>NC_092376.1:118967695-119277586 GCF_030028105.1 Mobula birostris
GCTGAGAAACAGATGATGCTGGGTCTGTACTTTTACCACGCTCGCTTTGGTGGGAATGTTGGGAAGTGCGAATCACATTGCAACTTCGACAGTGGCAGTGCATTGGGACATCAGAAGTTTGAGAACATGGTGGGTTCCAGCTGCCAGGGTCATCTACTGTTCATTACAGACTCCCTTTCAGGGGAATGTTTCTTGTGTGACAGGGGTGCTCAAGTGAGTGTGACACCAGCATTGCCTATTGATGAGAAGGCAAAGAGCAATGAAACCTCACTGGAGGCCCCCCAATGGCAGCAAGATCCAAACTTATGGGGCACGACGGATAACATTCTGCTTCAGTTGTGCATGGAGCTTTGTCATGTCTATAGTGCCTAGACCCCAGCTCGGTATAGATTTCTTGTGTGCCCAAGAACTGTTAGTTTATCTTAAGAACTGCTGGCTTGTGGGTGTCAAAGACTTTAGATCATTACCCTGCTCCCCCAGTAAGTTCCGCATAACAACTCTGTCAAGCACATGCACCACTACATGTCCATTTACTCGACAGCTGGGCGAACTCCCAAACCTCACCAAGCCACATTCTCCACGACAGTCACAAAACATGGGGTTGAGCACCACATTTCTGGAACTGGCCCACCAGCCATGCCCGTGTGCGTAGACTGGACCCAGAAAAGCTGGCATCTGTGAAAGTTGAGATTGCCAATATGAAAAGACTTGGCACTGTACGCCAGTTGAATAACCCCTGGACTTTACCCCTGCAAGTGGTCCCTAAGTCTGACGATGGTTGCCACCCATGTGGTAATTACCAACTCCTTAACGAGGTCACCACCCCCGATTACTACATGTCCCACACATTCAAGACTTTTCAGCACGTTTAGGCAGGAAGTCAATTTAGTAAGGGACTACCATCAGCTGCCTACTGCTCAGATGACATTCCCCAAACAGCTGTGATAACCCCATTTGGCCTCTGCGTTTCTGTGTAAGCCATATGGGCTGAGAAATGCAGAATAGATTTTCCAATGGCTGGGAGACTCTGTATTAAAAGACTTAGATTTCCTTTTTGTTTACATGGATAACATACTTGTCCGAGTGCATCCAAATCCAAATACGTATCTCATATCCACACACTTTTCAAGTGGTTAAGCCAACACGGGTTGACTATGAACCCTGCTAAAGCTAGTTTGGGTTGTCAACCATTGACTTTCTCAGCCATCGGATCTCCGCAGAAGGTGTGAAACCTCAACCATCATAAGTAGCTGCTAGTATGGATTTCCCACCGCCTCAAATTACTATAAAACTACTGGCATTCTTAGGTATGGTGAATTTCTATCATTGCTTCATTCTGTGAACTTCTGAACTTGTACTTCCCCTGTATAATCCACTTAAAGCCAATATCCCTAATGAAGTGCTTGACTGGTCAGCGGACATGACCAGGGCATTTGATGATACTAAACATGCTCTTTCCAACGCAGTCCTAAGGGCATACTTGCTCCCCAACACACCCATAGCCATTACTCTGAAGCTTCAGACTGTGCTGCAGGTACTGTGCAAGAAGAGCTGGTCAGTGGTGTGTGGCAGCTGTTTGCCTTCTTCAGCTGGCAGGTCCATCCCCCTGAAAGGAAGTATAACACACTTGACCGTGAGCTTCTCAGTCGCTCTCTGGCTGTCAGTCATTTTTGTTTTCTTTTAGTGGATCGCCATTTCACAGCGTTCATTGACCACAAACCTTTCATGCACATGGTGGGAAAAATATCAGACCCTTGGTCTGCACGGCAGCAATGCCACCTGGCCTACGTATCTGAGCTCGCAACAGATGTACAACATTTCAAGGGGAAAACAATGATATGGCTGATTGCCTCTCCTAGGCAGGAGTGGAGACTGTACACAGAGAGGTTGATAAAAGCTAACATTGCAGCCAACCAAGCTACTGACCCAGAGGTCCAGTTTTACAGAACAATAATCATGGGCCTGTGGTTAGCTGACACTAAGTTCGGGGAAGCTGAGGTTTCTCTCCTGTGCGATGTCTCAACCAGTCACACACGCCCAGCATGCCCACAAACTGGAGGCCTGTCGGCCACTTGCATCCCGGCCGGAAGGCCTCACAGAAACTGATCGCACTAAAGTTTGTGTGGCACGGACTTCAAAAGGACAGGTGTGATTGGACTGCAGCCTGTGTGAGTGCCAGTGGGCAAAAAGTAACCATCATGTTCAGGCGTCATTGGCACCCTTTGATGTGCCTCAGCGACAGTTTGACCACATTAATGTGGACCTCGTTGGTCCTCTTACACCCTCCCATGGTTTCATGCACCTCCTTATCATGGTGGACCGTACTGCCAGATAGCCCCTAGCACCGACAACGGCCGCAGGCACTGCTCTGCCATTCAACCTGGGTTGCTCAGTTTGGCCCCCTGTCTGATATTTCCTCTGACCGCATATCAAACCTCTGGGCTGCATTGGCCCAGGATCTCAATGTTAGGCTACATCACGCCAGGGCATAGCATCCGCAGTCCAATGGCCTATATGAACGGTTTCATCATTCCTTAAAGGCTGCTCTGAGGGCTTCCCTGACGGATGAGAGTTGGCATGATCATCTCCCATGGGTCCTGCTGGGGCTCAGAACAGCTCCAAAAGAGGACCTGCATTTGTCCAAGGCTGACGTGGCCTAGGGGCAGCAATTACGAGTACCAGGTGATTTCATTCCTGACTCCACGACTACATGATTGGCCTCTCAACAGCATTCCACCCTCCTCAGTAAATCCAATTCCTTTTCACCTATTCCTATCTCCCTTTATGGCGTACATCACTCTTGGGTTCCTGTTGACCTACAGTCTTCCTCGTTTGTTTCTGTCTGCCATGATGCACAACAGCATTCCTTTAGTCCCCCTTATGATGGCCCATTCTGTGTTTTGGAAAGGGCAGAAAGGACTTTTATCATAGATAGGAGGGGTATACTTGAAAGTATTTTGGTAGATTGCCTTAAACTGGCCTACAAAGATTTGAAGAATTCTGCTACGATTCCCCTGCCATCATGACATGACCATGAGTGCGTCAACACACCTCTGGATGAGCCAGAGGCACCTGCAGTTCCTCCACTCATGGAACAACAGACCCCAGCCAGGCATCTCATCTGATCTCTGGACAGGCTCACAATGGTGGTGTTAGTGAATTCTGGGGGTGGGGCTATGTAGGGTAATGTAGTTTGTGGAAAGGTACATAATAAACAGCCACTGATTTGGGATTTCACTTGAAGAGGCTGGTCCGATGTGATGATGTAATTGCGTAAAGTGGTTTAGTGCGCTTTGAGTTCAGTTTCTCGGTGTTCAATAAGTGAGGTGCTATGGCTTTTCTGAAACTGAAAACACCTCCGCCATTTTCTTTGTGAAAACGATCAAAAGCGTTTACCTGATCCCGTGTCACATAGCACAGACTGTGCTGAAGGGAGTGCAGCTGAGGACCCAATAGAGCAGGTCAACAGTGGTACAGACAGTGCTGAAGGAAGTGTACACGGGGACTCAACAGACTTGCCTGAGTAGGAATCATCACAAGTGCCAAGACAATATGGAAGTTTTGGCCTTAAAACAGGACAAACTGTGAAATTTGCAGATCAAGACACTGGTATCTCAAATAACAGTGAAGTCCTAGGACAAGTGGCAAAGCCACTGAGAGAAATAAAAGTTGGTACAAGTTGAATTACTCAGCGCCAACCATGGTCACTGGCACTGCAGGGTTAGCTGCCATGTCACGTGTAGACAGGCTTCATATTGAACCAAGTAAAGATCAGGCTGAATCGTTTGAGAAATGTCAAGACGAAGATGTCCTAGTAACTAAGGATATGTTATTTGAATCTTCAAACAGGATGAAATCAGTAGTTGGAGAACCATTGCAGTGTTTGTGGAAGTCAGAAACATTGGCCAAAAGACAGTGCCTACAAGATGGGTGTGTACCCTGAAAGAACCCCGAACGGGAATGACACCAAAAGCACGCCTGGTGGCTAGAGGTGTTGAGGAGCTGAGCGTAAAAGAATTCCAAAAAGTCTCACCAACATGTGCATCAGAGTCTCTCCAACTACTTCTCTCAGTGATATGTCAAAAGCATTGACAACCCCATTGCATGGACATAAAATCCGCAAACTTACAGGGAATGGAGCCGTCACGTGACATTTACATTAAAATCCCGCCTGAAGCTAGAAACAAAGGAACACTGTGAAAACTCAAAAGTGTGTGTATGTATCACTCCACTGGTATAAAAGAGTCAAGAAAATAATGTTTAAAACAGGTGGAAAGATGTCACAAGTGGAATCCACCTGTTTTTTACCAGCAAGTTTCAGTATGACATGTGATTGAAGAACTTGCCTGTATATGGGGAGGCTCACAAAACTTTGACACATAGCCATCCTTCAGCTAAAGTCACCCTTTCAGGTTGGACACAAGGAACATGACAGATTCTACAATGTAAGGATAGGTATCTTTGCTTTTGATGGAACAGTACAACTGCACCAAGAAGGGTACATCGGGAATCTTCAAACAATCCACATGTGCCATATAGCAGGATGCACCCCTCAGAGTAGCTGAAGCTGAGCAGCTCAGGTCAAAGCTAGGTCAGATTCTGTGAGTGGCAAGACAGAGCAGACCTGACATCATGTTTGATGCCTGCAATTTGGCACCTAACACGTAAAATGCCACAGTACAAACTTTACATGAAGTAAACGAGATAGTGGACAAAATTTTCCTGAAAAAAAAGTGTTGAAAGATTCAACAGCTTGGAATAGATTACTCACTAAGGCTCGTTGTCTTCAGTAATACCTCACTTGGAAATCTCTCAGAAGGAAGTACTCAAGGAGACATTTTATTGTACTGGTGGGAGAAAAGGGAAGACTTTCACCACTCCGTTGGCAATCAAAAAGGATGCGAAGAGTTCTATGTGGTATGCTGGCAGGAGAATCCCTTGCAATGTCTGATGACTTTGACAATGATGGGATTGATTGGAGTACTGCGCAAACACAACAGAGGTGTTCCTGCACAGGTCCAAAAAGCCTTTTAAAAAACAATCTCTATAAAAGAGAAGGTTGTCGTTGGAGTAGTCTGAGTCAGAGTATGAAAGCTTTGGCTCAACATGGCTTAGACTAGAACAGGCGGAGGCAAGATGAGGAGTTAGGTTCATTCCTTATTTCATATTTAAACCCTGAGAGAATAGAGGCTAAGTCCACAGAGCCAATGTTCTGTTCTGGGTGTCAGATGTCAGATTTCCAGGAGTCTCCAAGCCTCCTCGATGACCACATCTGTACCAAGTGCATCAAGGTGCAGCTCCTTAGAGACTGTGTTAGGGAATTGGAGTTGCAGCTCGATGACCTTTGGCTTGTTAGGAAAAGTGAGGCAGTGATAGACAGGAGCTACGTGGAGGAAGTCACCCCAAGACTACAGGAAACAGATAAATGAGTGACTGTCAGGAGAGGGAAGGAAGAGCATCGGACAGTGGAGAGCACCCCTGTGGCCAATCCCCTCAACAATAAGTACTCCATTTTGAGTCCTGTTGTTGGGGGGTGAGAACCTACCTGGGGGAAGTAACAGCAGCCATGTCTCTAGTATTATGGCTCAGAAGGGTAGGGAACGGAAGAGGATGGCAGCAGTAATAGAGGACTCGATGGTCAGGGAGACAGATCAGCGATTCTGTGGATGTGAAAGGGAAACATGGTAGTTTTCCTCCCAGGTGCCGGGGTCCATGATGTATCTGAACGTGTCCATAATATACTGAAAGAGAGGATGAGCAGCCAGAAGTTGTGATGCATATTGGTACCAACATCATAGGTGGAAGAAGGGAGGAGATCCTGAAAAAAGAATATAGGGAGTTAGGAAGGAATCTGAGAAGCAGGATCTCAAAGGTAGTATTCTCAGGATTGCTGCCTGTGCCATGCGACAGTGAGGATAAGACTAGAATGAGGTGGCAGATAAATGCGTGCTTGAAGAATTGGAGCAAGGGACAGAATTCAGATTTCTGGATAATTGGGACCTCTTCTGGGCAGGAGAGACTTGTACAAACAGGGGCAGGTTGCACAAATCTGAGGCGGGGGCAATATTCTTGTGGCTAGATTTACTAGAGATGTAGGGAGTGGTTTAAACTAACATGACAGGGGGATGGGAATCAGAATGATAGAGCTGAGGATGAGCCAGCAGGTTTACGAGTAGTTGATGGATATAACAAGAATGTCAGGAAGGACAAGCCAATGATTGGGTACAAATGCAGACTGAGCAAAGAAATAAATTGTACAACAGAGGCAAAATTCAAAAGGGCAAAGAATGCAGGACTGAAGGTGTTGTATTTAAAAGCGTGTAGCATTCGGAATAAGGTGGATGAACTCATGGTGCAATTAGAGATTGGTCAGTATGAAATTGTGGGCATCACTGAGCTGTAGCTGAAAGAGGGCCATAGTTGGGAGCTTAAAATCAAAGGATATACTTTGTATCGAAAGGACAGGCAGGAAGGCAGAGGCGGTGGTGTGGCTCTGTTGGTAGGAGATGGAATTACATCTTTAGAAAGAGGTGACATAGGGTCAGAAAATGTTGAATTTTTGTGGGTGGAGCTAAGAAACTGCAAGGGGAGAAAACCCATTATGGGAATCTTATATAGGTCTCCAAATAGTAGCCAAGATATAGCGTTGACATTGCAAAGGGAGCTGGAAAAGGCATGTAATAAAGGTAATGATGCAATTGTAATGGGGGACTTCAATTTGCAAGGGGATTGGGAAAATCAGGTTGTGTCGGATTGCAAGAGAGGGAATTTGTTGAATCTCTACAAGGTGGTTTTTAGAACAGCTTGTGCTTAAGCCTACTCAGGGAAAGGCAATCTTTGATTAGGTGTTTTGTAATAACCCAGATTTTATTAGGGAGCTTAATGTAAAGGAACCATTAGGAGGCAGTGATCATGATATGATTGAATTCATACTGTAATTTGAGAGGGAGAAGCATAAGTCATATGTATCAGTATTGCAATGAAATAAAAGGAATTACAGAGACACGAGAGAGGAGTTGCCCAGGTGGATTGGAGGAGGATACTGGCAAGGATGATGACAGAGCAGAGATGGCTGAAGTTTCTGGGAATAGTTGACAAGGCTCATGATAGTTACGTCCCACAGAGGAAGAAGTTCTCAAATGAAACCTATCAAATGTTGAAAGGACTAGATAAGATGGATGTGGAGAGGATGATTCCTATGGTGGGGGTATCCAGACCTGGAAGGCACAGAATGGAAACAGAGGGGACAACATTTTAGAACAGTGGTAAGGAGGTGTTTTTTAGCCAGAGGGTAGTGAATCTGTGGAATGCTCTGCCGGGATCTGCCATGATGGAATGGCAGAACAGACTTGATAGGCTGAATAGCCTAATTCTGCTCCTATGTCTTATGGTCTAATGGACAATACCATTTATCTGGCCACACGCTGTTCTGAGCTTGTCCATGGCAACCCAAAGAAGAAGGCTCTACAAATACATCGGTTTACAGGCAACTACTCTCTGATTGGTGCCATCAAATCCACCAAGTCAGTTACAGGGAAGAGGCTTCTTCTAGAGATAACCAACACCAAGGAACTCATCCAAGCACTGAAAATTCATCATGTCTGCTACAAAGGAGCAACCAATTGACTGTCACACAAATAAGGCAGCACCAGCTCTTGTGCTGCTGAAGGCATTTGGCATCTTAAGAATTGTATCAACATCAAGGGTAAGAACTAATCTCTGTATTCTAAAGAACATTGGAGTTTGTAGATATATTTTGTTTATCATGTAGTACTTTGAATGCATTAAGTGAGAGTATAGGATATCTTAAGAAATTCATTAGGCCTAACAATTAGGGGTAAAAATAATACATCTGAACCAAAGGACATTTAATTTTACAGATATATATATATAGACATAAAAAGGATGGGAGATTGTTGAGTACTGTTCATTTGGGCTATAATTGGGATGGCGCGTGGCCAAGTGGTTAAGGTGTGGGTCTAGTGTTCTGAAGGTCGTTAGTTCGAGCCTCAGCTGAGGCAGTGTGTTGCGTCCTTGAGCAAGGCACTTAACCACACATTGCTCTGCGATGACACCGGTACCAAGCTGTATCGGCCCTAGTGCCCTTCCCTTGGACAACATTGGTGTCGTGGAGAGGGGAGACTTGCAGCATGGGCAACTGCCGGTCTTCCATACAACCTTGCCCAGGCCTGCGCCCTGGAAACTTTCCAAGGCATAAATCCATGGTCTCACGGGACTAATGGATGCCTATTTTTTTTATTTTAATTGGGATATTCACTTTCCACGTTACGGGCAGGTGCAAGAATGTGGGTGGGGCGATGGAGGAGGGTAATAAAATGGCAGCCTATTGCACTGAGTGAATGGAGAAGGTAAAGTTGTTAAAACGTAAAATATCTTGTCTTTGGTTGCTTGAACGTTAACAGCATAACCAGTGTTTTACAAGTAATTAGTACATCCTCACAAGATTTTTACTTTAATTTTCTAATAATATTATTAAGAACATTTTTAATAGCCTTCTGAAGTGTTCAAAGATTTAATCATATACATCCCAGGTCCCTGTTACTTAGAAGAAACTGATCAGTGTAATATCTTTTTTTTCTGAAAGGAAGTACCTTTCATGATAGAACACTAGATTATTAACCTAATTAGTGTGTCTGGTCACAGGTGTAAGGCCACTGAATCCACATCCCCTCAACTTAGCGATGACAGACCAACACAATAAAGCTGAATGGTTGATTTAC
Organism: Mobula birostris; assembly: GCF_030028105.1. Lineage (NCBI taxonomy): Eukaryota > Metazoa > Chordata > Chondrichthyes > Myliobatiformes > Myliobatidae > Mobula > Mobula birostris. Next base: position 118,976,437 of record NC_092376.1, read on the forward strand.
TGCTGCTTGATGGAGCCAAAATGAGGCCACCCACCATCTGATAACTGCACACAGCTATAATTGCAAATGTGACTGGTGTTTCTTACAGTCTGACAGCCCAAAAAGAGGGAGAAAAATTATATATTTTTAAAATTTGAATTCTTGTTTATTGTTATTAGGTTCTGTAGTAGTTTAATTGAATTCAGAAAATGTCTTGCAGGGATGAGCAAAATCTTCCCGGTATAGTGACTTATTTTTTTATATTCTGAAGCTTTAGCAAATTGTTACAGTTCATATTCCCACTACATGCTTGCAAGACAAAACAGCAGTAAAATCTTATTTATTTACCAAAATTCTATCTTTTGCTCTCTCCCAGATGGAGACACAAAAAACTGCAAATGCTGTAACTTGGAACAGAAAACAAATTGCCGGAGAACACAGTAGGTCAAGCAGTCACTATAGAGAGAAAGGAGCTCTTGATGTTTCAGGTCATTATCTTGCCCCAGAATAGCAGATTCATTCTATCTTAAGTTCCTGCTCATTTACATGGTACTGAGTGCATTAATTAATTAACTTTTAATTCAGTTTTCTTGAGTCAATGAAAAAAAGGTTTGATTTGTGCAGCATGCTGTCATCATTCCTAATAAAGCACATCACAGACAATGTCTTTTTTACATATGTAAACACAGCAGATGTAATGAAGCATTTTTCCATGAAAATTTTGAATTTTAATCTTTGTTAAATGTTCCTGGAAAGACAGGGATAGAAAATAATTTTTGGTTGCATTTGTTTAATATTTTATTTATTTAGTGAGATACAGTGTGGAATAGGCCATTCCATCCCTTCCAGCCCAGCAATCCTCCAAGTAAATCCTCGCCTAATCATGGAAAAATTTACAATTAACAATTAACCTATCAACCAGTATGTCTTTGGAATGTGGGAGGAAACCAGAGCACTGGGAGAAAACTCACACAGACATGGGAGAGAAAACAAACACCTTACAGACAGTGGCAGGAATTGAAACCCGAGCCACTGGTACTATAAAGTGTTGTCCTAACCATTACGCTACTGTGCCAATATGTGATATATAATGTTCACACTTTGAACTCTAGTATAGCTTCAATGAAAAAAATTTCAAAAGTGGATTATAAACTCCATAAACTAATATATTGTGCTTCAGTACTTGTGATTGAGAAGAAATTTCTAACTTGTAACTGCAGAATTTTGGAATCTTGAGAGAGATTTTGCCCATAATACCTCTACAAGGTCTTTGAAGGAGCTGTCCATTTTAACTACCATAAGTAGTCTTACTTTGCTACTGTAGAATATTGCTGAGGATTGGTTGAAACTTTCTAACATCCTTCAATAGGTTCACAGGCTGCGTTTCCTGATATCATAAAAGTAGTCAGTGCACGTGTACGTATTTGCGATGTGTGTTTGAGAGAGATGATGTTTCAGTGAGGAATCTGTACATGTAAAATTGACAGCCTTCATAAGTATAAAGATCAGACAGACACAACATGACACACTGTGAAAGAAAGATTTCAAAGTTCAAAGTGAAATTTATTATCAGGGTACATACATGTCACCACATACAACCCTGAATTATTTTTCTGTAGGCATACCGAGAAAATCTATAGAACAGTAACTGTAAACAGGATCAATGGACAAACTGTGCAACTGCAGATATAAATAAATAGCAATAAATAATTAGCATGAAGTAGCAAGCTATAAGAGTCATTATATGAATGTAAGTATCCCCTTTTGTTCACGATGGTTGATGGGCAATAACCGTTCTTGAACTTTTTGGTGTGAGTATGCTTGTACCTTCTACCTGATGATGGCAGTGAGAAAAGAGCATAGCCCAGGTGGTAAGGATCTTTGATGATGTATGCTGCTTTCTTACGGCAACATTTCTTGTAGATGTGCTCAATGGTTGTGGGGGTTTTACCCATGATATACTGGACTGAATCCATTAGCTTTTGTTGAATTTTCCACTCAAAGGCATTGGTGTTCCCACGCCAAGCTCTAATACATCCTGTCAGCACACATCTATAGAAGTTTGCCAAGGTTTTTGATGACATGCAGAATCTCTGCAGGCTCCTGGGGAAGTAGAGGCGCTGTCAGGCTTTCTTTGCCATAGTATTTATATGATGGGTCCAGGACAGGTTCTCTGAGATAGTAACACCCAGAAATTTAAAGTTACTGACCCTCTCCACCTCTGATCCTCTGATGATTATTGGCTCACAGACCTCTGGTTTCCCTGTCCTGAAGTCTACAATCGGTTCCTTGGTCATATTGATGAGAGAGACGTTTTTTGTTATTACACTCAGCCAAATTTTCTCTGAAAGTAGCACTGGCACTTTGCTGCTCATTAGTTCATTAACCACACATGGCTAAATACATTTCCAGTGACTGGAAGGTGGTCTAATCCCTAAACCACTAAATCTATTGAAAGAGCTAAATCCAAATAATTCAAAGCAACACTCATAAAATTCTGAAGGAACTCAGCAGGTCAGGCAGCATCTTTGGAAATGGATAGACTGTCAACATTTCGGGCCGAGACCCTTCTGCAGGACTTTTCCAGCATCTGCAGATTTCCTCGTGCAAATAGGTGGCTTAGTTGCTGGTTGATGTCAATTGGCTGTTGTTATGATTTCACACGTTATTAGTACTCATTCCAGGATCAGAATCAGGTTTATTATCACCAGCATGTGATGTGAAATCTGTTAATTTAGCAGCAGCAGTTCAATGCAATACATAATCTAGCAAAGAGAGAAAAAAAATAAAATAAAACATAATAATAAATAAACAAGTAAATCAATTACATATATTGAATAGATTTTTTAAAATGTGCAAAAACAGAAATACTTATTTTAAAAAAAAGTGAGGTAGTGTCCAAAGCTTCAATGTCCATTTAGGAATCAGATGGCTAAAAATCTGCAGGAGGGTTTACTACAATTATTCATGCATCATCTTATATCGCAAACATTATGAAAACTCTAATATTACAAAATGGGCATACTGCTGCTTGTCAAACAGTCTTGCATCCAGCAGCTTTGCCCTGCATTATCTTGATTACCATCCTATTCACACGATGAACAAAACATAAATGTATCACCAAATCCTAAGGTTAAATTCTGAATATTCCGAATCCACTAGCCAACTTATCAATATAAACCAGGAATTAGACCATAAGACTATAAGACGTAGGAGACTACAGGCCATTCAGACCATCAAATCTTCTTCGCCTCTCCATAATGGCTGATTTATTATCCTTTTCAACCTTATTCTCTTGCCTTCTCTCCACAACCTTTGAATCCCTGATTAATCAAGAATCTCTCAACCCCCACTTTAAATACACCCAATATACCCAGCTGTCTGCGTCAAAGAATTCCACAGATTCAGCACCCTCTGGCGAAAGAAATTTTTCCTAATTTCTGTTCTAAATTGATGTTCCTTAATTTTGAGGCTTGTCTCTGGTCCTACTATAGAAAATTCTGTCCATATCCACTCTATCCAGACCTTTCAATGTTTGATAGATTTCAATGAAATCTTCCCTCAATTTTCTAAACTCCAGTGAGTACAGACCCAGGGTCATCAAATGTTCCTCATCTGTTAAACCTCCTTCTCATATGTACCTCCTCTGGACCCTCTCCAATGCTCTCAATACTCGGTGTGGTCTGACCAATGTCTTATAAGGCCTCAGTATTATATCCTTGTTTTTGTATTCTAGTCCTCTCAAAATGAATGTTAACATTTCTTACCATTGAATAATAGCTCCAACATCTTTCTAATCACTGAAGTCAGGCTAACTGGCCTATAATTTCCTTTCTTCTGCCTCCCTCCTTTCTGTGGAGTGACATTTGCAATTTTCCAGTCATCAGGAACCATTCCAGAATGTAGTGATTCTTGAAAGATTATTAATAATGCCTCCACAATCTCTTTAGGTACCTCTTTCAGAACCCTGGGATGTAGCCCATCTGGTACTGGTAATTTATGTACCTTAGGTAAATATAAAATTAGAATTTCTTTATTTACCCACTGTTGTTTTATCCAATGTTGGGCTTAAAACAGAGTAGATTTCCTCCTGTTTCAGAAAGACACACAGTGGATAAACTCTGCTGGTAATAGTGCAAAGGGTCCGACTTTTTCAGTAAACTATCCTTCTGTTAAATTTACTGGCTGATTAACCAAGGGAAAGTGTACATTCTACGTTCAGTTGAAAGCACTATGGATCCCATTTCCCAGAGAGACAAAGCTATCTCCCTAAATTGAACTTAATGTCTTCTTTTGGAAGATTTGGCAAAAATGGAGAATACATTTTCTATTGCACCTGACTGTTATCGAAATGTGAAAACTCAATTCATTGTGACAAAGCTCAGAAGCTTTATTTAATGACTAATTTGGCATTCTTAACCTAAAGGAAAGTGGGAAAAAAAGATGTTAAATTGTGGTTTACATCGCAAAACATACCCATTTATGAGTGAATGCCTTGCAAATGATTTAATAACAAAACTTGGGATTGGAACTAAAGTACATTTTGATGAAATTAAAAATTTGATATGATGAAATAATGGAGTGTGCTTAAATTTGTTGAAATGATTAGAATGATTCTTTAAATGGAAGTGGCCGTTGAAATATGGGACAAGGTTCATTAACTAGTGAAACTGCTTTCATTTCTGATAAGCTTTTGAATACCCCCTTCCCCTAAGAACAAGAAAGTGTTATGTTGAAGAAATTGAAATGGCCAAAGCAGGCACAGTGATCCTGAATAATGGAGAAGGCTTTCCTATGAAATTTATCTCCATGATGGAAAGTTGTTTAGCATACAAGTAAACATTCAGCATAATGAACATTGCTGATAATAATAGCAATATGGAAGTGTTTTGCATACTGTGTGCAATAAATTTTGTCTGCGGTGTCAATGCTAGAAAATTTAATTTCTGAGGGCATATTCAATAAGTCCATAATAGAATAATAACCTTAATAGTTTCAATGAAAGATCACACCAACTTGGGCAATCAACCAGTGTGCAAAAGATAATAAACAGTGCAAATACAAAAAGAAAAAAATATTAATAATAAATAAAGAAGCAATAAGTATCAAGAACATGATATGAAGAATCCTTCAAATTGAGTCCATATGTTGTGGGGCATTTCATTTCAGTGATGGGGCAAATGAAGTTGAGTGAAGTTATCTCCTTTAGTTCAAGAGCCTGATGGCTGAGGAGTAGTAACTGTTTCTGGTGGTGTGAATCCTAAGGCTGCTGTACCTTCTTCCTGAAGACAGTAGTGAGAAGAGAGCATGACCTGGGTGGTGGGGATCCCTGATGGTGGATGTAGCTTTTATGCAACAACTCTTCATGTAGATATACTCAATGGTGAGGACAGCTTTATTCGTGATGAACTGAACTCTCTCTACTAATTTGTAGGATTTTTCATTCAAGGGCATTGGTGCTTACATACCATGATGCAGCAGGTCCACCAAACATCTATGAAAGTTGGTCAAAGTTTTAGACCTTTGCAAACTTCTAAGCAAGGAAAGGCACTGCTGTGCTTTCTTCATACTTGCATTTACATTTGAGGCCCAGGACAGGTCCTCTGATATGATAACACCAAGGAATTTAAAGTTGCTGACCTGCTGATCCTCCAATGAGAACTGGCTCAGGACCTCTGGTTTCCTCCTTCTAAAGTCACTAATCAACTCCTTGGTTTTGGTGATATTGAGTAAAAGGTTGTTATTATGGCACCACAGATTTTCAATCTCCCTCCTATATGCTGATTCGTCACCACCTTTGATTCGGCCTACGAGAGTGGTGACATCAACAAACTTGTGCATGGTGTTGGGACTGCGCTTAGCCGCAGCGTCAGAAGTAAAAAGCAAGAAGAGCTGGGGCTAAGCACATAGCCTTGTGTTGCATCTGTGCTGATAGAGATTGTGGAGGAAATGTGTGCAGATTTGTGTAACTGTGTCAGGCACCCTCACCGTAAGATTTTGTCTATCAATCTAGCAAAACTTATTGGATTTTGGCTAGAAATGGTACTGGTCAACTTTACAGGCTGGTAGACAGCTTTCAGTAATAACCTGCAGAGGATCCTTGAGTCATTTTGCTGTGATGCTTTTTGATGCTTTTGAAACATTTTTCCAAGGTTTTGCTATTGACAGTGAAACCAGTATTTATTTATCCCTAAAAGAACGTATTCAATGTGTTAGAATTTTTGATGCCTGGATTTCCTTGTTTTATCTCAGATCCATGAGGGATGCATCGTGCTGCTACTTTTACAGCATAAAACCCACATTAAATCCTGCTGTGAGTTGTTCCTGGTATTTATTTTTGCTGAAAAGGCTTAAAGACAAATATAGACAATCTCACTAAGTTTTCAGCAATCAGACGTTACTCTCATAAAATAAACCAACAGAAATTACACACATACTTCACTTTACATTCAATTGAAAATTCAGTGAAGTACTGAGCAGAGCATGGTAGAGAGGCCCAGATTTTGGAGCTTGTTGATTAGAACTGAGGGTATGAATGTGTTGAGTGCTGAGCTGTAATCAATAAACAGCAGCCTGATGGAGGTGCTGCTGTTGACCAGGTGCTCAAAGGCTGAGCGGTGAGCCAGTGAGATCATATCCACTGTAGACCTATTGTGGCGGTAGACAAATTGCAGTGGTTCATGTTCTTGCTTAGGCAGGAATTGATTCTAGCTATGGCCAACCTCTCAAAGCACTGCATCATAGTGGATGTTAGTGCAACTAGTCATTGAGTCAGTTCACCCTGCTCTTCTTGGATACTGCTATGACTTCACCCTTTTGAAGCAGATGGGAACCTTCAACTGCAGCAGTGAGAGACTGACGATGTCCTTGAACACTCTGGCCAGTTCATTGTCATATGCTTTTGGAGCCCTACCAGGTACACCATCAGGGCCTGATGCCTTACAGGGATTCATCCTCTTGAAAGATGTACGAACATCCGAGACAGAGACCACAGTCACCAAATGCTGCAGAGATTCGCAAAGGTGTAAGTTTATTCTCTCTTTCAAAATGTGCATAAAAGGCATTGAGTTCATCTGGGTGTAAAGCATCACAGTCCTCATAATGTTAAGTTTTACTTTGTAGGAAGTAATGGCCTGTAACCTCTGCCAGAGTTGATGTGCATCTGATTCCATCTCTAACTCAACTGGAATTGTTTTATTGCTCTTAAAGAGGCCTTCCATTGGCTGTACCTGGACTTCTTGTGTAGTTTCAGATTATTAGTCATGAATGCCACAGATATGACCCTCAGCAGACTAGAAATCTTCTTGTTCATCCATAACATTTGGTTTGAGTATGCGCAGTATGTCTCACAGGCACACTTTCATCCACACAGGTCTTGCTGAAGTTGATGACAACTGTGGGATATTCATTCAGATTCTAAACTGAGTCTCTGAATATTGTCTTGTTGATGGACTGAATACAGTCCTGTAAGTGATTCGCCACCTCCCTTGACCATAAATTTATGGTCCTCACCACTGGAGTTGCAGTCTTTAGCCTCTGCCTATATGCTGGGAGTAAAAGTACAGCCAGATGATTGGACTTTCCAAAGAGTGGTTGCGGATGGCATGGTAACTGTTCTTGATGATGGTGTAACAGTGGTCAAGTGTGTTAACCCCTCAGGTTCCACATGTGATATGTTGGTGGTAGTTGCTCAGACTTCTTCAAACTGGCCTGGCTGAAGTCCCTTGGAATGATAGGGAAGGCATCAGGGTGTGCGGTTCTGATTACTGATTACAGTGCTCATCAACTCCAGTGCCTGCTTGACATTAGCAGCAGGTGGAATATACACTGCTACCAGGATGATGGTGGAAAACACCTCTGGCAGATTAAAAAGGACAACATTTGACTGCTAGGTGTTCCAGGTTGAGTGATCAGGACTGAGACAGAACTGCCATGTCTTTGCAGCATGATGAGTTAACCATAACGTATTCTACACTTCCCCTACCTTTAAAAGACTTAGCTGTCTGGTCTTTGTGGAGAATAGTGAAGACATCAGACTTTAGTGCTGTGTCTGAAATGACTGGGGACAGCCTTGTTTCTATGAAGCAAGTACACAACAGTCCCTGATATCCCTCTGCTACAGCAACCTTGCTCCAAAGTCTTCAATTTTATTTTCCATAAAATGTTCGTTTTTCAGCAAGATGGTCGGGAGTGGGGAACTATAGTATCTGTGTTTCAATTGTACCTGCAGGCTGGTCGGGAGTGGGGAATTAGAGTATCTGTATTTCAATTGTACCTGCAGAATGGTCAGGAGTGGGGAATTAGAGTATCTGTATTTCAATTGTACCTACAGGCTGGCTCAGCTTCTGTACTTCCATTTTCTTCAAGGGGAGCTGCACTGCTGACCTTAGTCTGCAGTCCAGCATCGGTCAATTTTGAGTATTGATAGATCCTTCTAAACGTCTTCAAGTGATGCTGCTTGCTGAAGTACCCATGGCCGTGACTGTGGATTTCAGCTGTACCCATCTTAAATGGGAATACTTGATAATCCAATTGAAGCTACATGCAAAGAGTCACCACCTGTCTGCACCATCTTAACCAAAGTAAATAGAAGTGGGTTTTGAGATACTGGGCAAACCTTGACCACTGCCAGCATGGACATAAATGTGTCAGGAACTTTGTAGAAAATGTGTCGAAGGGACTTCTCCTGTAATGTTTACGGAGGTCTTTTAATCCTTTCTATATCTACTAGGTGAAATAAAATCCTTGCTTATTTGAACCTCTATCTGTATGTCTCAGGTTTTGCACTCTCCAGCTTGATGGAAGTGTCATGACAATTCCTCTGGTCATACCTGAGCTCAAATTACATCCAGAGTCCAATGCTGTCATTAGATGCAATCCACATACTTACATAGGATCTCACCAACTCCAAAAGCCTGGGAGGAATTTGCAATTGATGGAACCTACGGCAGATCTTATAAAACTTGGGCATTAGAATAAAGAGTCAGGGTGCAGAAAAGAGATAGAGAGCTTAGTGACATGGTTTCATGACAACAACCTTTCTCTCAATGTCAACAACAAAAAGAGTTGGTCATACATTTCAGAAAAAGGGGTAGTGCAGATGTTGATGTTTCCATCAACAGTGAAAGTAGAGAGATTTAAGTGCTTAAGTTTGAACTTCACCAATGGCCTATCTTGATCTAACTATGTTGATGTCAAGGCTAAAAAGGCTCACTAATGCCTCTACTTACACAGGAGTCTGAAGAAATTTGGCATGTCTTTATCAACCCTTCCCAATTTTTATTGAAGGCATAGAAGGCATTCAATCTGGATGCATAATTGCTTGGTATGACAACTGCTCTGCATGTGACTGCCAGAAACAGCTCAGCACATCATGGGAACCAGACTGCCCTCTATGGAGTCTGTCTATACCTCTTGCTGCCTTGGTAAAGTAGCCAGCATAATCAAAGACCCCACCCACCCCAGACATTCTCTCTTTTTCTCCCTCCCACTGGGCAGATGTTACATAAGCCTAAAAGCACATACTACCCAGCTGAAGGACAGCTTTTATTCACTGTTATCAATCCTTGAATAGACCTCTTGTATGATAAGGTAGGCACTTGGCCTCACAATCTACCTTGTTATGATCACTTACCTGTACTGTGCTTTTTTAGTGGCTTTTATACTTTATTTTGCATTGTGATTATTTTACCTTATTCTATCACAAAACACCTCGTAATGATTTGATCTGTATGAACAGTATGCAAAACAATCTTTCCACTGTATCTTGGTACCTGTGACGATAGCAAACCAATACCAATACCGTTACCAACTGGCCCAGCGCCCAGTTTTACCAGATAATTCGGAATAAATGAATCCCAATCCCCATTAGTAACATCTTTTTTTCATAGTCATAGTCATACTTTATTAATCCCAGGGGAAATTGGTTTTCGTTACAGTTGCTCCATAAATAATAAATAGTAATAGAACCATAAATAGTTAAATAGTAATATGGAAATTATGCCAGTAAATTATGAAATGTCCAGGACCAGCCTATTGGCTCAGGATGTCTGACCCTCCAAGGGAGGAGGTGTAAAGTTTGATGGCCACAGGCAGGAATGACTTCCTATAACACTCTGTGCTGCATCCCGGTGGAATGAGTCTCTGGCTGAATGTACTCCTGTGCCCACCCAGTACATTATGTAGTGGATGGGAGACATTGACCAAGATGGCATGCAACTTAGACAGCATCCTCTTTTCCGACACCACCGTGAGAGAGTCCAGTTCCATCCCCACAACATCACTGACCTGATGGTTGAGTTTGTTGATTCTGTTGGTGTCTGCCACCCTCAGCCTGCTGCCCCAGCACACAGCAGCAAACATGATAGCACTGGCCACCACAGTCTCGTAGAACATCCTCAGCATCGTCCAGCAGATGTTAAAGGACTTCAGTCTCCTCAGGAAATAAAGACGGCTCTGACCCTTCTTGTAGACAGCCTGAGTGTTCTTTGACCAGTCCAGTTTATTGTCAATTTGTATCCCCAGGTATTTGTAATCCTCCACCATGTCCACACTGACCCCCTGGATGGAAACAGGGATCACTGGTACCTTAGCTCTCCTCAGCTCTGGCACCAGCTCCTTAGTCTTTTTCACATTAAGCTGCAGATAATTCTGCTCACACCATGTGACAAAGTTTCCTACTTTCCTACTCAGCTTCATGTTCCTTGCTGATGCATCCAACTACGGCAGAGTCATCCGAAAACTTCTGAAGATGACAAGACTCTGTGCAGTAGTTGAAGTCTGAGGTGTAAATGGTGAAGAGAAAGGGAGACAAGACAGTCCCCTGTGGAGCCCCAGTGCTGCTGATCACTCTGTCGGACACACAGTGTTGCAAGCACACGTACTGTGGTCTGCCAGTCAGGTAATCAAGAATCCATGATACCAGGGAAGCATCCACCTGCATCGCTGTCAGCTTCTCCCCCAGCAGAGCAGGGTGGATGGAGAAGTCAAAAAACATGACCTTCACAGTGTCCGCTGGCTTGTCCAGGTGGGCCTGGACACAGTTCAGCAGGAAGACGATGGCATCCTCAACTCCTAGTCGGGGCCAGTAGACGAACTGGAGGGAATCTAAGTGTGGCCTGACCATAGGCTGGTGCAGCTCCAGAACAAGTCTGTCCAGGGTCTTCACGATGTGGGAGGAAAATGCCACCAGTCTGTAGTCATTGAGGCCGCTGGGGCGCGGCGTCTTCGGCACAGGGACGAGGCAGGATGTCTTCCAAAATACAGGAACTCTCCGGAGCCTCAGGCTCAGGTTGAATACATGGCGCAGTACTCCACATAGCCGAGGGGCACAGTCTTTGAGCACCCTGGTAGTGACACCATCCGGTTCTGCAGCCTTGCTTGGGTTGAGACGTTTCAGCTGTCTACTCACCTGTAGAACTGTGAAGCCCACCATGGTGGTTTTGTATGGGGAAGGGGTATAGTCTTGAGAACGGGGTGGGGGACTGTGAGGAGGAGTAGGAGGGGAGAGTGGAATACGTGTTGGTTGGGAGCCGACAACAGATGGCTCATGTGTGGGATGGGCAGGGGCCACACTGTCAAATCTGTTAAAGAACAGGTTAAGTTCATTGGCTCTGTCCACACTGCCTTCCACTCCTCTTTTGCTAGTTTGCCGGAACCCAGTGATGGTCCTCATCCCACTCCAGACCTCTCTCATGTTGTTCTGCTGGAGTTTCCACTCAAGCTTCCTCCTGTACCTGTCTTTAGCCTCCCTGATCCTGGCTTTCAGGTCCCTTTGTATTGCCCTCAGCTGCTCCCTATTTCCATTCTAAGCACCCTCTTTTTAGTGTTCAGGATGTCCTTAATGTCCTTTGTCACCCATGGCTTGTTATTTGAATAACAAAGGACAGTTCTTGTCAGAACATTGCAGTCCACATAGAAGTTGATGTAATCAGTGATGCACTCTGTGGGCCCATCAATATCCTCTCCATGTGGCTCACAGAGTGCCTGCCAGTCTGTCACCTCAAAACAACCGTGGAGCACCTCATAAGCCTCCTCCGACCATTTTGTCACTGTCCTCGAGGTTGCAGGTTTACTCTTCACCAGAGGCACATAGCAGGGTTTTAGATGCACCAGGTTGTGATCTGACCTTCCCAATGGGGGGAGGGGAGAGGAGCTGTGTGCATCCTTAACATTAGCGTACATCAAACCCAGAGTCCTCTCCCCTCTGGTTGTACAGCTCACATACTGCGTGAAGTTGGGCAGTGTTCTAGCCATGGTAACATGGTTGAAGTCACTCGAGATGGTAATGAGGGCACTCGGGTGCTGGGTTTGTAGTCTGGCTATGATGTTGTAAATGATGTTACACGCCGACGTCGGGTTGGCAGAGGGAGGGATGTACACAACAACCACAATTGCATGCGAGATTTCCCTTGGCAAATAATATGGCCGGAGCCCAACAGCAAAAAGTTCAATATCCGGGCTACAGGCACGTTCCTTGATCGTAATATGCCCAGGACTGCACCATCTGTTATTTACCAGAACCGCCAGCCCCCCTCCTTTACGCTTACCACTCTCAGTGCAATTCCAGTCAGCTCGAACGATCTGGAAGCCCTCTAAGGAAACTCTTTGATCGGGTATGTCCTCGTGCAGCCACGTCTCAGTGAAGCACATGACACTGCTCTCCCGAAATGTTCTCTGACTCCTGACAAGTGCAGTCAGTTTGTCTATTTTATTCCCCAGCAATCTCACATTTCCCATGATAAGAGAAGGGAGACACGGCTTATAACTTCTCTTCTCCAAAAGCCTCAGTTGTCTCGACCCGGTCCTCTTCCCTCGCCTTCTTGATGCCCCTCTGCATCCTCTGTGTGTTTTCCTCCAGATTTCAGCCGGGATGTCCGCTGGTCTGTTCGCTAAACCGGCGGGCACGAGCGTAATCAATTGGTCCCTGGAATACACAATGCGGCCATCCTGCTGCCACGCTAACGAGACGTGACCGAATGTAACTAATTCCAGCGCTAAAAAAGCAGGTAAAACTCTCTCCACCAGCATGTTAGAGAGGGTGCAGCTTCAACATGTTACCGTGAGAAAAAAAATACAACAAATAACTAAGTTAAAAGTTTAAAAGTAAGAAATTGCGGAGCAACTGTAACGGGCTGCATGCACGACCGGCGCATGCGGACACTACTTTTTCATAAAGGTAGTACTACATTACAGGATTATGTAATAATATTGATTGTAAAATTTAATCTTGATATATAACTAAACTGTAGAGAGTAAGTTGAAATAGTGGAACCTAGAATTTGTATTCTAATGCATTCATTTTAAACGCTAAATATCTGAAAATTAGGTTAAAGTGTTCATTATCCATAATGTGCTTAAGTCATTCAATCTTCACATAATATTAAGTTCTTAGTAGTCTCTGTGTGAGATCGATGGGTGGTCAGAGCATGTTGGGTTTGCACAAGTGATGCAACACTTAGTTTAAATTTCCCTGTGAAATTGTATTATGTGTATGAAATCAGTAATAGTGCACAGGAGAGCAAGACTTAACAGAGGCAGTATTTCTGAGAGGCAACCAATCACTTGCAGCTTTGTTGGAGAGTCATTCTGGTGTGATCATGTAATAGTTATTGTAGCATAGACACTGCAAGAAGACCAGAAAGATGATCGTTGCAGACAAATGCAGAAAACAGCACGCTGACTGAATGATCACTTTCTGCAATGGCCAAGAATCACCACTGGTAATGAGCAGAGATAAACATACTTTTCCACAGTGACTCTGCTACCACATTGCATTCCCCTGTATTGGACAATCTCAGTGAACCCTCCAAAACAAGTAATGAAAGCAGCAAAGGAATATATCATTAACAGCATTCTTGTATTTGGAAATCAAAACCTTCTAAAATCAAAGCCATCAAAGTGTAGTTTCAAAACAAAAACGTCAGAACAAAAGCTTCAGAACAAAATATTCACAGTTCAATATCAGTATTAAAATACATCAGCAGCACTTTGAACCAACTTCACTGCAATAACTTCAGCTATCTTATATGAACTAAATCCCTCCCTCTCCTGTTTACTCCTTGTGCTGGTAACCCTAGTGCCTATGCATGGCCCCCGATATACTGTACATTTATTTGAGTAGTGCTCTCCATGGTCACAGCCAACTTGTCGATGGCTTGTCCTTTGCATGACAGAGCCAGCAGATGAACTTCTAGGATAATTCTAAAGGGCAACCACAAAACTTTGCTGAACATGAATGGTCCAGCTTGGTTCTACATCTTCTTGACGTGCCTGACTGCACAGTCTGGGTTGCTGGCTGGGGAAGCGACTGCAAGGGCACTGAGAGGAGGTAATCAATTCCTATGTCAGAAGCACACTGGTGCTCTGTAGGGATGGGCAGCAGTATACTGGCTTTTTGAAGATTTCACATCATGGTCTTGAAGCCTCTGCCAATAACAGAATACACTGCCATAAAGAACCAAAAGGCTTCACTCCCACATCCTTTAAATCACTGACATTTCTTCAGTTCATGAGTGGACAGCAAACTAAAAGCAGACATGGCCAGCTGGCTCCATGGTGACAGAAGTGTCTCCCTCTGAAGACATTCATCCTGAACTGGAAACATATGTTCGCTAGTAGTGCGGTGAAATATTCTTCACTCCTTGGGTGAGTGCAGTTCCAACAACAGTCAAGAGACTTGACAATGTCCCAAACAAAGTAACCTGTTTGTTTGACAAGTGTTCATACTTTGAGCCACTGAAGCACATGGATTGCAAGATTCACAGCAGCAAGTCATCCAGATTTCTTGTGCAGCTCTCCCCCCCCACCCACCCGCACCATTTCAAAAGGATGCTAGCTATATTGGAGCCCGACCGTCTGTTAGTTCCTCTTCAACTCATAGACCATCTTGACTTGGAGATAGACCTCATATTCCTGATCAAACTGATAGCACTCCTTACCAAACAGCATTGTATGATTGACTTCGCCACATGGCTCCCCATCACCTCCTTAAGGCCAAAAGCCACTGCCAGTGAATGTCTCCTTAGCCAACAATAACCACATACCAGCTTTCCTTCTGTCTCAGGAGTAGTCTGCTGCTAGTTTGCAAACAATTAAGGTAAAGATTACTTAGACCAGCAAGAAGGTCTCTCAAAGTTAGAAGAGAAAGAAGATCTAGTCACTATGTTGTAAAAATTTAAGTAAGCTTATACCCATGTCAAAATCATCAAAAAATCATCAACAAATTCCATGCAATGGCTCATGTAGAACTGTGCTCACACATTGTTCTACAGTTTCATCACTCATCAGGCAGTAATCTTGGTCACCATTCCTATAAATCTCCACTATCTCTCTCTCGCGCTCATTCACACACACACACACACACACACACACACACACTGCTAGCTCTTTAACAATTGAACAATACATGTTGGTCATGCAGGCATGTTATGTCACATTCCAATTACACCCCACTTCTGGCACAAAACCAGCATAAGGATACCATTGTGTTCAAAGGCTCGGTGACCTCAGAACAAAACCAGCAGTAATCACAGTGCCACTACAGAGATTACAGAAGTGGCTGAGGTATGAAGGTTGGGAAACAGATTTGTTATCATCCATGGCACTGTAGCCACAGACAAAAATAAAGACACTGGCATTCTCATGCTTAATCTTCCTTTGAACATTTCCCTTCCCTATTATTGCTCAATCTTTTCTTAGTTTACAAGATGTGGCTCTATTATTTGGTTCTCCTGCACCCCCACAGCCATGTACACTACATGTGCCTTTCTCTTTGGAAACACACCAGTTTGTCCCACCTAAAGAAGCCCCACGTAAGACTAATTAGTCCAGCACAAGTGCTTATCGCAGTCAGAGTGGAAGCGAGCACAGAGCAACACGTTAGACCTTGTAATTATTTCAGATTGCACCCAGATAGAAGATCCTGCTAATGTGCTTATATTTTCACAGCCTCAGGTTTTCTGAGAATATTATCACTGACACATGAAACATTCTGCAATAAGACCATCAGCCATACTCTCAATCTTGAACTGTATTCTCTATGAGGATAAAGATCACATGATCTCACAACTTAACGTAATCATCTAATGATCTTTGACCTGAAATGTTCACATTGAATCTTTTTCCACAGCTGCTGGAGTCTTTCCAGCGTTTTCAGTTTTATTTCAGACTTCTATGGTTTCTTTACTTTTCAGTATGTTACCATGTTTCTTTGTAACAGAAGCTTTTTAAGTGGCTGCAGTAGATCTTTGCCATGCCTCCAGTTTGTGGCTCACTGCAGCTTTGCAGCAGTGATTCAACCATTTCATTCAGAAAGAAACACAGTAACATCTGAGCACTAAAATCCATAAGTCGACCTCGCTAACAAACTGGATAATGAAGGTGCTGTGCAGTTATGGGGTGGAGTAGGCCCTTGCACTGTGCAGCAGCCTACTACAGCTACTCGGGAAAGTCAATGTTGGAGGTGCCGGTATTCGCCTGGGAATTAAAGCAGATCCCTGTAGGCCCGCACCCCTGATGATTCTACTTGCCAACATCTGATCACTATAAAATAAGCTGGATTACCTGTGACTGCTGCACACCCTGCAGAAACGTGGTTTGAGGACACCACTCCAGACTTGGCCATCCAGCTAGAAGGCCGGTTCTCCTTTCAGGTGGACAGAAATGCTGTGATCTCCGTAAGACCCACAGGAACGATTTAACAACTGAAGGGATTTAACATACGAATTTGAAGGGATTCTATCAAAGAAATTCATTATATGGGCTTTAAAACTAAAGAACAGCTGTGAAGAGCATTAGAATATCTAGTCCATTCCAGTGATGTGTTTTTTTTCCTCAATTATGTTCTTGTTGCTTCTTACACAACAAGCTGTCAGCATGCAGTTGGACTTGGCAAAGCACCGGTAGGGGAATTTGGCTACATCGACACTGCTATGAAGTCCAAGACATGAGAAAATTGAGGATAAGATTATGTCTGAGAAGGTAGTGTAGAAGTGCAAATAAGATACGTCTGTTTTTTGTTTGTAAATGGAGTTCACTAAGTAGAACAACAGGAATTCTGCAGATGCTGGAAATTCAAGTAACACACATAAAAGTTGCTGGTGAACGCAGCAGGCCAGGCAGCATCTCTAGGAAGAGGTGCAGTCGACGTTTCAGGCCGAGACCCTTCGTCAGTACTAACTGAAGGAAGAGTGAGTAAGGAATTTGAAAGTTGGAGGGGGAGGGGGAGATCCAAAATGATAGGAGAAGACAGGAGGGGGAGGGATGGAGCCAAGAGCTGGACAGGTGATAGGTAAAAGGGATACGAGAGGATCATGGGACAGGAGGTCCGGGAAGAAAGATGGGAGGGGGGGGACCCAGAGGATGGGCAAGGGGTATATTCAGAGGGACAGAGGGAGAAAAAGGAGAGTGGAAGAAAGAATGTGTGTATAAAAATAAGTAACAGATGGGGTACGAAGGGGAGGTGGGGCATTAGCAGAAGTTAGAGAAGTTGACGTTCATGCCATCAGGTTGGAGGCTACCCAGAGGGAATATAAGGTGTTGTTCTTCCAACCTGAGTGTGGCTTCATCTTTACAGTAGAGGAGGCCGTGGATAGACATGTCAGAATGGGAATGGGATGTGGAATTAAAATGTGTGGCCACTGGGAGATCCTGCTTTCTCTAGCGGACAGAGCATAGGTGTTCAGCAAAGCGGGCTCCCAGTCTGCGTCGGGTCTCGCCAATATATAAAAGGCCACATCGGGAGCACCGGACGCAGTATATCACCCCAGCCGACTCACAGGTGAAGTGTTGCCTCACCTGGAAGGATTGTTTGGGGCCCTGAATGGTGGTAAGGGAGGAAGTGTAAGGGCATGTGTAGCACTTGTTCCGCTTACACGGATAAGTGCCAGGAGGGAGATCAGTGGGGAGGGATGGGGGGGACAAATGGACAAGGGAGTCGCATAGGGAGCGATCCCTGCGGAATGCAGAGAGAGGGAGGAGGGAAAGATGTGCTTAGTGGTGGGATCCCATTGGAGGTGGCGGAAGTTACGGAGAATAATATGTTGGACCCGGAGGCTGGTGGGGTGGTAGGTGAGGACCAGGGGAAACCTATTCCTAGTGGAGTGGCGGGAGGATGGAGTGAGAGCAGATGTACGTGAAATGGGGGAGATGCATTTAAGAGCAGAGTTGATAGTGGAGGAAGGGAAGCCCCTTTCTTTAAAAAAGGAAGACATCTCCCTCGTCCTAGAATGAAAAGCCTCATCCTGAGAGCAGGTGCGGCGGAGACGGAGGAATTGCGAGAAGGGGATGGCGTTTTTGCAAGAGACAGGGTGAGAAGAGGAATAGTCCAGATAGCTGTGAGAGTCAGTAGGCTTATTGCAGACATCAGTGGATAAGCTGTCTCCAGAGACAGAGACAGAAAGATCTAGAAAGGGGAGGGAGGTGTCAGAAATGGACCAGGTAAACTTGAGGGCAGGGTGAAAGTTGGAGGCAAAGTTAATAAAGTCAACGAGCTCTGCATGCGTGCAGGAAACAGCGCCAATGCAGTCATCGATGTAGCGAAGGAAAAGTGGGGGACAGATACCAGAATAGGCACGGAACATAGATTGTTCCACAAAGCCAGCAAAAAAGCAGGCATAGCTAGGACCCATATGGGTGCCCAAAGCTACACCTTTAGTTTGGAGGAAGTGGGAGGAGCCAAAGGAGAAATTATTAAGAGTAAGGACTAATTCCGCTAGACGGAGCAGAGTGGTGGTAGAGGGGAACTGATTAGGTCTGGAATCCAAAAAGAAGCGTAGGGCTTTGAGACCTTCCTGATGGGGGATGGAAGTATATAGGGACTGGACATTCATGGTGAAAATAAAGCGGTGGGGGCCAGGGAACTTAAAATCATCGAAAAGTTTAAGAGCGTGAGAAGTGTCACGAACATAGGTAGGAAGGGATTGAACAAGGGGGGATAAAACTGTGTCGAGGTATGCAGAAACGAGTTTGGTGGGGCAGGAGCAAGCTGAGACAATAGGTCTGCCAGGACAGATAGGTTTGTGGATCTTGGGTAGGAGGTAGAAACGGTAAGTGCGAGGTGTGGGAACTATAAGGTTGGTAGCAGTGGATGGGAGATCCCCTGAGCGGATAAAGTCGGTGATGGTGTGGGAGACAATGGCCTGGTGCTCCTTAGTGGGGTCATGATCGAGGGGTAAATAAGAGGAAGTATCCGCGAGTTGTCGCTGTGCCTCGGCAAGGTAGAGGTCAGTACACCAGACTACAACAGCACCCCCCCTTATCGGCGGGTTTAATAATAAGGTTAGGATTAGTGCGGAGGGAGTGGAGAGCAGAGCATTCGTTCTCTCACTGCTCCCCATCTGTAATTTCTTCAGCTCTTCAACTTTTCGACCACATTTTGACTCAGACTCGCTATCACAGCCATATATCCTTTCTTGGAACGTGCCTCCGTTGCCAACTTACTCCAGTTGGCTTTAGAATTCGTTTCCAAGCCTCTCAATTTGGACCTTCTGAGGATCCCAGGTACTCACATTTTATTGACTCTGCCTCTCGCCGCTTCTCCCGTGAAGCTCTGAAGGCGACTCTCTCCGCCATGAGGAGGTACTTGGTGTCCCTATCCCAGACCCTTCCACACCTTCGGGACACTTTCTTCGCCGTCTGTAATGGTCCTACCCGTTATTTCATCCTCCGTCGGATCCACGCCTGCAATCGCCGTTTTTTTGACTTTGTCATGTTAGGCAAAGATCGCAAGATCCGACATCTACGGACTCCAGAGCCTGCCAGCCCCGACGCTAGCAGGCATGAACTTCAGATTGCCTCTGCCATTGATCTTGGCGGCTCCAACACCTCAGGGCATATTCAAAACCCGGACTCCAGCAACGACCATGGACACCTTCACAGCGATTGCGCAACCACCAACTGCGACGCCAGCCTTGAACTCCAGGCCGGGTCTTTATGTGCTGCTGTTGTGACTCCCGACTCCCCTTCCCCCACCACCACTCTGCAGCCCCGTCTCCCTCAGATCCCACCGTCAGCTCCTGGGCCCTCAGAGGCTCCATCTTCCTCTCATCCCAACCCTCCCCTCTCCATTGACACCCCCAGCCTCCCCCCTCCCCCCTCTGATCCCAGCTCTCATCCATGCCGGGTCTTTACCATCCCCTCCGACCTTCAACATTCTGAGGCAGAACGCTCTGTCCTCAGTAAGGGCCTCACCTTTGTCCCCCTTCGCCCACACCTCAGCGAGTTCCGTGTTCGCCACGATGCAGAACATTTCTTCCGCCGTCTCCGTCTCCGAGCCTACTTCTTCAGCAAGGACTCTCCCACCCCCACCGATGACCCCTTCTCCCGTCTTCGACCCTCCTCCTCTTCATGGACACCCCCCGCTCTGGTCTTCTGCCTGCTCTGGATCTCTTTATTGCTAACTGCCGACGAGACATCAACCGTCTCGACTTCACCGCACCTTGTCCCCATTCCAACCTCACTCCTTCCGAACGCTCTGCTCTCCACTCCCTCCGCACTAATCCTAACCTTATTATTAAACCTGCCGATAAGGGGGGTGCTGTTGTAGTCTGGCGTACTGACCTCTAACTTGCCGAGGCACAGCGACAACTCGCGGATACTTCCTTTTATTTACCCCCCGATCGTGACCCCACTAAGGAGCAGCAGGCCATTGTCTCCCACACCATCACCGACTTTATCCGCTCAGGAGATCTCCCATCCACTGCTACCAACCTTATAGTTCCCACACCTCGCACTTCCCGTTTCTACCTCTTCCCCAAGGTCCACAAACCTGTCTGTCCTGGCAGACCTATTGTCTCAGCTTGCTCCTGCCCCACCAAACTCGTTTCTGCATACCTCGACACGGTTTTATTCCCCCTTGTTCAATCCCTTCTCACCTATGTTTGTGACACTTCTCACGCTCTTAAACTTTTCGATGATTTTAAGTTCCCTGGCCCCCACCGCTTTATTTTCACCATGGATGTCCAGTCCTTATATACTTCCATCCCCCATCAGGAAGGTCTCAAAGCTCTACGCTACTTTTTGGATTCCAGACCTAATCAGTTCCCCTCTACCACCACTCTGCTCCGTCTAGCGGAATTAGTCCTTACTCTTAATAATTTCTCCTTTGGTTCCTCCCACTTCCTCTAAACTAGAGGTGTAGCTATGGGCACCCGTATGGGTCCCAGCTATGCCTGCCTTTTTGTTGGCTTTGTGTAACAATCTATGTTCCATGCCTATTCTGGTATCTGTCCGCAACTTTTCCTTCGCCACATCAACGACTGCTTTGGCGCTGCTTCCTGCACGCATGCAGAGCTCGTTAACTTTATTAACTTTGCCTCCAACTTTCACCCTGCCCTCAAGTTTACCTGGTCCATTTTCGACACCTCCCTCCCCTTTCTAGATCTTTCTGTCTCTGTCTCTGGAGACAGCTTATCCACTGATGTCTACAATAAGCCTACTAACTCTCACAGCTATATGGACTATTCCTCTTCTCACCCTGTCTCTTGCAAAAACGCCATCCCCTTCTCGCAATTCCTCCATCTCCGCCGCATCTGCTCTCAGGATGAGGCTTTTCATTCTAGGACGAGGGAAATGTCTTCCTTTTTTAAAGAAAGGAGCTTCCCTTCCTCCACTATCAACTCTGCTCTTAAACACATCTTCCCCATTTCATATACATCTGCTCTCACTCCATCCTCCCACCACCCCACTAGGAATAGGGTTCCCCTGGTCCTCACCTACCACCCCACCGGCCTCCGGGTCCGACATATTATTCTCCGTAACTTCCGCCACCTCCAACGGGATCTCACCACTAAGCACATCTTTCCCTCCCCCCCCCTCTCTGCATTCCGCAGGGTTCGCTCCCTACACAACTCCCTTGTCCATTTGTCCCCCCCATCCCTCCCCACTGACCTCCCTCCTGGCACTTATCCGTGTAAGCGGAACAAGTGCTACACATGCCCTTACACTTCCTCCCTTACTACCATTCAGGGCCCCAAACAGTCCTTCCAGGCGAGGCAACACTTCACCTGTGAGTCGGCTGGGGTGATATACTGCGTCCGGTGCTCCCGATGTGGCCTTTTATATATTGGCGACGCAGACTGGGAGCCCGCTTTGCTGAACACCTACGCTCTGTCCGCCAGAGAAAGCAGGATCTCCCAGTGACCACACATTTTAATTCCACATCCCATTCCCATTCTGACATGTCTATCCACGGCCTCCTCTACTGTAAAGATGAAGCCACACTCAGGTTGGAGGAACAACACCTTATATTCCGTCTGGGTAGCCTCCAACCTGATGGCATGAACATCGACTTCTCTAACTTCGCCAATGTCCCACCTCCCCCTCGTACCCCATCTGTTACTTATTTTTATACGCACATTCTTTCTCTCACTCTCCTTTTTCTCCCTCTGTCCCTCTGAATATACCCCTTGTCCATCCTCTGGGTCCCCCCCCTCTTCTTTCTTCCCGGACCTCCTGTCCCATGATCCTCTCGTATCCCTTTTGTCTATCACCTGTCCAGCTCTTGGTTCCATCCCTCCCCCTCCTGTCTTCTCCTATCATTTTGGATCTCCCCCTCCCCCTCCAACTTTCACATCCCTTACTCACTCTTCCTTCAGTTAGTCCTGACGAAGGATCTTGGCCTGAAACATCGACTGCACCTCTTCCTAGAGATGCTGCCTGGCCTGCTGCGTTCACCAGCAACTTTTATGTGTGTTGCTTCACTAAGTAGAATTATATTTAGTGCTCCATGTGAAAAGAAGGATGTGGCTTTAAGGCTGCTGCTTCGTTAAACACAGTGCCGTGAGTTAAACTCTCTCCTGGGTACCAGGAATTGTCCACTGAGGTCCTTGGAATAAAAAGTCTGTAAATTTATTTGGTTCCTTGCTTGCAGTTTTGCACAACAAACCTGATTATTACACTGAAGAATTCCAACAATGAAGTGCCAACAAACTTTTGATGTTCTCCTCATCTCGCAGGTATGTTAGGAAGGGCTGCTTTCAGTGGCATTTTTGTGAATTGTAGCTTACCCACTCCATAGCCAGAGTAGCTGTTGCAGTACTTAGGATCGTAAGAAAACAGAGGGGAGATATAACCTTCAAAGGAGAAGTTCGACCAAAACACTGAATGTCCATTTCTCTCCATAAATGCTGTCTGATCTGCTGAATTCCTCCAGAAATTTTTTTTTTATTTACTCCACATGCCATTGTCTGAAGTCTCTTGTGCCCCCATCTTGTCCAGGAACCTTTTGTATGGCACATCATATGTTCTCCGAAATCAAATACACCATGTCTCCTATTTCCCATTTGTCTACAGCACTGTGCAAAAGTTTTAGGCACACATATGTAACAAGGGTGCTTAAAAGTTTTGCACAGTACTGTATTTGTCAATGTGGAGTGGAGATCGAGTTTGTAAATCGGGTGGGAGCAAAGGATGTTGGGAATGGTGAGGGTGGAGTGCCATGGGAAGAGTGTGGAAAAGGTGGCAGAGAAGGAGTGCTGGGACGGGAGGTGGTACGGGTTCAGGGACACCCAGTCCTGAGACACCAGGCAAAGTCGTTTGATTCCAAACAGTCACTTATTGATCACTATAGCTTGTCTCTCTGGTGCTTTCTGCTCCCTTCCCCTTTACCCAAACATGATTTCCTCCCTTCTCCCTGCAACCCCCCCCCCCCCGCTTCCCATTCTTAGTCCACAATAGAGACCCATATCAGAATCAGGATTATCATCATTCACATGTCAATTTTTTTTTTTTTTTGCAGTTGTTCAGTGTAATACATAAAATTACTGCAGTACTGTGCAAAAGTCTTAGGCACCCTA
Organism: Mobula birostris; assembly: GCF_030028105.1. Lineage (NCBI taxonomy): Eukaryota > Metazoa > Chordata > Chondrichthyes > Myliobatiformes > Myliobatidae > Mobula > Mobula birostris. The sequence goes on from NC_092376.1 coordinate 119,000,211, forward strand.
GCTATATATACTGTGTGTGCCTAAGACTTTTGCATAGTACTGTATGTATTTATTACGCCCTCAAGATAACTTGAACATATTTGTCAAAGATGATTTTGCTTTCATTATAACCTTTTGACTCTGACAAATTGTCTTATTACTTGGAGGTGTCTTGTTGGAACCTCAGTAACAATGGATTCCGGCGTTTCCTATTGATAGCTGCTAGGTTAATTGGGTTGTATTTTCCTGATTCTGTTTCCCTTGTTTCTTGAATGCCTCTCCTCTTGACTGTATTAGATTTGCAGTTCTGCAGTCCACAGGTACCTTTCGAAAATTCATAAAATTTGAATTCATTACAAAAACCCTCTATCTCTGAAGCTGATTCAAAGTTGTTAAGCAAGATATCTCTGAAGCTACCTTGCTTAACAACCTTAAACATAGGCCATCAGGTCCAGGAGAACTGTTGGCCTCTTTCTATATTATGTGATGAATACTCACTGTCCAGGAGTAAGGGACCTTTCTTTTTTGCCAAGCTCAGCTTTTTAACGTAGCAGCTAAAACTTCTAGATATCAAAGACTTGATTTTGAGTAAGATGAACTTCCAGCCAATATTCTTTGTTTAGCTGCTTGTTGGAAAGGAGAGCCAGTCTTCAGTTCTTAATGCAAATGGTAAGCAAAAATCAGTCAGAAGCTAAAAGAACAGCCTTTCAACCAAACTGTCTATAGAACATGAACTTCTGACCCACAGAACCTGGATTAATATCTCAAGAGTTGCAGTGTAAGGCAACATGAATAAGTTATTTAGTTCAAGGAATTTTGCACACCAAATTGATATTATCACTTAGCACATCAAATAGTCGATTAGTCAGTAGTTAGACAGTTTATATGCTCAGAGAGTCAGCTTCACAGCATATATTGAGGGAACCCAGGAATTCCATCTCCAGAAGCTTTTAGTCAAAGATATCTGAAAAAATATCATATACACATGAAGTCACCCAAGTAGCAGAACAATAGTATAAATGTAGAGAGCAGTCAGGCTTAGTACGAATGGTAAAGGGCATCAAGAAGAATGACAGAAAGACGGATTGAAGCAGAATCCATTTCTTTGCTTTCGATTTCTGTGACGGACAATTGGTTTGTCTGCAACTCTTTGGTATGTCTTCCTAGCTTATAGGAATTTGATCTGTGTTTTGGAAATCCTTTGTGTTTTCAAAATCATTGTAATTTGGAAAACTTCTTTTCTTTGAGTTTTAAATGTGTTTTAAGAATTTTGTCTGAATCTAAATAAATACTGAATCAGTAAAAATAAATGAACTGGGTTTAAACTACTTTGTTAGCTGGAAGCATCTTCTCCTTGGTAGAGAGGAGGGAACCACCACTCAAATAGTGGGTTTTAACAGCTAAACTTGCAGTGGAGAATAAATATGGAAGTGAATTAATCTTTGAAGAGTAGGTAGCTACAGCATGATTTTCTTTTAGTTAAGATACCTGCAGCTATCCACTGTATATTGGATGGGGTTTAAGGTCTCTGTATGAATTTAAAACTTTGTGGTCAGCAAACCTAATACAGCACCATCCTAATTAATTTGTGCAGATTAATACCCAAGGAGTCAACAGTGCAAATAATTGTTTTTTACATAAATGAACTGACAATCATTTGACATGAATAAGATAAAATTCAGTCAAACATATTGTTGACAGAGTAATCCTTTTAATTTACTCACAGAGTTTCAGTGAACCAAAATACAGACAATTCAACATTTAATATAGAAGTCAGATCTCTGCAGTATGCCCTTAAGTTATTTTCTTTATGCATGATAACTCTTAATATTCTACTTTATTGACAGAATAGCATGAGATAGAAACATACTTTATAAAACTAAGTGATTATGATTTTATTTTTAAGTATTCCTTTATGTTTTCATTGACATTGAAATATTGAAGAATATAGTGAATTGCCTGGGAAACAGTTACGCTGATTATGCATTGACTAATTATGTAAAGTCATAGAGCTGTACAGCATAGAAACAGGTTTGACCAAATCCACGCTGACCTGTTCTATTCTAACTCATCTGCACTATTAAAATTTATTTGCCTTAGGTCTGTATCCACTTCTGCCTTGCCTATATACATGTCTGTTTAAACATCTCTTAAATAGTAAAGGCATCCGTTAGTCTTGCGAGACCATGGATATCTGCACCTGGAAAGTCTTCACTCTCCAGGGCGCAGGCCTGGGCAAGGTTGTGTGGAAGACCAGTAGTTGCCCATGCTGCAAGACTCCCCTCTCCACGACACCAATGTTGTCCAAGGGAAGGGCATTAGGACCCATACAGCTTGGCACCAGTGTCATCGCAGAGCAATGTGTCATTAAGTGCCTTGCTCAAAAACACAACACGTTCCCTCGGCTGGGGCTCAAACTCACGACCTTCAGGTCGCTAGTTCAATGCCTTAACCACTTGGCCGCATGCCCACATCTCTTAAATATAGTTACTATAACCAACTCCAGCACCTCCTCTGGCGTCATGTTCCAGACACCAAACTTTCTGTTAAAAACAAAACTTACACTGAAATCCCCTTTGAAATGCCTCCTTCTCACCCTTGTCTACGGTCCTTGTTTTAGGTACTCCTAGTATGGGAAAAGCAGTCTACCTATCCTTTCAATGCCTCCTTTAGTCTCCTCTGCATGCTATCTCATATCTCCTAGATAAGAATTTGATCCACTGTGAATGGAATCTATCATTCCACTGGTTGAATATTAACTGGAACTTGTAATGTTCTGGTAGCAATACCACATCTTAGGAAGGATGTGGTTGCAGTAGAGGAATTTCACCAGGATGTTGAATGAACTGGAGGAGCTTAATTATGGAGAGAGACTGGATAGGCTGGGTTTGTTTTCCCTGGAGTGAAGGAAGTTGAGGGGTGAGCTAATAAAGGTATATAAACTTACAAGAGGCATAGAATCTTATTCTAGTGGTAGGGGTATCAAAAACAAGAGGATGAAGGTTTATGGTGAGAGGAAACAGCTTTAAAGAAGATTTGGGGGGCACGTTTTTTTCATACAGAAGGAAATTGACATCTAGATCTTGCTACCAGAGGAGATAGTGGTGCCATATACAATTGCCACATGTAAAAGACATTTTAACAGGCAATTTGCAGTAAAAGGTATAGAAGAATTTATTTAATGCGGACAAAAACATCAGGATGTGCGTGATGGGGTGAAGGATCTATTTCAAAGCAACAGCATTCTACGATGGTGCAGAGAAGGAGATACGTTTCTACCAAAGGAGATGCAGAGCACTCCCTCCCTCCGCTAGCCTGCAGGTCACCATTGAGCAAGGTGCAGCACCTGCTTAGCACTCTCCCCAGTCAAGGTGACGTAAAGCCAAAGGAGCAGGAGGTGGATGGTCATATGAGAAGCCGGTGCTTATCACAAGTCCTGGTCTTGCAACCATTGACACCACACAGAAAATCTCTGAAAAGTATTGATGATGGTTGGGGTCACCCGTTTTGTAAAGACACTGCCCAGAAGAAGGCAATGGTAAATAAACTTCTGTAGAAAAATCCGCTAAGAATAATCATAGTCATTAGTCCATCATTGCCTACGTCATATGACACAGCACATAATAATGATGGTTAAGAGACCATGATCGCCTATGTCATATAGCACAGCACATAATGATGATCATTACCACACTGTGACCTTGTGGTATTTACAATTCATAAACAAACCATTTTGATGAACAGGTCTATGCCTGTGTTCTAATACAGCGGTCTCCAACCACCGGGTGGCGGACCGGTACCGGGCCCCGAAGCATGTGCTACTGGGCCGCAAGGAAACGATATGAGTCAGCTGCACCTTTCCTCATTCCCTGTCATGCACTGTTGAACTTGAACATAGGGTTGCCAACTGTCCCATATTTGTCGGGACATCCCGTATATTGGACTAAATTGGTTTGTCCCATACGGGACTGCCCTTGTCCTGTATTTCCTCCACTATGGTAGAGCGTTCCTATGAAAGCTTTCGTGCCGAAATGGCATAAAGCGAAGAAGCAATTACCATTAATTTATATGGGAAAATTTTTGAGTATTCCCAGACCCAAAAAATAACCTACCAAATCATACCAAATAACACATAAAACTTAAAATAACACTAACATATAGTAAAAGCAGGAATGATATGATAAATACACAGCCTATATAAAGTAGAAATAACGTATGTACAGTATAGTCGGGAAGATTAAGCCAAAACCGATTTGAGGATAAAAATCGACAAGTACGCACATATGCACACGTCACGCATGCACACACAGGTGCCTGCGCAAGGCTTCATGGTCATGGTAGTCTTTCTCAGGGGAAACACAAGTGTCCCGTATTTGACTGCGACTTTTGTCCCGTATTAAGGAGTGAGAAAGTTGGCAACCCTAACTGTTTACAGACGTGTTGAGGTGAGCTTAACCCTACTTGAACACCACCCCCCCTCCCCCACCGGGTCGGCCGGTCCACAAGAATATTGGAATATTGTCAATATTAAACCGGTTCACAGTGCAAAAAAGGTTGGGGTCCCCTGTTCTAATAAAAGTTTAAAAACCTACCAGTCATGATCCATATATCAAATTTAAAGTCACTAATAGATAAATCAAACTAGTTTGTGTTTGCCATTTTTAGCTTACTATCATTACTGATGTTAAGAGTTCAAATTGAGGAGAAAGCTATATATCGATGTCTGTCAATGACATGAAGAGATCGGTGACACAGTGAGTAGTGTAGATTGAAGCATAAAATTACAGAGACTCTTGGAGGTGAACTGAATAGTAGAACTATAACATTGATTTCTCAGTAGGTAATTATCAGGAGAAGCATTTTAGATCAAAAATGGATATAAAAATGGTCATCAAGACGTTTATTAGAATGGTTCTCGTTGTAACTATAGGTTAAGAATCAGCGGGGAGAGAAATTGTAATGATGGCTAAGTAAAACCCTGACTAAATTATACCTGGAGTATTGCAAACAGTTCTGGGCTCTGTGTTTTTGAGATAATATATTAAGCTTAGAAGTAGTGGAATGCAGCTTTAACTGAACATTGCTAAAGGAACTGGTATGGGAGGAAAAATGACATAACAGATCTCTAATCCCTTTAATGTGGATACTTACACATTCATGTGATTTGTGCTTTTAGGATTTATAAAGGAATTGTTCTGGTCAGACAATGAGTTTGAAGTTCACTGGTGAAGTTGGAGGTCTGTTGTCTATCACGCACCATTGCAGGCTGGAAACCTTTTCGGGGTTAGAGGACTGTCTGCGTGGGGGTGTAGGTGGGTGGGTGGGAGGGAGGGAGGAGAGTGGCTTGTTTTGCTGTTGTTGTTTTGGTTGCTTGTTGTGCTCTGTGCTGTCCTGCTGAGCATTGTGGGCATGTTATGTTGTTGCTGGAATGTTCGGCAACACTTGCCAGAGTATTGCCAAACACTAGCACTTCTTTGGGTTGTGATGGCTGTTAACACAAACGACACATTTCACTATATGTTTCCATGGAAATGTGATAAGTCAATAAATCTGAACCTGAATTTTAAAAAATATGGCACTGGAGAGTGGTGACTTTTTGTGTGCAGCTCCCAAAGTAATCATTAAGCTTCTAGTTTACATGGAGAAACACACCCTCAGGGTCCTCCGAGAGGGAGGGAGAATGATGGACCCAATCGGATGGATACAGTTAATTACAGGGAACGATTACGACCGAGAGCTAGGGTAAGAGGCTCTGAGTGTCCAGTGTGTTGGTGTGGGAGAGCGTTTTCCAGCATTAAAGGTTTACGAATCCACCAAGCAAAGTTGACGTGCTATTTCGTCGCAGTGGATGAAGGTGAGGTTACTTCACAAAGCACAGATGATGTGGTCTTTTCAACCATTGATTCACAAGCCACAGTGATTCGCTCTGGAGAGAGTCATCATACTCCAGGTCAGACGAGAGATAACCCAGGTCAGGTTTCAGACCACAGTACCCAGGTAGATCCTTTGCATGATGGCGGTGGTGTGAAGGTAGGGAAGAAGAGGAAGGTCAAGTGGCCAGCAATGGCAGATGAGAAGGCTTGGCTTGTATTTGATGAGGATATCAGTATGATGTTGGAGAACACTCTCAGGGGAACATCAAAGAGAAAGTTGGAAGTGACGGGCGATATGATTTACGATGTTGGAAAGTACAGGTTTGGTTTGGTTGAGTTGATGAAAGCAAAGCCTACACAGCAACCAAGCAGGTGCCAGAAGGAGATTAGTAGGTTGAGGAGAAAGCTTAGATCATTGAGACAGAGGTGGAAGGTAGCAAGTGAGGGTGACAAGCCAGGGCTTGCTGATCTCCGAGAGCATTTTCAAATACAGTTAGCATCACTCCGTCGTGCAGAGTCACAACGTAAAAAGAGAAAGAAGAGAGAGAAGGCAAGAAGGTCATTCTTTGAGAACCCTCACGAGTTCACAAAGAAACTGTTTGAACAAAGTAAGAGCGGACAGCTTAACATCTCTCAACAACAACTTGAGGATCATGGAGCAAACACTCATTCTAATGAACAGTGGGAGGCTCCTTTGCTTGACATTTCAGGGCCTGTGAAGCCTACCAAGCCAGGAGAGAAGTTCGATCTGTCAGAACCCAAACTGGCAGAAGTCGAACGGTTCATCAGAAAGGCAAGGTCAGGCTCAGTGCCAGGACCTAATGGTGTGCTGTATAAGGTGTTCAAGAAGTGTGAACAGCTGAGGAAATACTTGTGGAGATTATTAAAGGTGGTGTGGAGACAAGGTGTTGTTCTTTTGTCACGGAGTGAGGCTGAAGGAGTATACATCCCGAAGGAAGAGAATTCTTCTACATTGAATCAGTTCTGACCAATTTCACTCCTGAATGTAGAGGGGAAGATTATGTTTGGCATTCTGGCAGAAAGAATATCTTCATTTCTGATAGAGAATGGATTAGTAAATACATCTGTGCAGAAAGCAGGAGTACCAGGCTTCCCAGGATGCCTTGAACATTCTAGTATGATTTGGCATACCATCCAGGAGTCAAAAAGGTTGAGAAGAAATCTGGCTGTAGTTTGGCTTGATCTGGCAAATGCATATGGTTCTGTTCCCCATGTCCTGACAGAGTTTGCGATGGAATTCCTATGGATTCCTGCTAAGGTGAGGAACTTTGTAATGCAGTACTACAACGATTTCCGGATGAGGTTTTCTACTCAGCAGTTTACAACTAGGTGGCAGAGCTTGGATGTTGGAATCCCAATGGGATGTGCAATTTCACCCATCCTTTTTGTGTTAGCCATGGAGGTCATTGTGAGGGCTGCAGAATCAGTGGGACCAGGTATCGCACTTGATGGCGGAGAGGAGTTACCACCAGTACGAGCATTCATGGACGATCTTACCCTTTTGGGTTCCAGCATGGAGGCAGTGGAAAATGTACTATCTAGACTTGAGGAGCTAATGGATTGGGGAAGAATGAAGTTCAGGACCAAGAAGTCAAGGAGCCTTATTCTTAGGAGAGGAAAGCTGGTTGACTTTCATTTCACCCTTTGTGGAGAGGAGATTCCATCCATTCAGGACCAACCAGTTAAGAGCCTCGGACGATGGTACACAGAGGAGCTGAGAGACCCCAAGAGGGTTCAAGAGACAGGAGAACAGATCAGCAGAGGTCTGATGTTTGTTGACAAGTGTGTTGACAAACTTTTATTTACCAAATGGTCCCCAATCTCTTTGTCTTTGATTGGTCGGATTAATGCTATTAAGATGATCATTTTGCCTAAATTTTTGTATATATTTCAATCGGTTCCAATTTTTATCCCAAAATCTTTTTTTGATAACGTAGATTCAAAAATTTCCTCATATATTTGGCAGAATAAAAATCCTAGGTTAGGTAAAAGATATTTACAGAAATCCAAGAAGGAGGGGGGACTTGTCCTCCCAAATTTTAGATTCTATTATTGGGCAATTAATATTCGATATTTAAAATTTTGGCTACAAGATTTGGACGCATCTTTAAACCCTCATTGGGTAAATCTTGAATCTAATTCATTACAAGGGTTTTCCTTGGGTTCGGTTTTAGGAACTTTACTTCCTTTTACTTCTTTTAAATCATATAAACAAATGAATAACCCAATAGTTAAGCATACTTTACGTAGATGGTTTCAATTCCGAAGATTTTTTGGGTTTAATCAATTCATTCTAGCAAGTCCCATTATATCAAATTTTCTTTTTCAACCTTCCATGATGGATCAAGCTTACTTTGATTGGGAAACCAAAGGTATAATATCTTTTCGCGATTTATTCTTGGATAACTGTTTTATGTCTTTTGATCAACTCTCTAATAAATATAACTTACCCAGATCTCACTTTTTTAGATATTTACAGATTAGAAACTTTTTAATTACTGTTTCTCCTAATTTTCCACACCCATATCCAATGGACACTTTGGAAAAAATCTTAGACTTAAATCTTTCTCAGAAAGGTGTAATAGCAATTGTATATAATATAATTATGAATTTATGTCCTGATGCCTCTAATAAAATTAAAGCTGACTGGGAAAGAGAACTTGAGATTAATATACCGACTGAAAAATGGGAAAAAATTCTTCAGTTGGTGAATTCATCCTCTGTATGTGCTAAGCATAGGTTGATACAGTTTAAAGTAGTTCACAGGGCTCATATGTCCAAAGATAAACTATCTCGTTATTACTCTTATATTAATCCAATATGTGACAGATGCCAGTCTGAGATTGCTTCTTTAACTCACATGTTTTGGTCATGTCCCTTGTTGGAGAAATATTGGAAAGATATTTTTGATATTATTTCAACGGTCCTAAATATAGACTTACAACCTCATCCAATTACTGCTATCTTTGGACTACCAATAATAGACTCAAATAATTTAACCTCTTCATCACAAAGGATGATTGCATTTCTTACTTTAATAGCTAGAAGGTCCATCTTGTTCAATTGGAAAGAGATCAACCCTCCTACAGTATTTCATTGGTTTTCACAAACTATGGTGTGTCTGAATTTGGAGAAAATTAGAAGTGCAGTTTATGACCCTTCTATTAAGTTTGAAAAAATTTGGAGGCCATTTATTCAGCATTTTCATTTGATGTAATTTGATCATTTCCAAACTGGTTTTATTTCTCTGTACTGTTGTTGGAGGGGAGTGGAAGCGTCAACGCTGAGGTTTTCTTCTTTTCCATTTTTAAGTTGTTAGTTTTGCCCAAGTCTTTTAGTTTAGTTTAGTTGTTTTTTTTTCTTTTGGGATGGGTTTTTTTTTCTTTTTTTTCTATTTTTCCTTCTTTTTTTGCTTTATATTATCCGTGATCAGTTCTACATGTATGGGAGTTTTGGTAATTTCTACTATTTGGTTTTGCAATTACTCTTTTTTTAAATGTAACAATACATCTCATATTATCTGTATTATTGCTATGTTTTGTTTCTATATTTTGAAATTAATAAAAAGATTGAAAAAGAAAGATAGCACAGGACAGTTAACATCTTAGTTCACGTGTAGTTTGTAACTCAGTATTGCCATTCAGAACTACAACTGAAATCTGCAGCCACAGACACTGCAGTATACAACATTGTTTCAAGTCATTTGAAAAAAAATATTGACTTTCAAAATCGAAGTTCTCGGAACTGCAGACCACCTGAAGAGTAAGAGAATCAGCTGAAAGTTCAAGGAATGTTTCCATTCACTCAGGAAAATGGCTGTTGGGTAGTGCTGAGGTAAAACTAAAACTCAAGGCCTTAAGGCCTCCCTTTCTGCTATCCTTCTGGATAAGATAGTCTTTATAAAATAAAATTGAAGACCTCAAAGCATGAAGGACATTAGGAACGGTCATGAACCTAGCTTCACAGAGACAAGGCAGACCTCTAACGTTCTGGATACAGAGTTACAGCCCAAAGGCTTCATCTTCCAGAGACCGGACAGTGGCATCAGGTAAATGCAAAGTCGTCACCATTTACAACTTTACTAACTCATTGTAGTGTACAGATGTGACAGCTCTGTCTCAATTCTGTTCCTTCGACATGAAATATCTAGTGGTCATTATATCCATTCTGTCTGCCAAGGGAGTGTTCTGCCATCATCCTATTTGCAGTATACATTCCATTCCTGGCAAATGTTAAGTTAGCACTAGAGGAGCCGAGCACCAATTCAATGACAACGTACCCTGATGCCTTCTCAGTTATTGTAGAGACTTCAAACAGGCCAGCTTGAATAAGTCTCTGACAAGTTACCCTCAATATGTCACCTGCGATATCAGAGTATGCAACAGAGTTGATCACTGTTACACCATCATCAAGAATGCTTTCTGCTCTGTCCAACATCCACATTTGCAAATCTGATCACATGAGATGGGGGAGTCCAGAACTAGAGGTCATGAATTAAGGGTAAAGGCTTAATTGTTTAAGGGGAACATGAGGGGGAACTTCTTCACTTAGGGAGTGGTGACTGTGTGGAGCAAGCTGTCAGTCGAAGTGGTGGAAATGGGATTGATTTCAAAGGAGAAGTTTGGATAGGTCTATGATGGGAGGGGTATGGAAGGCTATGATTCAGTTCCAGGTCGATGGGACTAGGCCACATGGACTAGCTGAGCTGAAGGGCCTGTTTCTGTGCTATAATACTTTATGACTGTATGACTGTACTTCTATTAACATACTGAAGACTGCAACACAATGGGGAGCACTGTGAAGGTATGGTCAAGGGATGTGGAGGAGCATTGACAGTACCACTTTGAATTGGTGGACTGGGCAATAATAAGGGGTTCATCTTGGGATCTAAGTGGACAGGCCACAATTGTCACCAGTTTCATCCAGAACTGTGTGGATGTGAGCGTCCCTTTGAGAACAAGCCAAACATACTCAAACAGAAGTTACGAATAAACCAGGTTATTTATAATCTGCTGAGGGCTAGATCTGCGGTTTTCAAGTCTGTTGATCCAGAACCCGACAAGAAGTCTAGGTTATGACCTGTGGAAGGCCCTTGTGAGGGCAGAAAGTCAATTCCCTAAAGTTAGTTGTAGTTGTTCGTCCATCGTTGACGCCGATGAGGACCTTGACACCATTATGATGGTGTTGAGACTAGCGCGTGATTTGGATTTAAGTGAGGTAGAGTTGCGCAGCGTCAGCCTCACTCTCTCTTCCCAATTCCCATCTGGATCCAGTGGCAAGACAGAGTCTAGATGGCTGGAGATGGGACTAGGCACAGTGGATGACCAGGACGTCTTCTGTGTCTTGTCCTGTTCTACACGTTCCACGACGCTTGCAGAGACCGCCTTCGTGACCGCTGGACCTTCCAGAGGTCTCGTCCGCTCAATCCGCCGAAGTCTGTCTTCACATGCTGGGATAGACAACTCCCTATCACACCGAGGGTTTGAGACCTGTCGGCTACCCTCACCTGGTTTAGCCGGCTTGTCGAAGCCGTTGCCCGGGGTGTGGCCGCTGTCGCATGCAAACAGCTACGGGGAGCCACAAATGAGAGCTGAGTGCCAGGTGGGGACCAAAGGCGGACTAACCGCCTTGAAAAGGATGCGACATGTTCCCCCACCAGAGGTGCTACTCCTCCCTGACACCCCATACACCCCATACAATTCCCTATGAAAGTAGAGACACAATCAGATGCCCAACAGCTGAAGCAGGGTCTGCATGCTATTACTTCCAATAAGGTAAAACTAAACAGCCCAATAAGCATGAATCTTAACTTCCTGATAAGCTTATGCCTTTTATACACACTTTGAAAAGAAGAATAAAACTATATCTGTGTGAATCCCTGCAGCATTTGGCAACCCTGTGATATGTGTCTCAGAGGCCGACATCAGAACATCCTTAAAAAGAGTGTACTCTTGAAAGGCATCATGCCCCGAATGTGTGCCTGGCAGGTACTGAAAACCTGTACCGACCAAATGGTTGGAGTATCCAAGGATATCTTTAATCTCTTACTGCTGCAGTCAGTGGTTCCCACTTGCTTCAAGAGGGCAAAAATCATACCATTGTTCAAGAAGAGCAGGGTAGGCTACTTCAGTAACTATCACCCAGCAGCACTCACATCTATGGCAATGAAGTGCTTTGAGAGGTTGGTCATGGCTAGAATTAACTCCTGCCTGACCAGGGCTTTGGATCACTGCCATTTGCTCACCACTACAATAGGTCTACAGCAGACACAATCTCACTGGCTATCCACTTAGCCTTGGACAATCTCAATAGCAATAATATGTACAGTACTTCAAGCTTTTGTTTATCAATTGCAGATTCTTGATCTCACAATCTATTTCGTTATGACCTTGCATTTTACTGTTTATCCACACCGCACTTTCCCAGTAACTTTTACACATTATTCTGCATTGCTATTACTCTACCTTGTTCTCCCTCAACACACTGTATAATGATTTGATCTGCATGAAAATATGCAAGACAAGCTGTCACTATACCTTGGTACATATGACAATAATAATGAATACCAATACAGCTCTATCTCCTTAGTGATAGCTATTGTACCGAGGTCCTCACCTCCTATCGCATCCACATCATCTGTCCTTGGCACGTTTGATGTGACCCCACCATGAAGACTGACATAAAATAGTCATTAAAAGTCTCGGCTATTTCCTCATTACCCAATATCAATTCCATCTCATCCTCCAAGGGGCCTATATTCACTTTGGCCATCCTTTTTTCGCTTTATATAATTATGAAAACGTCTACTATCCGTTTTTTTAGATTTTGTGCTAATTTATTTTCATAATTTATTTTCCCTTTCTTTATTGCTCACTTAGTGGTTCTTTGTTGTTTTTTAAACTTTACTCCAACTTCCAGTTTCCAATTACTCTTGGTGACTTTGTACGCATGAGCTTGTAGTTTGATACCTTCCTTTATTTCCTTAGCTATCCATGACTGGTTCTCCTCACCCTTGCTGTCCTTGCTTTTAACTGGAATATACTTCTGTTGAGCACCGTGAAAAATCTCCTTGGAAGTTTTCCATTGTTCCTCAACGACCCCACCATATAGCCTCTGTTCCCAGTCTACACTAGCCAAATTCTCCCTCATCCCATTGCAGTCTCCCTTGGTTAGGCATAATACTCTGGTTTTAGATTGCACTACATTTCAAAGTACATTTATTATCAAAGAATGTATAAGTTATACAATCTTGAGATTTTTCTGCTTACAGCCAGTGGCAAAGCAAGAAACCCAAAAAAACAATTAAAAAATTTAAAGACCAACCCTCAATATACACAGAAAAAGAGAGGTAAAAAGCACAGATCATGCAAACAATAGAAGTGAGCAACAATGATGGTATTCCAAACAAAATTGAGTCATTAGATCCAAATCCCAGGGGCAGCCCAAAGCTTTGGTACTCAGTTCATCATATTAGTGGGGCAAATCACCGCAAATCATTGCACACATGAAACACAGCAGCGTACAGCCGTAGCATCATGGAAAGTGGAACTATATTTAACGGAACGCACATGAGATATTTACATTGTGACTTCCACACAAGTGTCAACTTTGGATCACCTTTTCCTAAGTAGACCCCAACCAATGCTGAAGGGATCCATCAACTCTTAATGATATGTAGATTTGTCCTTTCATTGTGAGGGCAAGTATCCCCAGTCGACCTCACTCTGGTATTGAGAGCTAGCATTTCTACCACTAGTGTAAGGCCAAAACAGAATCCTGGTGTCTGAGAGGTGAGAATATAATCAGTTAGTCAATGTTAGCTGCATCTGCGTAGTATTGTTTCTAGCAAGGCAGAATACTGAACATATGTTTGGCAGGAGGTCATGTCATAACTCCATGGTAAATATGCATAATATCAGGGAACAGAGGAGAAGATGATGCCACACTTTAAGGAACCAGCAAAAATAAGACAAACATAGCCACATGTCAATGAATTTTTCCTTGTTAGTTATAGTAAATTTATTGTCGGTCTTTTCTGAGCAGAAAACCGCTTCAGTACTTGCAGTGCTCCTGCACTTTAACTGGAAATAATTTTATGCTACATTTCATAGTTGTATATCTTAGTCCAATGAGAGATTCCAAAAGGTTTACACACTAAAATAGATTGACTAACATGAGGTAATCATTGACTGGTACACAAACTACTGGCTGGGGGCTGACCACATAGCAGTCATTGCATATTAGTCCTTCAATATATACAGGTCCTTTCTCTCTCTACAGGATTGCTGGCACATAATCCAAAACTGGAGATCCAAATTTAGAAGTTCTTGTCTGGAAATCTGGAGTGTAGCACGGATGTGAAGTAAAATGAGCTGTAAACCTCTGCCAATCACCAGATTAACGGCATGGCAACACACACAAAACACTGGAGGAGCCCAGCAGGTCAGGCAGCGCCTAATGAAAAGGGTGATCAGTCGACGTTTTGGACCAAGGCTGCTTGTCTTGAAGAAGGGTCTCAGCCTGGAAAGTCAACTGGCTACTCTTTTACATAGATCCTGCCTGACCTGCTGGGCTCCTCCAGCGTTTTATATGTGTCGCTTTGGATTTCCGGTATCTGCAGATTTTCTCGTGTTTGAGATTAATGGCATCCTGTCCAGGTGTCATTCCGCTTCCAATTCATTCCTACACTGGTATAAAGACAATCAAAAAATCATCGGGCATGAGAAGAGATGCTTCTAGAGGTAAATCAACCATTATTTTAAAAAAACTTGAATGTTGAACTACTTGTTTCATTGGCATGGCATGATGATAGATCTAGTAGGAAATGAAAACAGGTCAGCAAACAATCTAAGGATGGTAATATCCTTTGGGAAGGCTATAGAGTTAAGGAATATAGCTCAGGAACCAGAGAAAGCAATACTTCTCCAGTCTTCTCAAACCTAAGCTGAAAATTCTCTGAACTGTTAATCTAAGGATGAATGGACAGCTGGCACCAGAAAAGCCAAACATATATGAGAGGGAAATTGTGAAAATTTCAGTATAATTTTTTCCATTCATCACTTAACTTCTTCAGGCATGGTGTGTTATTTCTAGAAAAGCAATTCACCATATCTTTTATACACTTTTCACTGCAATGTGATTTATTTTTAAATATTATAATCAGGTAACTAATAAAAGTAAATAAATAACTTTGAACAAAATATGTTATATCATATTCCTATTGTCAAATATACAAATTAAGTGCACACATCTGCATTTGTTACCTATAAGTTGCCTAAATTGCAGTCCTGTGGGAAGAAGTAATGGTCTCATTAAGTACATTTTCCTTTCTATTCACATGAATCTTTTCAAAACAGACCTGGCATTAATGTCAAAGGAAATCAAAGTAAATTCAAAAAAAACGCAACAGATGTTGGAAATAAAGACAGAAATTGTGGGAAACAATCAGGACATCGGTCGGCATCTGTGGAAAAAGAAATAGTTAACATTTCAGCTCTGGAATCCTTCATTAGCTGTTAATCCAGTGATGATTAGATTTATTACATAAGAACCTCGAGGTCCCTTTGTGTTATAGTCTTTCTACACGTCAATCATTTTCTCTTCTTTTGTTCCTCCTTCCAAGATGGGCAGCTTTATATTTTTTCTAATTTATATATCATTTGCAAACATTATGCCTGTTCTCTAAGCTGATCAATATCTGTTAACTCTTTACATGCTTCACATATATCTTTTAAAATGTAAATGTGGCATGGAATGGACATGGAGCCATTATCGTTGAAGTATATTTGAAAATGATTATAATGATAAGTTATAAAAAGAATAAACTGTCACCACAGAAAGTACATGTAGATAATTTAAAATGTTAGCATATTACTGAGGCAAACTTGAGACGAAGAAATTAACTGGGGAAGGATTTTCCAGAATGGGGAAATCTCTAACTATTTGAAATAAATTTCACTGGTTAAATCTTCCTGACACATAATTTTAATGGATTCATTTTTTAAGGCTCTAGGGAAAAATAATGAATTTGTTAGAGATCATTCTGGAATTATGACATTATGAATCCTATAATTATGGGTCAACCAAAATGCAAACTGGATCCTTAAGGCTGCCATAGCAGGGGGTAGGCAGTGTCTATTAAATAGTCCCAGTGGCGTGCCTCTCAAATAGTCTCCGACAACCGAGTCCAGCTCCTGGCCTTCACGTGTGACTTAGCAACTCAGCCTGGTGAAACCATTTCTACTGACAGCAGAAGGGGCAAAGGCATGTTACTGGTGCCTGAAAGCCAGTCACCTTAGACAGATGGGACTCATCAGCTGTGGTTGGCAACTCATCTGGGAGAAGGAAAACTCTGATCTGAAAGCTCCACTGCCTCGTGGCTGTACCCACTTGTGGGGGAGGCTTCGGGAGTAAACCTCGAGGGAAAAGTCCGGAGCTAGAGTACCTATGGTGGTCCTACGTTGAGTTCGATGCTGACTAACAACTCCTGCGATGCTGCTGTTGCGTAAAGGGGGTGGGAAGCCTGCTACGTGGGCAACAGCTGGCTTGCCATATTTGTTTAGTGTAGTTTTCTGGCATATCATGTAGTCAGCTGGCACAAAGCATCCATGGTCGATCCTGACCAACGGAGGGCCTCAAAATGTGAAATGAAACCTGTACACAACTTAACTTTCAGCTGACGCATTGTGTCTAGTGAAACCAAAAATCAAAAACTGAATGGACAAAGTTTGATGTACAGCAGGGAAAGAGGCAACAAGTAACTTGTCACGAATGACAGAGTTGCACTTTAAAGACTGGTTGATATCAAGAGTACAAATGAAGAGGATGTGATCAAATGCCTGGAACATTTTATTGCTGTCTCTGCTAATTTTACAGAAACCCAGTTAGGAATGATTGGGAGCGTAAATGTAAATCCACATAGGGCATGGCAGCAAGTAACTGGGAAAGGCATTTTTGCAGCTCTGCTTAATTGATCCTCCTTAAAGTTTAGCCTTCCTGGGATAGATTTCTGTCCAGGGGCAAGAGGAGGGCATGTTCAGGATCATTCTGGAATTATGATATTATGTATAGCATACAGTAACTAAAATAAGAACAAGTTTTGAGGAAATCAAGTCATATCAAGTTTATTGTCATTTAATTATATATCTGTATATAACGTATACAGAAATGAGACAACCTTTCTCCGAACCAGGGTGTAAAGCACAGTTGTACACATACCACATGATGAATTTAAGGATAAAATCACAGATGAATCACACGTCAATAACCAACTAAAGTGCATTAATGTTAAATATTGTAAGGTATGGAACAGATTAGCCTATGACAATTTGAATACAGTGTGGCAGGGAGTTCAGAAGCCTAATGGCCTAGCAGGCAAAACTGTTTCTCATCCTGACCATTCTTGCCTTTATGTATCGTAGTCTCCTGCCTGATGGTAGAAAATCAAAGAGGATTTTGGATGGATGGAGGGGATCCCTAAGAGTCCTGCCTATGCAGCACTCTTGATAAATGTTCATCAAGGATGGTAGGGAGACCCCTATGATCTTCTCAGCTGTCCTCACAGTCCTTTGTAGGGACTTCTGGTCCAATGTTCAACTGCTCCCAAACCAGATGGAGATGCAACTTGTCAATAAAACCTTTACACAACTTAACTTCCAACTGAACCCTTCTGGCCAGTGAGATCAATCATTGGGTGTAAGACATTCTGTTTCTGTACCATTGAAACTCCATAGCGAAGATGGTAGACTGGATAATAGAAATAGGTAGAAATAATATTTCTGCTATTAGCACCATTGTTAAGGGCGTATCCTTGCCAC
Organism: Mobula birostris; assembly: GCF_030028105.1. NCBI lineage: Eukaryota > Metazoa > Chordata > Chondrichthyes > Myliobatiformes > Myliobatidae > Mobula > Mobula birostris. The sequence goes on from NC_092376.1 coordinate 119,017,900, forward strand.
TATTCCCTCCTGATCAGTTCAGGACAGATAATTTCTATCTGTTAACCTTTGGGTTCGTTGTATATTCATGGAGCCATCCCCTTAAAGAGTGGAGAGGATGGCGGCTTGACGGCAGCACGCGCGGCATCTCCGGTGATGAATATCTGTTATCTGTCAAGTAGGGGACCATGCACAATTCTGATTTGATGGAGACAGGCGTGAGTGCATAGTCAAACATCTGGAAAACTTTTGAAATGACTGCTTTGCTACCGCTACTACTGTGTGGTAGCTGGAATCTCTGGAGCTGTAGGCCTCAAGTACCTCGGCTTTGCGTGTTTCAGCGACCGGGGAGAGGTCGAAGGCGCTCGGCAGAGGATGGCGCTCAGGAGGCTGTATCGGAGAGGCAGCTCGGGAGCTCGGAGTTTTGAGACGGATGGACTCAAGGTCGGCTGAGGTCAGCTGCTTCCAAGGTATCGGCATGTTGACGGTGCCTGGAGATTTATGGCAGGGAGTTTCTCCCTTTTGCCGCCTGCTATTGGGTGCTCAGGAGTCGATCGGCTCGGGGACTATGAGACTTTTTACTGTGCGTCTGGACTGTTCTTCATCAAATTATGGAATTGCTTGCACTGCTGTAACTATATGTTATAATTATGCGGTTTTGACAGTGTTAGTCTTTGGTCTGTCTTGTTTTCTGTGATATCACGCCGGAGAAACATTGTATCATTTCTTAATGCATGTATGCATTTCTAAATGACAATAAAAGAGGACCAAGTGTTCTCATAATCTCTAAACCTGTAACAAAAGGACTACATTTTGCATGTGTGTATTTTGCTTAGAAGATTTTGTAACAGACACTAGTATAGAATATCAAAGTAGTTCTGCTAGTTGGAAAGTGCTGTCATTGTAAATATGCAATATGTAAATATGTAATTTATCGAACGATATTCCAAATGTTGAACTTAAATAGGTGATAATAGCAATTGAAACTGTAGTTAATCATTTACTGATAACTTTGTGTTGAACTTTGTGTCAGGAGAATGAGATTCTCTTCAATTCTCTTAGATTGTCTCTCCTGAGGGTTTGCTGTGTGAATGAAGATTTAATATTCTCCAGTTACAGTTTCCGTGTGGCTCGGTTTTAGTCAGTCACAACAAACTAAACAATATTGATAACTGTAGCCGACAACAGGTTAATCTGCCATCCTTATTCTACCTATGATATACTGTAACTCAAGGCCTATAATTGTGATGGACTCTTAAATTTCCTCATAAATGACCTAACAAGTCATTAAAAATCTTTAACAACAGAGCGGTGCCCAGCATGGGAGTGCTAAAGATAAGGGTGAGGCACTTACTACAACTTTCAGCAGACGTGCCAAATAGTTAATCAGCCTTAGTTTCCTCCTGAGATGCCCGCTATCACAGAACAAAATCTTTAGCCAACTTGATTCACTCTGCATGATATTAGGAAATGGTTGAAAGCATTGAGTTTGGAATTGTCCTTGGCTGAATCAAAGGCGGTGATGAATAAGCATATAGGAGGGAGACTGGAAATCTGGCTGAGTGGTGCCAAACCAACAATCTCTCACTCATTGTCAGCAAGAGCAAGGAGCTGATTATTGACCAAGAGGAAGAAACTGGAGATCCATGCACCAGTCCCCATCGGGGAATCGGAGGTGGAGAGCATCTGCAAATTTAAATTCCTCAGTGTTATAATTTCAAAGGACCTGTCCTGGACCCAGCATGTAAGTGCCATTATGAAGAAAGCACCGCAGTGCCTCTTCTTCAGGAAGTTCTGCAGGATGGCACGTTAGCATAGTGGTTAGCACAAATCTTTACAGTGGCAGTGATCTGGGTTCAATTCCCAGTGCTGCCTGAAAGGAGTTTTGTACATTCTCGCCATGACTGCATGCATTTCCTCTGAGTGCTCCAGTTTCCTCCCACTGTCCAAAAAAGTACCAGTTGGCAGGTTGATCGGTCATTGTAAATTGTCCCATGATTAGGGTAGGGTTAAATTAGTGGTTATTGGGCAGCAGGGCTCGAAGGGCTGGAAGGATCTCTTCCACGCTGTATGGAATAAAAAAAATAAAAACTACATTTAAACTTTGACAAACTTCTATAGATGTGTGGTGGAGAGTATATTGACTGGATACATCGCAGCCTGGTATGGAAACACCATACAAAGAAAAATCCTACAAAAAGTAATGGATGCAGCCCAGTTCATCAGGTGAAGCCCTTCACACCAATGTGCACGTCTACATGGAGCACTACCACAAGAAATTGACACTGGACATTGAATCTTTGGACACTACCTCACTTTTTTTAACACACAGTATTGCTGTTTTGCACTGTTTAAAATCTATTCAATATACATCATTGGTTTACTTCTGGATTGTTACCTTGTCGTGGTGGAGAAGCTTGTGTGGTCCTGTGATCCCGAGAGCAATGCCGTCTGGAGCTATGCTCCTGGTAGGGTCACCCATGGCGGTAAGGTCGAGGGTGAGGTCCCTGACAAAGAACAATCCAACCAAGACCTCAACAGTGGAACAGGCCGACAAAGTTACTTCAAACTCAACAGCTGTGAAGGCTGATGAAGGCTGCAACAAATTCATTAGCTCCAATCGTTGTGGTTTCCATGCCATTGGAATCAGTTGGTTGATTTGTGAAGTATCGTGTGCTTCTTGGAGTGCAACATCAAGTACACGTTAAACAAATACACACACAGGCATCTTTGCTCTGTGGGCCACTTGATCAACAGAACGAAGGCCATCATCCTCGACCTCGAGGGATAGCCATGACGATGACGACGACGACTTCCGTATTTATTATTGAGTGGATATGGGAACTGACTTCTCCTCCCCTTGAACCTTTAACTCTTCCGTGGTAGTCAAAATGTGTCCTTCGCTGTTGTGTGGCTGTTATAGGGAGTGTGCCTTTAAGTTTGACACCTTTTCTGAAAGTGACCCCGCAAAAACTTTTTTGAAAGTGAACATGGGTGAAGCCCAGTCGACAGAAACAGTGGTTGCATTTTAACCCTCATTTCTGGGTGGAAACTACTCCATGTTGTCTGAAGCTGTTGTCCTGCTTGGGCTTTAGCAAGAAACACAGGACCTATTTAGTGCACAAAAAGTGCCTTGAAATTGATTTCTAAGCTTATTTCCTGAAGAAGTACAGTACTGACTTTCTGGTGAGTTTTCTCAATGTCTGTTTAGAATAGCTTCTATCGTTTAAAAAATTGCTGGGACCATAAGAGCTGATGGGCCATCTTGACTGTGACATATTCTCTCCTCCTCGCTGACGATCAACACTGGCGCACCTCAGGGGTGTGTGCTTAGCCCACTGCTCTACTCTCGATATACATATGACTGTGTGGCTAAGCATTGCTCAAATACCATCTATAAATTTGCTGATGATACAACCATCGTCAGTAGAATCTCAGGTGGTGATGAGGGGGCATACAGGAGTGAGATATGCCAACTAGTGGAGTGGTGCCGCAGCAACAACCTGGCACTCAACGTCAGTAAGATGAAAGAACTGATTGTGGACTTCAGGAAGGGTAAGACGAAGGAACACATACCAATCCTCATAGAGGGATCAGAAGTGGAGAGAGTGAGCAGTTTCAAGTTCATGGGTGTCAAGATCTCTGAGGATTTAACCTGGTCCCAACATATCGATGTAGGTATAAAGAAGACAAGACAGTGGCTATACTTTATTAGGAGTTTGAGGAGATTTGGTATGTCAACAAACACACTCAAAAACTTCTTTAGTTGTACTGTAGGGAGCATTCTGGTAGGCTGCATCACTGTCTGGTATGGAGGGACTACTGCACAGGACCAAAAGAAACCGCAGAGGGTTGAAAATCTAGTCAGCTCTATCTTGGGTACTAGCCTGCAAGGTACCCAGGATATCTCTAGGGAGCAGTATCTCAGAAAGGCAGCGTCCATTATTAAGGACCTCCAGCACCCATGCCCTTTTCTCACTGTTACCATCAGGTAGGAGGTACAAATGCCTGAAGGCACACACTCAGTGATTCAGGAACAGCTTCTTCCCCTCTGCCATCTGATTCCTAAAAGGACACTGGATCTTTGGACACTACCTCACTTTTTTTGAATATACAGTATTTCTGTTTTAGCACGTTTAAAAAATCTATTCAATATATATAATTGATGTACTTGTTTCTTTACTATTATTATTATTTTCCCTCTACTAAATTATGTATTGTATTGAACTGCTGCTGCTAAGTTAACAAATTTCACGTCACAGGCCAGTGATAATAAACCTGATTCTGATTCTGATTCTGAAAGTCGCACCCATCAACAAAGACCCTCACCACCCAGGCCATGCTTCCTTCACATTGCTGCCATCAGGAAGAAGGTACAGGAGCCTCAGGACACACACTACCGGGTTCGGGAACAGTTATTACCCTTCACACATCAGGCTCTCGAACCAGAGGGGATAACTTCCCTCAACTTCACTCCCAGAAAGCTCCCCATCATTGAACTGTTTCTACAACCTCCGAACCTATGGACTCATTTTCAAAGACTCTTCATCCCATAATCTAGATTTTTTTTTGCTTCTTTATTTATTTATATATGCTCACCCATCTTCCTGCTGCCTTAACAGTGATAGAGTTCCTCTTGTCCTTACAAACAATCCAATGCATCATTCCCCACAACTTCCACCATTCCAAAGGGAACCTACCACCAGACACATCTTTACCTACCCCTCTCTCCACTTATTGCAGGGATTGCTCCCTCTGCAATTCCCTTGGTGATTTGTCCATCCCAACTAATCCCCCTCCTTGCACTTATCCCTGAAAACAGGTAAGTGCTACACCTGTGCATACACATTTCCCTTCACCTGCAGGGCCCCAAACAGTTCTTCCAGGTGAGACAACACTTCACCTGCGAACCTGCTGGTGTTGTCTGTTAAATCGAAAGTTGATGAATTTGATAGCGCAAATAAAGGCTGGGAGTCGTATATCAAGAGGGTTGAATTGTATTGCAATGCAAACAATGTGGAGGAGCAAAAGAAAGCTCTTACTCGTCTTAGCTTAATGGGCCCAAGAATGTAAAATGTCTTACTCAACTTAGTAGCCCTTGAAAAGCCAGCAAGCAAGATGTTTGAAAAAATTGTTACAATTTTACAAGATCACTGAGCCCTAAACTGTGGATAATAGCTGAGAAATTTAGACTTTACAAAAGGAACCAGTCAAAAGATGAAAGCCTTTCTGAATGCATTGCAGAACTGCACCAACTTTTTTGCATAGTCAAAGCACTCAAAAGAGATTACTGTCAGAAAGAGGCCTAACTTTAGAATGGGCATTGACCACTGCAGTATCATTAGAGACTGCAGCAAAGGATGCAGCAGAACTACAGAAAAGGAGGTTAGAATGTGAAATGCACAAAATGTCCCGAAATGGTGCAAAAAGACAAAAATGTTATTGATGTGGCAAATCCTTCCATGATGCAAATGACTGTTGGTTCAAGGAAAAAGTGTGCAGGAAGTGTCACCAACAATAAAGAGAGTGTGCAAGTCAGACAAAAAAGCACAACCAAGGAGAAAAACCACACAGAGTGAAAAGTTTCAAACACAAAGCTGATCAAATGCATAAGGTGACCAAACATGAAACAGACAACACAGAGTCTGATCGATGTGAGCTGTCGTGCCTAGAATTGCATAATATTACTGAAGCAGATCACAAAATCATATGGGTCACAATATATGTGTCTGGTGCAAAACTGCAAATGGAGCTGCCTATAATTTCAGAAGCTGACTTCAACAGACTATTTTCTAAGGTACCATTACAGAAGACCTCAGTGATGCTGAAGACTTAGGCAGGTGAAAAAGAATTCCCCAAAGACAAACTGAAAGTGAAGGTGACATATGGAGGCCAAGCACTGCAGTTAATGTTTGGAAAAGTGGAGGGCCAGCACTTTTTGGAAGTGAATGGTGAAGAAAAATCCAACTTGTCTGGCACTCAATCAAAACTTTCAGTGCATGTCAGCAGGCAACTGCAGCCCAAATGGTTGCCCTAACCACAGGCTGTCACAGCTGCTTAATGCTTATGAGAAGGTGTTTGAGAAGGGAATAGATAAACAGATTGGAGACTTGGCCAAAAGCTGTTTGGGATGCCAATAGGTTAAAAATGCACCCCCACAGGCACTGTTACACCTATGGGAGTGGCTGTCTTCACCATGGCAAAGAGTACATAATGACTTTGCTGGGCCATTTATGAAATCCATGTTTCTGATTGCTCTGCATGCTTATTCAAAGTGGCCAGAAGTTATACCGATGAAGTCAACCATATCAGCAAAGACTGTCTCCACACTGAGGACTATCTTTGCCAGAGTTGGCTTACAAGAACAAATTGTGAATGACAATGGACCACAGTAAATGTCAGAAGAATTCCAAGCGTTCATGAAAAAAATGGCATCAGACATTTCAAGTCAGCTTCTCACCAGCCAGCAATGAATGGGTTAGCTGAAAGGTTTATCCAAATTTTCAAGACGTCCATTAAAGTGATGAGCAAGAAGGACATTTCTCTACAGCACATGGTGGACAACTTGGTTTTTGTGTATCAGAAATCTGTTCATGTGACCGCAAATCAAACTGTTGCAAGGCTGTTCATGAGCAGGAATATGAGATCTTGCATAGGCTTCCTGAAACCAGATCTATGGAGTGAAGTGCAGAATAAACAGTTCAGCCAGTTCCTGGTGAGGCAGCAAGGAGCTTCGAGATTGGACAGGAAGCCCTAGCATGTTATTACCGAGAAGACAAGTGGACACCGAATAGGATAGCTACAGGAACTGCACCACTGATGCACACTGTGGATGTTGGAGATCAGACATGGAGATGTCATGTGGAACAGATACTGTTTGCTCAACTGAAGAATACACCTGAGTCAACTGCATCCACCAAGATGGACACATTACAGACACTGGACATACCTCCGAGTGATGATCATGTCACTGTCAGCAATGTGTGATGGGAAACTGAGAACGTTGTCTTAGACAAGACACCTACCAAACTCAATGCCACTCCATGGATCCAGAGGTGCAACAAGAACGTTATCATTGACAAGACACCTGCCAAACCTGTTGCCACTCCAGAGGTCCAGAGGCGCTATCCTGAAAGAAACAAAGCGCCACCCAAAAGAATGAACCTTTCGCTCTGTGAAGTTAGTATTGGACCTTTATTGTGAAAGCATCTTTATTTAAATATGCGTTTATGAAAGAGAAATTGAATGTTTTGTACATACACAGTTTTATGTTGCATTAATCTAAAAGGGGAGGAAGTGTAATATATATCGATCTATTTCTTTTAGAGCAAAGAACACCCCCTCAGCAGTACTTATGGATTGTAGTCTGTGCATGCTCATTGATCTGTTGTCTGTGCATGCACTGTTGCCCACACATATGCATTCTTCTCTGTCTCGCTCTCACTGCAATATGAATACATCAGTTAAAGCCATCTCACCCGTGCGTGCTTTTATTTAATTGATATGTAGTTGTGCAGAGTCACAACAGACACCAAGATTAGGGGAGCAGTGGTCAGCAAGAAAGACTATCAATGCTAGCAAAGGGATCTGGACCAGCTGGAAAAATGGGCTGAGAAATGGCAGGAGGAACTTAATGCCGACATGTGCAAGCTGTTGGTCTTGGAGAGGACCAAACATGACTAAGGAGAGTGGTAGAGCAAATGGATCTGGGAACGCAGGTCCGTAATACTTTGAAAGTGGAATCACAGGTAGATAGGGTTATAAAGAAAGCTTTTGGCACATTGGCCCTCATAGATTACGTACTGATTAGAGGCATTGAAACGGTATGTTGAAGTTGTCTAAGACATTGGTAAGGCCTAATTTAGAGTATTGTGTGCAGTTTTGGTCACCTACTTACAAGAAAGATGTAAATAAGATTAAAAGACTACAAAAAGAATTACAAGGATATTGCTGGGACTGGAAGACATGAATTATATGAAAAGATTTTATAGGTTAGAATTTTATTCCCTAAAATGTAGAAGATTGAGGGGAGATTTGATATGTATGCAAAATTGATGAGGGGTATAGAATGGATAAATGCAAGCTGGCTTTTTCCACTGAAGTTAGGTGAGTCTACAACTAGAAATCATGAGTTAAGGATGAAAGATGAAAAGTTTAACATGAGCTGAAATGTCTTCACTCAGGGTGGTGAGAGTGTGGAATGATCTGGTTGTGCAAGTGGTGGATGTGATTTTAAATTCAACATTTAAGAGAAGTTTGGATCGGTACATTGATGGGAGAGGTATGGAGGGCAAGGTTCTTGGTGCAGGTCAATAGGACAAAGCAGCTTGAGTGGTTTGGCAAGCACTAGCTGGTTTGAAGTGTCTGTTTCTGTGTGGTAGGTTTCTATGACTCTCCGATGAAACCACCCTTGCAATGGGGAGCAACATCTTATATTCTGTCTGGGTAGCCTGCAACTTGAAGGTATGAATATAAATTTCTCCTTCCAGTAAAAAATGTCCCTTCCTCTCCCACTTCTTCTATTGCCAGCTCTAGCCTTTAATGTGTTGTCACCTGCCTATCGCCTCCCTCGGGTGCCCCTTTCCTTCCCTTTCTCCTGTGACACTCTCCTCTCCTATTGGATTTCTTCTCCTCGAGCCCTTTAGCTTTCCTACGCACCTGGCTTCACCTATCACATGTTAGCTATCCTCCAAAGAAGAAGCATACAAATTAGCCAGAAAAAGTGGCTCACCTGAGGACTGGGAGAAATTCAGAGTTCAGCAGAGGAGGACAAAGGACTTAATTAGGAAAGGGAAAACAGATTATGAGAGAAAACTGGCAGGGATCATAATAACTGACTGTAAAAGCGTTTATAGATATGTGAAAAGAAAAAGATTGGTTAAGAAAAATGTAGGTCCCCTACAGACAGAACCAGGTGAATTGATTATGGGGAGCAAGGACATGGCAGACCAATTGAATAATTACTTTGGTTCTGTCTTCACTAAGGAGGACATAAATAATCTTCCGGAAATAGTAGGGGACAGAGGGTCCAGTGAGATGGAGGAACTGAGCGAAATACATGTTAGTAGGGAAGTGGTGTTAGGTAAATTGAAGGGATTAAAGGCAGATAAATCCCTAGGGCCAGATGGTCTGCATCCCAGAGTGCTTAAGGAAGTAGCCCAAGAAATAGTGGATGCATTAGTGATAATTTTTCAAAACTGTTCACATTCCGGACTAGTTCCTGAGGATTGGAGGGTGGCTAATGTAACCCCACTTTTTAAAAAAGGAGGGAGAGAGAAACCAGGGAATTATAGACCGGTTAGCCTAACATCAGTGGTGGGAAAACTTCTAGAGTCAGTTATCAAAGATGTGATAACAGCACATTTGGAAAGCGGTGAAATCATCAGACAAAGTCAGCATGGATTTGTGAAAGGAAAATCATGTCTGACGAATCTCATAGAATTTTTTGAGGATGTGACTAGTAGAGTGGTTAGGGGAGAACCAGTGGATGTGGTATATTTGGATTTTCAAAAGGCTTTTGACAAGGTCCCACACAGGAGATTAGTGTGCAAACTTAAAGCACACGGTATTGGGGGTAAGGTATTGATGTGGATAGAGAATTGGTTGGCAGACAGGAAGCAAAGAGTGGGAATAAACGGGACCTTTTCAGAATGGCAGACAGTGAATAGTGGGGTACCGCAAGGATCAGTGCTGGGACCTCAGTTGTTTACAATATATATTAATGACTTGGATGAGGGAATTAAATGCAGCATCTCCAAGTTTGCGGATGACACGAAGCTAGGCAGCAGTGTTAGCTGTGAGGAGGATGCTAAGTGGATGCAGGATGACTTGGATAGGTTCGGTGAGTGGGTAAATTCATGGCAGATGCAATTTAATGTGGATAAATGTGAAGTTATTCACTTTGGTGGAAAAAACAGGAAAACAAATTATTATCTGAATGGTGGCCGATTAGGAAAAGGGGAGGTGCAACGAGACCTGGGTGTCATTATACACCAGTCATTGAAAGTGGGCATGCAGGTACAGCAGGCAGTGAAAAAGGCGAATGGTATGCTGGCATTTATAGCAAGAGGATTCAAGTACAGGAGCAGGGAGGTACTACTGCAGTTGTACAAGGCCTTGGTGAGACCACACCTGGACTATTGTGTGCAGTTTTGGTCCCCTAATCTGAGGAAAGATATCCTTGCCATAGAGGGAGTACAAAGGAGGTTCACCAGATTGATTCCTGGGATGGCAGGACTTTCATATGATGAAAGACTGGATGAACTAGGCTTATACTCGTTGGAGTTTAGATGATTGAGGGGGGATCTGATTGAAACGTATAAAATCCTAAAGGGATTGGACAGGCTAGATTCAGGAAGATTGTTCCCGATGTTGGGGAAGTCCAGAACGAGGGGTGACAGTTTGAGGATAAAGGGGAAGCCTTTTAGGACCGAGATTAGGAAAAACTTCTTCACACAGAGAGTGGTGAATCTGTGGAATTCTCTGCCACAGGAAACAGTTGAGGCCAGTTCACTGACTATATTTAAGAGGGAGTTAGATATGGCCCTTGTGGCTAAAGGGGTCATAGGATATGAAGGGAAGGCTGGTACAGGGTTCTGAGTTGGATGATCAGCCATGATCATACTGAATGGTGGTGCAGGCTCGAAGAGCTGAATGGCAACTATTTCCTGCACCTATTTTTTATGTTTTCTATGTTTTTTCCTTCTCCTCCCCAAGTATTTTATTCTGGTAACTTCTGGTTTCTTTCCATTCCTGAAGAAACATTTCAGCCTGAAACTGTGTGTGAATTTCCATTCATGCTGCCTGACCTGCTGAGTTCCTCCAGTATTTTGAGTGTGCTGCTTTTTTTTCCTTTTGTGTTTGTTGTCTTTTGCACCCTGGTTGTCTGTCTGTCCTGTTGGATGCATTATTTCATTGCGTCTATTGTGTTTCTTGTATTTACTGTCCACATTCCCGCAGGAAAATATGTTTCAGGTTTGTATATGGTGACATATATGTACTTTGATAATACATTTACTTTGTAATTTTTAACTTAATACTTTGACGACAACATCACCAGTTGTTGGACTCTAGAAGTGGTTGTGTCTTCAGCCAAGCAGATGAAAAACGGATATTTGCTTCACAATGTGGAAAATTTCCCAGAAGTGATTTGTTCACAAAAGCAGAACAAGTGCAAGCTGTCTAACTACTTCTCAATCAGTTTACTCAAAATGATTTGCTAAGTAATGAAAGGTGAACTTGACAGTGCCAGCAAGTAGCATTTTCTCACAAATAATCTGCTTAGCCAAACCCAAGAACTCCACTATCAGCTCATCACTGCTTTGTTCCACACATGTGTCCCCACCACCAATATCCTGGTGATCACCATTGAAGAACAACTCAGCTGGACCAGTGACAGAAATACCGTGGGTACAAGATCGGATCAGAGAGTTGGTATCCTATAGTGAATGACAAACTTCCTGACTCTCCAAGTTCTTTCTATCATCTGCAAGACACAAGTCAGGAACGTTGGAATATCTCCAGCTGTCTGGATAAATCTATTTCCAACTGCTCTCAAATAGATTTTCATAATTCAAGCCAAGACAACCCATTTGTTTGATACCACAGCCCCTAAGTATTAATTTCTCTATTATCAGCTCACAGTAGCTGCAAGGTGCATCATCCACAAAGCATAATGTAGGTTCTCACTATGGCTACTCTGACAACACTTACCATGTGTCTACCACCAACAGGAACAAGATTGAATAAATGTTGGCCTTGCAGTGATGCCAAAATTACAAAAAAAAGTGATTAAGTAAATGTTCTGGGGCAAGTAAAGATGGAAAAGAAATGTTGCCCCTGCCAGCAATATTCTGTCATAGTCAAAGTGGATGTGGAGAGGATGTTTTGTACCATGAAGGAGCCTAGGACCTGAGGGCATAGCCTTAGAATCAAATCTGTCCCTTTCGAACAGAGATGAAGAGGAATTGCTTTAGCTGGGGAGTGGTGAGTCTATAGAATTCCTTGCCACAGATGGCCGCGGAGGCCAAGTCATTGAGTATACTGTGGATTCTAGTTAAATGGGCCTTCAGTTAATCAGGGAAGCTGTTTATTTGGTTCAACTTTTAAAGAACAAAAAGTAATCAAGAAAGTAGCCGGATTCTCTATGTTTGTTTGGGACACTCTGCCATTTAATTGGGACAGGTGAATGTTGCAGAGGTTTCTAACTACCATTAGCCAGATGCACATTTGTGTGTGCTTGTGTTCAAAAAGCAGTGATTTTTGTCTGATAATTGGCGAGAAACAAGCAGTAAGACAATACAGAACTGCTTTGCTCATCAACGGTTTCAAGCTGTTAGGCTTGGAAATGCCAGAGATGGTCAGGAGTGAAAATGGAATGATTTTAACAAGTAAGGTACTGCAAAGAATTTGAAGGTATCTACAATCATCTTGAATCTAGCAATGAAAATGAAAATTTGGAGGATGTAACCATTGAAGGCAATCCATTATCTGCACTATGTGTCAGTGCTGATTTTGTTAATTTTCAATCAATCAAAAGTCCATTAGTTTGTCTTTATTATACATTTTTAACCATTTTCATGAAACTTCAGGGCAGCTGCTTAATTGGACCAAACTGTATTGGTCCTGATGAGTCCCAATTAATCAGATTCCACTGTATTTCAAATGGAGGTTGATAGGTTCTTGATTAGTAAGGATGTCAAAAGTAACAGGGCGAAGGCAGAAGAATGGGGTTAAAAGAGATTTTAAAAATCAGCCATGATGGGCCGAATGGCTTAATTCTGCTCCCATGTCATATGTTCTCATGGTCTTATTCAGAACCCAAAGTTAAATAAATAAATAAAGCTGATAAAATAGTCAAAAATGCAGGAAGGAAAATAAGATATTTGATAGGTTATCAGAAAGTCTTGAAAATTGAAAGTTGAAAATCTTCAGAAACTTTGTAAGATGACATAATCCTTTTGGATGCTAAAACAAGTGCAGAAGACTGCTGGAGATTTAACGCAGCCAGTTGCAAGAGTTATCATGTGTACTTTAATCCCACGTGTTCAGGAAAAACAAAGGATGATTCATTAATATTATAAGCATGTGCACACTGACTCATATTTTAGCCCTTTTACAGAGCTCCATAAATTTGATAGCTAATTTGGTGGCTCTAGTCTGCTTTATTGATGGGGAATATGCTTGGGGTTATGGTGGGAATTAATTCTTCAAAGAATTCAATGCTGTAAGACTACTAATAACATGCAGCTGTTTGAAATAATCAGGAATGAATGTAAAAGCTAGAGAGTATTAACAACTAAATCAGCCTTGTAACTGAAACTTGAACCCCAGAAGCAAAGTAATTCAGAAGAAACTAACCAAGATATGCTGCTGGAAACATTCACATAATACTCCAGATAAATTATATAGATTTAGGAAAAATAACCATATTGTGATGGAAATTAATATTAGAGACTATTAATTACATTAAAATTCTAGCCTTCAGGTTCAAGCTACTAACTATGATGTTTAGTTTGGATCTTCCTTTGCCATGGGTGTCACAGAGCACCACCACCACCATACCTTGGCCTCATGACTACTACACTCTCCATAACCTGGCATATCAAAACTGAATGCATCCCTAGCACATCTATTACCTGATTGTAACTCTCACTACCTGCCCACTTGACCCTTGGTGTTGTATGTGATAGAATCTTGCATTGGTGTCCCTATTCAAAGCATGCATTGACACTTGCACACACCTGGTTAACATAGCTTTCTTAGTTATGCAGCAGAATTTCTAACCCTATGAAAGTCACGTTTAGACCACTGGAAGTGACAACCTCAATGAGTAAATCCAAGGCTCCTTGTATGTTTATACAATAAATCCATCGCTATTGTTTACTGAAATGTGATGTATCAATGACTCTCCAAGTCAAAATCTACATTGTTCAATAGAAATATGTTCACATTTATAGATTTTAGAATCATTCTCATATTCTGTCTATTTATAATATGTGGAGATTGAATGAATTAACTTTTTTTCAAAGAAGATATTGTAGTATATTTGACTTCTTAAGTATTATCTTTGAGACAGACCAGAAGTATTGGTCTTTGCTGCTTGCCTTTTCATTGCCCTTCATTTATTAGGACATTAAAAGGAAATCTTAACCTCACTTAACTGTAGAAGAGAGCTTAAATGCAATCAGAAACATTTTATTCCCTTTGGCTTTAATTAACAGTTCTGTTTGACTGGGCTGGTTGAATCACTCATCTGACACAAATGACTCACTTCTGAATACTATATGTGAAAGTAAAGGCCTATAAACATAGGCAAAACTTTAAAGTTTTTTTTTACAAATATACCAAGTGAATCATTCCTCATGGGTGCTTAGCTCAGAAGAAGCAGAAACGACGGCTTTGGAGGGTAAATACAAATTACATATTAATGAAGGCGAAATGCGTAACAGTGTTCCTTCAGAATGCATACAGTATTGATCCAATTGGTCACCCTCACCCTGGATTCATGGTTTCACCCAATACAACCATGAAACTCCTGAAGTTGGCTTTCTATCTCCCTATCCCTGCACAGGACGAATCAGAACAGTCTAAATAGTAATACAGAAACAGAGGAGATCATGCAGATGCTGGAAATCCAAAGCAACAAACACAAAATACTGGAAAACCTGAGCAGCTCTACGAAGAGGAAATATCTACAGCAATGTCTACGGAGAGGAATAAACAGCTGAAATTTCAGTCAAGATCCTACATCAGGTCCATCTTTTACAGATCAACTCTAGCACTAAGTGTCTCCCCACTCCAAGCTAATCTACAATTTATTGGTTGTCTGTCCATGATCCATTTTAAAAATAAAGCTTTAATGGAATAAATTAAACTTGATATCATACATTGATAATATTCTGATTTTAATAAGGGAAAATAATTATAGTTCAATTGTTCTAATGGTCTGGTTATTTAGTATTTAAAGCTCCACAGCAGAAACTTTGTATGTGATGATCAAATTGGTCAAAAATGTAGGGATGGAAAATGAAGATAGAAGCAGCACATTTCCATTGACTAAGGACTCTAGATTCAAGGGACAATTGTGAATATTTTAAGTTATGAGATTTAGATGAATATTAAGAATATAATTTTATGTACGATCTTGTGAGGACTAGAAATCCACTTAGAGTCTACAGCATACCAGGCCCTTCAGCCCAACTAGTCCATGCTAAACAACTTAAACTGCCTACTCCCATTGACCTGCACCCAGATCATAGCCCTCCTTACCCCTTCCATCCATGTATCTGTGCAAACATTTTTAAACATTGAAAATGAAATCACACCCCCACACTTGTGTTGGCAGCTCATTCCATATTCTCTCCAACAAGAGGTTTCCCCTTATGTACCCCTTAAACATTTCACCTTTCATCACTAACTCATGACCTCAAGTTGTAGACTTTCCCAATTTTAGTGGAAAAACCCTACTTTCCTACTTGAAGTTACCCTATCTATACCACTCTTAATTTGGTATATCTCCATCAAATTGCCCCTCAATCTTTTATGTTCTAAGGAATAAATTTCTAACCTGTTCAATTTTTCCCTGTAACTCAGCTCCTCCAGTACCAGCAACATCCTTGTAAATTTTCTCTGTGCTCTTTCAAGCTTATTTACATTCTTCCTGTAGATAGGTGACCAAAACTGCACACAATACTCCAAATTAGGCCTCACAAATTTCTTATACAATTTCAACATAACTTCCCACAAGACCATAAGACATAAGAGCAGAAGTAGGCCATTCAGCCCACCGAGTCTGCTCCGCCATTCCATCATGGCTGAGCCCCGTTCCCACTTAACCTCATACACCTGCCTTCTCGCCATATCCTTTGATGCTCTAACCGATCAGGAAACTATCCACTTCTGAGTAGTAGATTTACTACACTCTGGCTAAAAAAATTCCTCCTTACCTTTGTTCTAAAGGGTTGCCATTTTGAGGCTGTACCCTCTAGTTCTGGATACCCCCACTATAGGAAACATCCTCTCCACATCCACCCTATCTTGTCCTTTCAAGTTTCGGTAGGTTTCACTGAGACCCCTCTGCATTTTTCTAAATTCCAGTGAGTACAGGCCCAAAGCTGCCAAACGCTCTTCAAATGTTAACTCCTTCATTCTCAGAATCATCCTTGTGAACCTCCTCTGGACTCTTTCCAATGACAATATATCGTTTCTGAGATATGGGTCCCAAAACTGTGACAATACACTACTATAAGTGTGGCCTGACTAGTGTCTTATAAAGGCTCAGCATTAGCTCCTTGTTTTTATATTGAAATAAATGCCCCTTAAAATAAATGCCAACATTGTATTTGCCTTTTTTACCACAAACTCAACCTGTAAATTAACCTTCTGGGAGTATCGGATAAGACCGAAAAGTACATAAGTCACCCAGACCAGGTGAACTGCACCCTAGGGTTCTGAAAGAGGTAGCATTAGAGATTGTGGCGGCATTAGCAATGATCTTTCAAAAATCATTGGAATCTGGCATGGTGCCAGAGGACTGGAAAATTGCAAAGGTCACTCCACTCTTTAAGAAAGGAGGAAGGGAACAGAAAGGAAATCATAGGCCAGTTAGCCCGACCTCAGTGGTTAGGAAGATGTTAGAGTCAATTGTTAAGGGCAAGATGATGGAGTATTTGGTGACACAGGACAAGATACGACAAAGTCAGCATAGTTTCCTTAAGGGAAAATAGAAACATAGAAACATAGAAAATAGGTGCAGGAGTAGGCCATTTGGCCCTTCGAGCCTGCACCGCCATTTATTATCATCATGGCTGATCATCCAAATCAGAACCCCAACCCAGCCTTCCCTCCATACCCCCTGACCCCCGTAGCCACAAGGGCCATATCTAACTCCCTCTTAAATATAGCCAATGAACTGGCCTCAACTGTTTCCTGTGGCAGAGAATTCCACAGATTCACCACTCTCTGTGTGAAGAAGTTTTTCCTAATCTTGGTCCTAAAAGGTTTCCCCTCTATCCTCAAACTGTGGCCCCTCGTTCTGGACTTCCCCAACATCGGGAACAATCTTCCTGCATCTAGCCTGTCCAATCCCTTTAGGATCTTATACATTTCAATCAGATCCCCCCTCAATCTTCTAAATTCCAACGAGTACAAGCCCAGTTCATCCAGTCTTTCTTCATATGAAAGTCCTGCCATCCCAGGAATCAATCTGGTGAACCTTCTTTGTACTCCCTCTATGGCAAGGATGTCTTTCCTCAGATTAGGGGACCAAAACTGCACACAATACTCCAGGTGTGGTCTCACCAAGGCCTTGTAAAACTGCAGTAGTACCTCCCTGCTCCTGTACTCGAATCCTCTTGCTATAAATGCCAGCATACCATTCGCCTTTTTCACCGCCTGCTGTACCTGCATGCCCACTTTCAATGACTGGTGTATAATGACACCCAGGTCTCGTTGCACCTCCCCTTTTCCTAATCGGCCACCATTCAGATAATAATCTGTTTTCCTATTTTTGCCACCAAAGTGGATAACTTCACATTTATCCACATTAAATTGCATCTGCCATGAATTTGCCCACTCACCCAACCTATCCAAGTCACCTTGCATCCTCTTAGCATCCTCCTCACAGCTAACACTGCCACCCAGCTTCGTGTCATCCGCAAACTTGGAGATGCTGCATTTAATTCCCTCATCCAAGTCATTAATATATATTGTCAACAACTGGGGTCCCAGCACTGAGCCTTGCGGTACCCCACTAGTCACCGCCTGCCATTCTGAAAAGGTCCCGTTTATTCCCACTCTTTGCTTCCTGTCTGCTAACCTACTCTCCACCCACACCAATACCTTACCCCCAATACCGTGTGCTTTAAGTTTGCACATTAATCTCCTGTGTGGGACCTTGTCAAAAGCCTTCTGAAAATCCAAATATACCACATCCACTGGTTCTCCCCTATCCACTCTACTAGTTACATCCTCAAAAAATTCTATGAGATTCGTCAGACATGATTTTCCTTTCACAAATCCATGCTGCCTTTGTCCAATCATTTCACCGCTTTACAAATGTGCTGTTATCACATCCTTGATAACTGATTCCAGCAGTTTCCCCACCACCGACGTTAGGCTAACCGGTCTATAATTCCCCGGTTTCTCTCTCCCTCCTTTTTTAAAATGTGGAGTTACATTAGCCACCCTCCAATCCTCAGGAACTAGTCCAGAATCTAACGAGTTTTGAAAAATTATCACTAATGCATCCACTATTTCTTGGGCTACTTCCTTAAGCACTCTGGGATGCAGACCATCTGGCCCTGGGGATTTATCTGCCTTCAATCCCTTCAATTTACCTAACACCACTTCCCTACTAACATGTATTTCGCTCAGTTCCTCCATCTCACTGGACCCTCTGTCCCCTACTATTTCTGGAAGATTATTTATGTCCTCCTTAGTGAAGACAGAACCAAAGTAATTATTCAATTGGTCTGCCATGTCCTTGCTCCCCATAATCAATTCACTTGTTTCTGTCTGCAGGGGACCTACATTTGTCTTTACCATTCTTTTCCTTTTTACATATCTATAAAAGCTTTTACAGTCCGTTTTTATGTTCCCTGCCAGTTTTCTCTCATAATCTTTTTTCCCCTTCCTAATTAAGCCCTTTGTCCTCCTCTGCTGAACTCTGAATTTCTCCCAGTCCTCAGGTGAGCCACTTTCTCTGGCTAATTTGTATGCTTCTTCTTTGGAATTGATACTATCCCTAATTTCTCTTGTCAGCCACGGGTGCACTACCCTCCTTGATTTATTCTTTTGCCAAACTGGGATGAACAATTGTTGTAGTTCATCCATGCAACCTTTAAATGCTTGCCATTGCATATCCACCGTCAATCCTTTGTGTCATTTGCCAGTCTATCTTAGCTAATTCACGTATTCAGTATTTAGCTAATTCAGTATTAGCTAAATACTGCCTGATGAGCCTTTTGGAATTCTTTGAAGAGATTACAAGTAAGATAGATAAGGGGGATGCATGGATGGTGTATATTTGGACTTTCAGAAGGCCTTTGACAAGGTGCCACACATAAGGCTACTTACCAGGTTAAGAGCCCGTGGTATTACAGTAAAGTTACTAACACGGTTAGAGCATTAGCTGATTGGAAGAAGGCAATGAATGGGAATAAAAGGATCCTTGTCTGGTTGGCTGGCAGTGACTAGTGGTGTTCCACAGGAATTGGTGTACTTTTTATGTTGTATGTAAGTGATTTAGATGATGAAATAGATGGCTTTGTTGCCAAGTTTGCAGATGATAAAAAGATTGGTGGAGGGGCAGGTAGTGTTGAAGAAACAGGTAAGATGCAGAAAGACTTGTCAGATTAGGACAATGGGAAAGAAAATGGCAAATGAAATACAATGTTGGAAAATGCATAGCCACGCACTTTATTAGTAAAAATAAATGAGTAGACTAATTTCTAAATTGGGAGAAAATCCAAAAATCTCAGATGCAAAGGGACTTGGGAGTCTTTGTGCAGAACACTCTAAAGTTTAACTTGCAGGTTGAGTCAGTGGTGAGGAAGGCAAATGCAATGTTAGCATTCATTTCAAGAGGTCTAAAATACAAGACCAGGGATGTGTTTCTGATGCTTTATAAGCTACTTGTGAGGCCTCACCTTGAGTATTGTGTACAGTTTTGGGCTCCTCATCTTATAAATGATGTTCTGGTATTGGAGAGGGCTCAGAGGAGATTCACAAGGATGATTCCAGGAATGAAAGGGTTATCATACAAGAAACGTTTGATGGCTCTGAGTCTGTACTCGCTGGAATTCAGAAGGATGAGGGGGGATCTCATTGAAACCTTTCGAATGTTGAAATGCCTAGACAGAGTAGATGTAGGAAGGATGTTTCCAAAGATGGAAGAGTTTAGGACAGGAGGGCACAGCCTCAGGACAGAGGGGTGTCCATTCATAACAGAGATGTGGGGAAATTTCTTCAGACAGAAGGTGGTGAATTTATGGATTTTGTTGCCACATGCAGCTGTGGAGGCCAGGTCATTGGATGTAGGGCAGAAGTTGATAGGTTCTTAATTGGACATGGCATCAAAGGTTATGGGGAGAAGGCCGGGAAGTGGGATTGAGGAGGAGAAAAAAAAACAATCAGCCATGATTGAATGGTGGAGCAGACTCAACGTGCCAAGAGATCTAATTTTGCTCCTATGTCTTATCGGCCTATGGTCTAAGTAGTTCCTATGAACCATCAAATTCAAAATACTTTGTAAAGCCAGTCAACATTAGTAAGAGGCAAGCTTTGCACACTTTCCACTGATATTTTGTTCAATAGGTATGTCCCATTACTTATTTGGAAGTAATGGTTATCTTTATCGACAAGAGGAGGGCATTAATATTTTAGGTAATATTTGGGAAAATATTCCTTAATCTTTCTAGAATATGAGTATATTTGTGTTTAGCGAGACCAAAAAAAAAGTAGAGTAAAATAAATCTATATGTAACACCTGTATAACACCAGTCTTATCACGTGTGACAGTCGCCGCTCTCTTTGAGAAAATCAAATTACACTAGGTGCTAGGCCATCAGAAAATTCTAAGTATCAGACTGAGACAGTGAACAGAAAACACACACTTCTGGAGGTAAGTTTTGTTTATAAAAAAAATTTGGACAAAATATTTACATGAGCAAGAACAATTCAAAATTCCAACGTTCTGTTTAGGTTCAAAATCTTAGGTATCAAACCAAAACAAATTCCTTCTTATTTAGAATCAGTGAGATTTCTTTATTACTTTAATCTCTCTAACTAATTAGGTCTAGTGTTATTCCCTATTTAAAAGTTTACAAACTAAACTTTCCTTTTTACTTATCCCTAGTTAGCTCGAAAAACAAATATAATTCCTATTCCTAAGTATTATAGTTAACTTCAGTTTCAGTTCCAGGCAGGATATCTACAAGTTTAAATTCAAATTCAAATATTATATACACACAGTTTAACTCCTTTCACGATAATTCTCCAACATCACCACTTTTAAGTAAAGTAAATCTCATTCAGTAACTTATCAAAGTCTTTCAAAAATAATCAGTTTTTGCAGAAAATCAAATTTGGATTCTTCAAATGAAATTAAACTTATACATCCAACCGCATTAAATTCTCTGCATCATTACACATTTCATTCCCGCGCTGCTGCTTCATCTTGGGTAGCTCGCCATCTTCTTTCTTGTTCCACGCAAAGTCAATTCACAAACTTGTACAAAAACTTGACCAAATCCCTTGGTGTGATTTTACAGAACTAATTCCCGACTACATGCTAGGGATTTTGGACACTCGTCTCTTCCGATATTGTTTCGTTATAGCTGTTGCATGTTATAGCCATAGCTTCAATAAAACTTTTTTCGCTATTGTCTCTCCTTCAGGGGTTTCACCCTGAGGTTTTCAAGTTAGTAGGGTGAAGACACTCACTACTAATTCCACTCTTAACAGTTCATGTCTTTGGCTTCTAGTCGTTGCTTGGTTTCTCTCCTTGTCTGTGGCTGAGTCGGCCTACCCGTCCTCACATAGCATTTGTTGCAAATTCTCCTTTTTTACAAAAAATCAGTAAAACTCGTCTTCACCCCTCTGCAGGTGGAGCTTTCTAACATTACATCTTTGGGTTTCATTACCTAGGGTTACATATAACAAAATAAATTGCAAACAAGAAAGACTTTTCACATAGTTTTGCTTATTCCATCTAAAGAAAATGAACATGTCAATGCTATTTAATTCCAGTCAGTTAGCTCTTGCTAGATGCCAGAGAATCAGATATAAAGTTCCGGTTATTTGAGCATCAGCCATAGGAGCAGAATTAGGCCATTCTATCAATAATATGCTAGATAGACGTTAGCTTATCATGTTGTGGATTGTCCATTTTCCCTTCTACAATATCACAGACTTTTCCTTCCCTCCTCTTTTTTCTTGTTGTAATCCTTGTTTAAAAGTTGTTTTTTTCTCTTCTATTTATATTTTTGTTACATCTCCAACTTCTGACTGTTTCCACAGGTTGTACCTGATTGCTGAGATTTCATAGAATTTTATCTTTAGCAATTTTGATCAATTAACTTGCAGGCCAAATGGCAGATGGCAAGCAAAAATAAGATAAATATTATTACTGTTATTTACTCAGAAAGAAATCAAGAGTCTTTCTCGATTGCAATTTGTATTTCTCATATTGCATCCCACCAACTCTTTTCTAATTGATTATGGATCTATTTTAGCAGATCTATACTCACATATCCATGATAGTATAAGAGTAATACATTATGAAGTCTCTGGTTTCACAGATTCTAAATTACATTTGCAAAAACAACTTTAGATCATCTAAACTGTACCTGCATAATAAAAGTTGTACAGCTACCATCACTGGTGTTAGAGAACCAACCAATCCTAAGAAAAAGTAACAGTGCACGTATTCAATTATTTAATTTGGATAGCTGGTAAGAGAATCAGAATAAGAATAGCAGAAACTGGCTTGATGAAGATAGGACATTACTGTACAGGAACATGTCCTTTAGCCCATTCGTATCTGTGGCAACTTAATGCCAATCCAAATTAATTTCAACTGTCCGCACATGATCTGTATCTTTCCATTCCCATCCTGTTCATGTGCCCCTTAAATATTGCTATCATATCTGCTTCCACCACTTCCCCTGGCAGTGCGTACCAGTCATCTACCAGTTCCCTCATAAATATTCTTTAAACATTACCCCTCTACCTTAAAGCTGTCTTCACTAGTGTTTGGTATTTTCATTCTGGAGAAAAAGACTCTGACAACCAACCCTTTCTATGCCTCTCATAATTTTATATATTTTTATCAAATCATCCCTCAGCCTTTGATGCTCTTGTGTAATCAAGTGAAATAGGTGACAGAAGGGGTTCACTTCCAGATGAGCTCAATGCCTTCTATGCTTGCTTTGACCATCAGTGCATGGAGCAACCCTCACAAACACAATGACCCTGTGATTTCAGTCTCTAAGACTGATGTGAGGGCATCCTCCAGGAGTGTGAACCCGTGGAAAGCATCCAGCCCAGAAGGGGTACCTGGTCGAATTCTAAAGACCTGTGCGATCAACTAGCTAAAGTGTTCACTGAGATCTTTAACATCTCGCTTCAGCAGTCTAAAGTATCCACCTGCTTCCAGCAGTCTTCATTTATACCGGTGCCCAAGAAGAACGTGGTAACCTGTCTCAACGAATATCGTCAGTAGCACTTAGATCTATAGTGATGAAGTGCTTTGAGGGCTGGTGATGAAACTTATCAATTCCTGCCTGAGAATTGACTTGGATTTGCTCCAGTTTGACTACCAGCACCACAGGTTTACGTCAGATGTGATTTCATTGGCTCTTCACTCAACCCTAGAACATCTGGACTGCAAAAATGCATACATCAGGACATTCTTCAGTCCTGACGAAGGGTTCCAGCCTGAAACATCGACTCATCATTTCTAACTGATGCTGCCCGACCTGCTGAGTTCATCCAACGTACTGAAAGTGTTGCAATTTATTGTATACAGCTCTGCATTCAATTCTATTGTCACTTCAAAACTAATCAATAAGCTTCAAGACCTTGGCCTCAATACCTCCTTGTGCCATTGGATCCTCGATTTTGTCACTTGCAGACCCCAGTTTGTTTGGATTGGCAATAACATCTCCTCCATGATTTGTCACCAGCACAGGTGCACCACAAGGCTGTGTGCTTGGCCCTCTGCTCTACTCACTTCATACTTATCTGTGTGGCTCTAATGTCATATTTAAGTTTGCTGCTGACACCACTATCATAGGCTGAATCAATGATGGTCCCGAACCAGCATATACAGTAGGAGGGAGATTGAAAATCTGCTTGAGTGGTGCGACAATAACCTTTTACTCAATGTCAGCAAGACCAAGGAGCTGATTTTTGTCTTCAGGAGGGGAAAACTCGAGCCAGTCCTCATTGGAGGATCAGAGGAGGGGAGGGTCAGCAACTTTAAGTTCCTGGGTGTTATCATTTCAAAGGACCTGGCCTGAGCCCAGCACATAAGTGCAATTACCAATGAAGCACGTCAGTTCCTCAACTTCCATTGGAGTTGGTGAAGATTCAGCATGACATCTAAAACTGATGAACTTCTTCTAGATATGTGGTGGAGAATATATTGACTGGCTGCATTAGAGCCTGGTATAGAAACACCAATGCCTTTGAACAGAAAATCCTACAAAATGTAGTGGATACAGCCCAGCCCGTCATGGGTAAAGCCCACCCCACCATTGAGCACACATACACAGAGTATTGTTGCAGGAAAGCAGCATCCATCATCAGGGAACCCAACTATCCAAGTCATGCTGTCTTCTTTCTGTTGCTATCAGAAAGAAAGTACAGGAGTCTTAGGACTCACACAACCAGGCTGAGGAATAGTTATATTACCCCTCAACCATCAGCCTCCTGAATGAGAGGGGTAAATTCATTCAACTTACCTTCTCCATCACCGAACTGTTTCCACAACCTGTGGACTCACTTTGAAAGACTCTTCACCTCATGTTCTCAATATTTATTTTTTATTATTAATATTTCTTTTTTCCTTTTTGTATTTGCTGTTGGCGCAGTCTTTCATTGATTCTATTATGGCTATTGAATTTATTGAGTATACCCGCAAGTAAATGAATCTCAAGGTTATATATGGTGACATACTTGTACTTTCTTAATAAATTTTCTTTGAACTTTGAAACACTAATAAGTGTCCTACCATTTTGTGTATAATTTCCCCTTATATTTAACTTCCACAGGTGCAACACCTCATGTTTATCTGGATTAAATTCCATTTGTCTTTTCTTTGATCATGTTTTAATGTGGTCGATATCCTACTGAATCCTTTGACAAACTTCCTCACTATCTGCAGTTGCACCAGTTTTCATATTCTCTGCAAATTTACGAATCATCTCACCTATACCTTCATCAAATCCTTTATCTCCAATAATAGAGCTCCCAGCACTGATCCTTGTAGAACATCATTGGTTACAGAACTTCAGTCAGACTAAAACTCCCTACCACTACTCTTTGTCTTGTAAGGCCAAACCAATTTTAAATCCACTCTATCAAGTTTATGTGGATTCCATGTGATTCAATCTTTTGGAAAAGACTACCATGAGACATCTTCTCAAAAGCTTTATTAAATCCATGTAGATGAGATCCACTGTCCTATGTTCATCTATCATCCTTGTCACCTCCTTAAAAACTCAACCAAGGGTGAAACAGGCTCATTGCAGGCTTGTGAGAGTGGAGGGTTCAAAGGTTTGGAAGAATGAATCATAGAACATAGAAACATAGAAAACCTACAGCACAATACAGGCCCTTCGGCCCAAAAAGTTGTGCCAAACATGTTCCTACCTTAGAAATTACTAAGCTTACCTATAGCCCTCTATTTCACCTAGCTCCATATACCTATCGAAATGTCTCTTAATAGACCCTATTGTATCCGTCTCCACCACCGTTGCAGGCAGCCCATTCCACCCACTCACCACTCTCTGAGTAAAAAACTTACCCCTGACATCTCCTCTATACCTACACCCTGGCACCTTAAACGTGTGTCCTCTTGTGGCAACCATTTCAGCCCTGGGAAAAAGCCTCTAATTATCCACACGATCACTGCCTCTCATCACAATGAATCAGCCGCAGCTAAATTGTTCACCAACTAGTCATGAATGATCAATTTGTTTCTGTGTGGAAGTAGAATTGCATTATATCTACTGAGACTATACAGACTGTTATCTTCAACCTTAACTTCATTTTAATTATTTCAAGTAGTAATGTGACTGTAAGAGCAGTCTTTAGAGTAATTAGAGTTGCAAGCATAGTTCAGGATAGGTCAAAATCTACATTTCCTTATTTCTGTGCTTCAAACCATGAAAGATGTTCACAGTAGATGAATTTGAATATTTCTTTCCAACAGGTGAAATGTAAGGGTCCTAGAATTAAGAATGGCAGTTCATCTTTCATGGCATGATAAATGCAGGGTAAACAGACTAACGTAGAGTGTAGGCTGAACAGGATTTTATTTCTTCATGTTCGTTATTGCTGGAGAAAACGTGTTAAGTTTTATCGAGGAAATGAGAAGATCATTCTACCAACGTATTAAGTTCTTTTTAAAGCTCACACAAAACCCACTGGGACATGCCATTTCATGTGGCTCTAAACTGCAGAGACTGGAATATTATAATTCAACACTTTCTTCTGATCTTGGCTTAGATGTTAATCAGACAATTAAGAAATTAGTTTCAATGCTGAAAAATGTCAAAGGCAAGTCAAAGTTGTCAGCCTTTTGTGTCTTGATACTATTTCTGTTGCTATGGTAATAAGTGTAATTTATGAAGTAATATATAATTGAACATATATCATTAGCTCGAAGAACAACTATAAGGGTAATGGTGCTTTTGCGGGCATATTTTGTGTCACTGAATTGATATTTGTGCAGATGCCATTTTGATTCATGTCTATAAGGGCTGCAGTTGCAGATACATTCACTTAACAGCTTGAAGAAAATAAATGACCTCTGAAAAGATAAAAATCAGCCTCTACTGTATGTTAAGATGTAATAATTGCCTTGTTGTATACTGCCTCCATTTAGATCAAAAAATCAGGTCACCAGTCACCATATATCACCATATCCTATCTCCAGATTTATTTTCTTGCAGACATTCACATATAACAAAGACATGTAATAAATGAAAAAAGAACTGCACACAAAGACTGACAAACAACAAACATGCAAAAGAAGACAAAATGCAAGTACAAAAATAATAATTCAATAAACAAACAAATAAATAAGTACATAAATAACACTGAGAACATGAGTTGTGGGGTTCTTGAAAATGAGTCCATATGTTGCAGAATCAGTTCAGAGTTGAGGCTATTCACACTGGTTCAGGAGCCTGATTGCTGAGGGGTAATAACTATTCTTCAACCTGCTGGTGTGTGACCTAAAGCTCCTGTAAGCCTTTCCTGCTGGCTACAGTGAGAAGAGAGCATGGTCTGGGTGGTGAGGGCCCTTGATGATGGATACTTCTCTGGAACATGTCATAACTGTTTCTTTGTAGATGCTACCTGAGCTGATGATTTCTTGCAACATTTCAGTTTGTGTAGATGACAGATGAAAAAAGTAGTGGCTGGATGATGAATGCCTCTGTGTGACATACCAAAGAGCTCCCACTGATGATGGATATGTGCAATACATTCAGTAGCATCAACCAAGGAGGACAGGAGTTTGAAAATTTATATCACAGAATTTTTTTAAAAAGTTTATTACACCTTGTTTAATTATGGACAGAGATATTAGGCATTAATTAAATAAAAGTTTTGTAGTAATAATCATATTACTTTAACATTTTAGTAAGTAGTTAAAAATAAGAAAATATATGGCTTTATAATGCAGGTATGTAAAATCAAATTAAACAAATATCAAAATCTGATTATGTAAATTTGGGTTTATTGGTGGACTGGTAAGTCTAGCTCACTATAATGAAAAACCATTTGCAATGTGTGACAGCATATGTGGGTTGAAGTGACAGATGAATTTTATTTCCAAAGTTAGAGTTAGTTATGTAGCTAACGTATACTGGAAGAATATGGTGCAAAAGCATGTTGTTCACTTTCAGGAATGAACTACAATTTGTCGATATTGTTTAGTAATGGAGTTTTTAAAAAGTCATCTGCACTACAGAGATCCAGGTGCAGGAGCTCAACCAAGTCTGGTGTTTCAGCGTGAAAATTGAAACCACCAGTTTGTTGATCACCCTTTACTGGCTATTCTTCAGTGAATATCATATTGAATCCGCATGGAGCTTAGTGATTAAGTAGACAGGTGCTGTAATTCCTAGCATGAAGGCTGACATTTATTGGATCAAGTGTGACAATGTCTATGCAGAATGTACTTAAACCTTTGAAGAAAATGTAAGAAACACACCTCCTCACTGCCACACTGTCTCTTTTGCTGAAGATAGTACAAGCATGCACCAGTCACATTGCCATCCCTATCCCCCCAGCACAGCACCAATCTGCTACCTTCCTCCCTTGGAAACCCAAGAGCCAAAACTTGACCACATTAGCCTAATCCCATTGAACTGCACTTGGACCACAACCCTCCATACCCATCCTATCTATACACTTATCTAAACTTCTCTTAAACATTGAAATAAAACCTGTATTCACCACTTTTGCTGGCAGCTTGTTCCACACTCTCACCACCCTCTAAGCGAAGAACTTCTCCCTCATGTTCCACTTGTAATGTCCTGGTTTATATCTTTACTGTTATGCTGTAGGTATTTCATTTATCAGTTCTATAAGAGGTGTTGTACTGCTTTCAGCCTGTTTGGGTTATTGTTGAAGATAAGGGCTCCAATTAGCGGAAGGTTTTGTTGGTGAAGGACAATAAGGTTGGGCTTGGGATTTTTGTTTGAGAGGAAATGAAGAGAGAAGATACTGGGGAGAACCAGTTGTAGCTACGATCCGGTGGGAAATCCGTTTTTTCGAGATGGATTGCGAGCGACATTCGGAAGGTTGTGTGTGCTTTCACGTTGACCAAGAGCCCAGCGCGTGAGTGACAGAGAAGTTCAAGATGAGCTCCAACTTGTGCACATTTGACTATTTAATTATAATGGACCCGTTTCTTTTTGTTATTCTTTACAAACCCTTTAGGTAAGATTCATAAATATAATTCCTTTAATCAGATGCAGTGTAGTGACTGTTATTTCGTGGTATTAATTTGTAACAGGGTAGCAAATGACACAGCATCCACACAAACCGAGGTCTGGGGTGGGATCAAGTGCGCCTCAACCTCACAGGTTGCCAGAGATTGTCTTCCCTAGACTTATGTAGCCTAGGAAACCAAGGTGGTTTCACATTTGAACATTTCATCTTTCAGGCTTAACCTATTTATTCTGGGTCTAGTCTCATCTAACCTAAGTGGAAAAAGCCTGATTGCATTTACCCCAGCTGTGCGTAAGTAAATTCTGTTCCAGAGAACTCAGTGAGGACTTCACCGGGGCAGCTGACAACACGCAGGTTAAGGATATGTTCACTGAAATTCCCAGCACAATGGCAATCCACACAGGTGTCTGATGATCCACATTCAATGTTTTATGAAGAACTTCTTCCCCACTGCCATCAGATGTCTAACTGGTCTATCAATACTATCTTGTTTTTCTTCTTTTGTATTGTATATTAATTTATTATTATTTAATTGTAACTTATTGCATACTAATTTACTGTATCTGTCTAGTATCTTCCCCCCCTTTCCAGTCCCGATGAAGGATCTCAGCCCGAAATGTCGATTGTTTATTCATTTCCATAGATACTGCCTGACTTGCAGAATTCCTCCAGCATTTTGTGTGGATTGCTCTGGATTTCCAGTGTCTGCAGAAACTCTTGTGTTACTGTCTATTCGTTTGTTTTTTAAATGATTTGTGGTTCACTGCTGCTAATTCTGATTCAATTCTGATCCTGATTTTTATGCCTGTGTGGATGATGTGGCACTCCTAACTTGAAGAATAGGGATGATTAGCTTCAGTGTGAAAATGCTGGGCAAGGGTTAGAGGAGCATCACCTGCTGGCTGATGCCCCAAGTTCCAGTACAGCACCAACAAAAAGCTGCTTAATGCTAGCTGCTGCAGTGGAAACTCAGACCACTCTCATAGTGGCTCCGGATACCAGTGTGCAGCTGGGTTTATGGAGTGTCATGGAATTCCAGCAACTGTCCTCCAGCTCATGGGTTACTGAGACACCAAATTAGGGGTGAGCCTGCTCTCCATGTTCTGGCTGAGAGAGGTTCACCACCTCAGTCCTTGCTCTTGTCTATCAACTGGTTAATCAGATTGATGCTGATGCTTGTAAGTCAGTGCAGCCAGGCCTAAAGCTGCCAAAGTGCTCCAGTCTTTTACCAGCCATGTTGCAACCATGGAAATAGAAATGCATAGCAACACCAGAGCAGGTAATAGGAATCATAGACACATACTGTACCTAGCAAGATTTGTTTGAAATTTTGGCATGCATCAAGCTATTTATTTTGTGTTTATGATTTTTCTTGTCTGTCGGTAGAAGCTGTGATAAAAAATAAAGACTGTGAGAGGTTTGTGTGGGTACTACAATGGAAAGTGTGAAATTAAGATTATATTTACTGGCAGAAGGCTGATTAATTGATCACAAAGACTCCTTCGATTGAAAACTTTTACTTGTGTTCTTTTCTCTCCTTCCTCCTTTTATTCCTTATGCTCCACATTTGCTCATTGTTATGTTTGCTCCTCATAAAAGAAAAACTTAGCGGCGGTAAAACTAACATATATTTATTCACAGAAAATGGCTCTAGCTCCACACCAGTGTGTGCAACCTGCCCTCCAATGTTGCTTCTGGTCTAGGTGAACCAACTGCATTGCACACTGGGAACTGGAATTCTTTATAATGTACACATATAATAATACATCTTTGCTCTTCAAAGAACAAACCTATGTTCTCATAAACCTGCAAGAAGCAATAATGCTTTCCAATGGATATTTACATTAACTATAATTGTAATGAGCAAATACAGTCCCTTATTCACTCAACAACTCTCAATCAGTATCTGAGGAGGTTTTATGATTCTTTTAGCTCTGCTGTTTGTTTCCATAGATGTATTCATTTCACTTGCTGTGTTAATATTAGTGTCCTTCTGAGAACTCTGCATAACAAGTTTATTTTTCACATCTGCTGGACCGTTTGGTTAACTGACAGGTGATGTATCACAGTTATAGGTTAGAGCTTGGTGTTCACAGATTCACACAGTTCCTTCTTAGAAGTGTTCCTTGCACCATTTAGTTCTGGTAGGAATGTGGAACAACTTCTTCTTGCACATATCCTTGCATGAGCCATGTGCCAGAACTGTGACCTTAGATTTACACTTGATCTCTAGGCTTCAGGAATGGTAGGATTTTTGCAGACTTGTCATGATACTGTTTTTGATTTTCTTTCCCTTTTTCTTCTGCCAATTTGAACTTCTGTGCTCTTTTAGGTTTCAACAGGTTATCATGCAGTGGAAGGTTAGTGCATATACATTGACCCATCAGCATTTAGGCCAGTGAAAGGGACACTTCTGTAAATCGTCGGACTTAATTCCCTCAACCATCTTGCACCTTCTTCATGAGGCCCTTCACTACCTTGATCAAACTTTGTGCTAGGCCATTTGAGCTTGGGTGATGTGGGTTTGAAGTTGAAACCTCTAATCTTTGGCAAAGGACTCAAAACTCATAGCTTGAAAATTGTAGACCATTGTCAGATATCACTTCACATGGATTCAAGCACAACTTTCAGGAAGGCGGTGACTGCATTGCTGGAAGCTGATTGCAGTGTCGCCACCTCTGGGAAAAGTAATCTGTTACAACAATATGACTCTTCCCATTACATTCAAACAAATCCAATCCAGCTTTGAAGTACAGCCTGTCTGGTACAGGGTGTGGTGTAAGGGGTTCTGTTTGCTGCTCTGGTCTGTAGTGAGGCATATTTCACATGAAGCAATGGTCCGGCTGATGTCTTGGTTCATTCGTGACCAGTACATCACTTCACAAGTTCTTCGCTTACATTCTTCCAGAGCAAGATGCCCTTCATATATCTTCTGGAGCATTTCTTGCATAGCAGCAGTGGAATCACATATCTGCTCCCTTTGAAGACCTTATGCATGCCCAGTAATCACAAATACACATTGGATAGTCAAACTTAGTTGTTGGCCATCTTTTCTGTATTGTCTCACTGAGCACTTTCCCTTTTTTAAAATCTGTCCCTGCTGCTGTCCTAATCTTCGCTGTTCTAACAGGAGATACTGAAATGGAGGTGACAATCATATCAACATGGGTCTGTTTATCAGCATTAATTTCTTGGTCACTCCTTTCTTTCCTGTTGACTGCTTGAGGCAATGCCACAGCAGCAAACATACATTTTCCTGGTGTGTAGGTCATCTTCATGACTTTTTTCTGCTACCTCACCAATGTGTGCTGTATCCTTATGGGACAGTCGGTGGTTTGAACATAATTGATACCAGTGGCTTATGGTCTGTCTCCGCTTCAAAAGCTTGTCCATAGGTATATTGATGAAACCTTTCACATGCATAGGTGCTGACAAGAAACTCTTTCTCTATCTGTGCATAGTTGGCTTCTGCACTTGTTAAAGCCCTTGACACATAGGCCACAGGTTGCCATGTGTCATCATACTTCAGCTGCAGGATGCATCAGCCAAGATCTTAGTGCACCTTTCTGCATCATAAAAATTCAGCATGGGCTCTTCAGTTAGGATTCTTTTCACTCTTTGGAACCACTCTTCTTGCTCACAAGACCAACTCTGCTCATTTTGCTGCTCAACGAGTGACCTAAGTGGTGCTGACACAGTAGACAGTCAAGGGCTGAACTTAACCAGCCAAGTCACCATCCCCAGGAAACATCTCACCTCCTCTTTGTTTTGCGGTCTCTCCATGTTCTCAATGGCCAACATCTTTCTTGGATCAGGCTTCACTCCCTCTTCTGATATGATATCTCTTATGTAAAACAGTGTCTTAACACTAACTCATATTTCTCTTTATTTAGTTTCAAAGTGACATTCCATGTCATGTCAACCACCTGTCTCAACTGTGCATCATGTTCTTCCTTTGTGGACTCCCAGACAATGATATCATCCATCATGGTATCGATACCAGGTATGCCCTCAAAGATCATGTGGATGGTTTGATGGAAGACTTCTGATGCAAACAGGATCTCATATAACAACCGAAGTGATATCTTCTCTGTGGTGTGTTAAAATTATATAGTCTTGAACTTGCCTTAAGCTTCATCTGCCAAAACCCAGATGATGCATCGAGTTTGCTAAACGACCTGGCACCTGCAAACCAGGACATGATCTCTTCCTGTGTTGGCAATTTAAAACCTTGATGGCTTTATTGAGATCTCTTGGGTCCAGACATATATTCAATGCTCCATTTTTCTTTTTACAATGAATGACCAGTGAGTTCACCTAACCTTTTGGTTCTTTAATTTTCTGTCTCGCATTTATCTGTTCCATGCATGCTCATTCTTGTCTGTTTGTCTCTAAGTGCAAACAAAGCTTTGCCGTATACATGGACAACAGGAACCATTGTCTCACGTATATGAATTTTGTATACACCAGGTAAACATCCGAGCCCCTCAAAGACATTTGTGTATTCTTCCATAAGTAAAGTGTGATCATCTTTAGTCTGTAAAGCCACTACAAAAGCACTTCACCAGGTTGAGCTTTTCATAAGCACTCAGACCTAATATTGACAGTACCCACTGTTCAACAATCAATACTTGTGCCTTTCGGTGCTGTCTCTTGTGTTTGAAGATCACTATACAGCCTCCTTTTTTACTGTATAGCCTGTCACTTTTAACTTCACTGGGTAAATC
Source organism: Mobula birostris (assembly GCF_030028105.1). Classification (NCBI taxonomy): domain Eukaryota; kingdom Metazoa; phylum Chordata; class Chondrichthyes; order Myliobatiformes; family Myliobatidae; genus Mobula; species Mobula birostris. Next base: position 119,051,298 of record NC_092376.1, read on the forward strand.
TTGCTGTTAACTTTGAGAGTCTTGTAATCATCCACAGGTAACCGATTCACCTGGGCTCCAGTGTCAAGCTTGAATGGAATTGCTGTCTCATTCACAGTCACTGGAAAAATTAATTCTGTCTTACCAGCACCAGCAATCTGTAGAGTTGGGGCTACAAAGTCTTCCTCCATTTCCACAGCAACTATGTGCACCTTTTTCTTGCAGCACATTGCAAAATGATTCTTCTTCCCTCAATTATTGCAGGACTCTCCATAAGCAAGAGACACCTTTGGGAGATGTCTCTTTCAATGTGATGTTTTCACTTGGGACAAAATACTCCTCAAATTTTGTCATCAGAGTGTCCAACATCAAGGCTGTCTCATCAATTCGAAAGCTGTTGTAGATGTCCAAATCATCTTTGCCAATTATATGTAGAAAGATAGATGCTTTTAAATATTCATCAGTCCCTCCTGCTCTGTTCACTGCTAAACATATATTGAATCACTGTTTAAAGCATTTCCACTTATCAGCTAGATTGCCAGTAAACTGTATAGGAGCAGAAGGAATAGGTTATCCATTTTAGTTCTCACCTGAATCTCTTGATTAATTCAGTGAATCACAGCAGCTTCAGGAGACAATGTGCTCTCTGGCTGTCAGCTTCTCTCCATTGGAACCTAGCATCTTGTTCTTAAATGCTTGTGGTACATTCACTCCCTGTATAGAACTCACGCCAACTTCTGAAACCATTTTATATTTGGTCTTGAAAAAAGACAAATTTAGCATGGATAGAACTAACACTTTTTTTAAAAACAGAATATAGCTCCAGTTCCACACAAACGTGTGCAACCTGCTCACCAATGTCACTTCCCCTTCCGGGTGAACAGCCCAAATTGCACACTGGGAACTGAAGTTCTTTATATGTACACACATAATAACACACTCACCATCTAGGTAGTAACATAACTTGATCCTTTCTTAGCACGACGTTCTGCAAAACACAGCAGACACTGAAGAATCTCTGGACCTCTGCTGTTGAGTATTGAGTGATCACAAACCATGGTATGGAAGACAGAATCCTTCATTAAAAAATAACAATTATCTGCCTGGTAAGACTGCATACAATGCCAGGGTTTTTATTGCAGGCGCAGTTCATGGAAAATATTTGACTGTCAATAGAATCAGATTCAGGTATATTATCACTGAATAATGTCATCAAGTTTGTTGCTTAGTGGCGGCAATTCAGCAGAGATATACAGCAGTACATAAACTATACCATAAATTACAATAAGAAATACAATTAAATAAGGAGTGTATAAAGAGAGCAAAAGTAACGAGTTTGTGGGATCAGTGACTGTTCGGGAATCTGATGGTGGAGGGGAAGAAGCTGTTCCTAAAACATTGATTGTGTGTCTTTGGACTCCTCTCTGGTGGTAGTAATGAGAAGAGCTCATGGCCTGTGTGGTGGAGGTCCTTAATGAAGATGCCACCTTTTGAAGATATCCTTGCTGGTAGTGAGGCTAGTGCCCATGATGGTGCTGGCTGAGTCTTGGCCAACTGCACTGCCCAATGACTGATGAAACAGTTGGCTGCTGCAATCCAGATGTTGCCTAGATACCTTGCATTCATTAGAATGTTGTATTGCCACACACAGATTAAACATGCAGTGAGTGGATTCCCTTTGACACACAAGAGGTGACATACACACTCTCAACACGCCCTGAGTGGAGTCAGTATAGGCTTGGACCATTGGAAATTCTGTGCTCTTGATAAAGCTGTTCATTCATTTTCTTCACTTCTTTGTTGTTTGTGAAAATGATTATGTTCAGCTCTCTTGATGTAGGAAAGACCTATAACCACCTTTATACCACAGTGCACTGCAGGAGGGAGATAGCAAGTCAGGCAGCATCTATGAAAATAAATAAACAGTCAAAGTTTCTGGCTGAGACCTTTAATCAGGACTGGAAAAGAAGGAGGAAGATGCCAGAATAAGGTGGTGGGGAGAGGGGTACGAGTACAAGCTAGAAGCTGTTAGGTGAAACCAGCTGGGTGAGGAGTATAAAGAAAGCATAAAGGAAGTGATAGGTGTAAAAGGTAAAGGGTTGGAGAAGAAGGAATCTGATAGGAGAGGAGAGTGGACCATGGGAGAAAGGGAAAGAGGAGGGGCACAAGAGAAAGTGATAGGCAGATGAGGAGAAGAGTTTAGAAGGAGGCCAGAGTGGGGAAGTGAAGAAGAGCGATGGGGAGGTGGGGGAAAAATTAACGAAAGATGGGCAAATTGATGTTCATGCCATCAGGTTTGGAGGCTACCTGGACGGAAGATAAAGTGTTGTTCCTCCAACCTGAGATTGGCCTCATCATGGGAGAAGAGGCTATGGACCAATATGTTGGAATGGGATTGGAGATGGGAATTGAAATGGCTAGCCACCAGGAAATGCTACTTTTTGTGGATGGAGTGAAGATGCTTGACAAAGCAGTCCCCCATGCTACATGGGGTCTCACCAGTGTAGGGGAGGGCACACTGAGAGAGCCAGATACAGTAAATAACCCCAACAGATTTGTGGGAGAAGTGTTGCTTCACCTGGAAGGACTGTTTGATGCCCTGAATGGAGGTGAGGGAGGAGGAGAATGGGCAGGTGAAGCACATCTGCCACTTGCAGGGATAAGTGCCATGTGGGGGGGGAGGTGGGGGGGGGGAGATTACTAGAAGGAACAGATGAACAGGTGAACATGGAAGGAGTGATCCATGCAGAAAACAGAGAGTTGGGCGGGGGGGGGGGGTGCGGGACGGTAAAAAAACGTGTTTATTGTTAGAGTCCACTGAAGGTGGCAGAAGTTGCCAACAATGACATGTTGGATGTGAAAGTTCCTGGTGAGGACAAGAGGAACTCTATCCAGTTGAGGCCATGGGATGTCTGGGAAAGAGTGGGCATGCAGTTCAGCATTTACTTCCATAGATGCTGCTTGACCTGGGGATTTCTGCCAACATCCTGTGTGACTTACACTGTGAAATATTTTTGATATGCTTAGTTCCAGGCTGAAAGAAACCCGGCGTGAAGAAGTTAGTGACAACCATGACCTTAGCAACGTCTGGCAAGGTGGTACTTGGTCATTCAGCAGTTGGACTGCAGCTGTAGCATGTTGTGTATTTCAGAGAAGGTTTAAATTGTGAATCAAGGATGGTACATGCATTATTTCTTGCTGCGGGGAACACAGGAGAACTACTTGATGTGTGTGGTTTCCGGCTGAGAACCTTTTCCTCCTTCTTTTGCATTTCCTGCCTCTATCTCTGTGTGCCTGCTGTTCACTCCTGCTGCACCTCAAGAGGAACAGCTGCAATGTCTGCTGTAATTGGGTTTTATGGAAGTCTTGAAGTCAATCCAAACTTCTTGAGTTCCTGTTACTACACTCCCTGCAGTCTTTACAACTTAAAGTGTGAAGTACCAAGCACTCCTTTATTTGAAGCAACACACTATCTAATAACAACTAACCTAAAATTAAAATTGACGATTGATTTCTACTGTCAGGAATGACAGGGGCAGGAGGGCAGGAGGCAGATAGTAAAATCCATCTATAGGTTTGCCTTCAGTTTGTATAGTTTTGTTTCTTGACTTGGAAATATATTCAGACCTTCACTGTTGTTGGATCGAAGTCCTAGAATTCCCGACCCATCAGAACTGGAGGAGTACCTTTACCAGAATGACTGCAGCAATTCCAGAATGCACCTCATCATCATTACCCCAAGGACAGTTAGGGTAGGCAGTGAATGCTGCTTTTCTGCATTCTGAATGTATCATTGAAAACACTCAGATTGTGAAGGCTGTATAAAATTTGATCTGAGCATATACTGAAGACTAAACTTTTGCCAAATGCTAAGAATACAGGCCTACCTGATAGGGAGACAAAAAAGAAATGTGACATTTAGTAGTCTGTATGTCATTACATGAGAAGAATGAAGCAGAAGGCAAAGATGTAAGGAATAAGAACAATGTGCATCAGAACAGTTATAATCAGCATCAGTGGGACCTTTGGTGAGAGCCATTAGAATTGCAGTCAAAACGGGAACAGACCTAGTCAGTCAACTCCAGCAAATACTTTCAGCCCAAAAGCACCAACTAAAAAACACTCAATTTCCAGTTAGATTGGAGAGTGGATTGATTAAGTGATTTCAAAGTAGAAGAGTAATTTGTAATACTGTAAGAGAATTGATTGTAGCTATATAAGAGATAACAATGTTAATAACCCATTTGGCTAAGGGATCCTTTTCATCTGCCTTGTTATAAACCACAAAGTTAAATTTCTGTACCAGACAAAAGGGTTGGAAATATTCAGTCTCTACATTAATATGAAACAATTGATAGAATCTGAGTATAATACACAGGGTTAGTTGCATAAAAGCAAAAGAGAGGGCACATACTTTAGCAACAATTAATGGAAAGCTAGAGATTGGGATTTTATTAAAACTAACAGAAGGCAACTAAAGTATGGAGAGAAAAATTGAAATATAAAGATTAGCCAGTCATATAAAAGTGGATTGCAAATTTTTTTCAGATATACAGATCACTAAAAAACCGTAGCTAACAAGAGAAGTCAAAGCCACCATAAAAGCCAAAGAGAGAGCATATAATAGAGCAAAAATACTGGGAAGTTAGAGGATTAAGAAGCTTTAAAAACCAACAAGGAACAATTAAAATATCATTAAGAAGGAAAAGATGGAATGCAAAAGTAAGCTAGCTGATAATATTAAAGAGGATACTTAAAGTATCTTCAGAAACATGAAGTGTAAAAGAGAGGCAAGAGAGGATATCAGACTGGTGGAGAACAGTGCTGTAGAGGTACTGTAGTAGTGGGGGACAAGAGAATGGCCGACAAACTGAAAAGGTACTATGCATCAGTCTTTACTGTAGAAGACACAAGCAGCTTGGTGGAAGTTCTGGAGTGTCAGGGTTCAGAAGTGTGTGAAGTTGCCATTACTAGGGAGAAAATTCTTGGGAAACTAAAAAGTCTGAAGGTATAAGTCACTTGGACCAGATGGTCTACAGCCCAGCGTTCTTAAAGAGGTGGCTGAAGAGATTATAGAAGTATTAGCAATAATTTTTCAAGAATCACTGGATTCCAGAATAGTTCTGGAGGGCTGAAAAATTGCAAATGCCCAACCACTTTTCATGAAAGGAGAGGGGCAGAAGATAGGAAATTAAAGGCCAGTTTGTCTGACCTCAGTGGTTGGGAAGATGCTGGAGTCAATTGTGAAGGTTGTGGTTTTGGGGTACTTGGAGGCACATGATAAAATAGGCCATGGTCAGCATGGGTTCCTCAAGGGAAAATCTTGCCTGATAAATCTGTTGGAATTCTTCGAAGAAATAGCAAGCAGGATTGATAAAGGAGAATCACTTGATAATGTTTTACTGTATTTTCAGAAGGCTTTTAACAAGATACCACCACATGAAACTGCTTAACAAGTTAAGAGCCCATGGTATTATAGGAAAGATATTAGCATGGATAAAGCAGTTGCTGATTGGCAGGAGACAGAATGGGAACAAAGGGAGCATTTTCTGGTTGGCTGTCAGTAGAGTTCCACATGGGTCAATGACTTTGATGATGGAATTGATGGCTTCTTTGTAAATTTTGCAGATGAAGGGCAGGTGATTTTGCCACAGTAGAAAGGTTAAAAAAATGTCTTACAGAGATTAGGAGAATGGGCAAAGAAGTGGCAGATGGAATGCAGTATCGGGAAGTGTATGGTCATCCACTCAGGTAGAAGGAATGTAAAGGTTGACTATTTTCAAATTGGAGAAAAAAAATCAGAAATCTGAGCTGCAAAGGGATTTGGGTGTCCTTGTGTAGGGTTTCATAAAGGTTAATTTGCAGGTTGAGTGTGGTGAGGAAGGCATATGCAATGTTAGCATTCATTACAAGAGGAATAGAATACAGAAGAAAGGATGTAATGTTGAAGATTCATGAAGCACTGGTAAGGCCTCATTTGGACTATTGTTAGCAGTTTCAATCCCCTCATCTTAGAAAGGATGTACTGACACTGGAGATGGTTCAAAGGCGGCTTACAAAAATGATTCCAGGATTCAATGGCTTGTCGTATGAGCAGCGTTTGATGGCTCTGAGCCTGTATTCACAGGAATTCAGAACAATGAAGGGTGACCCCATTGAGACCTATCGAATGGTGAAAGGCCTTGATAGACTAGATTTAGAGAGGATGTATCCTATGGTGGGAAGTCTAGGACCAGAGGATAAAGCCTCAGAATAGAGGGGCATCCTTTTAGAATGGAGATGAGCAGGAATTTCTTTAAGCAGAGAGACGTGATTCTGTGGTACTCTTTGCCACAAGCAGCTGTGGAGGCCAAGTCTTTATGTATATTTAAGACAGAGGTTGATAGATTCTTGATTGGTCAGGGCATGAAGGGATACGGGGAGAAGGCAGGAGATTGGGGTTGAAATAAAAAATGGATCAGCCATGATAAAATGGCAGAGCAGACTCGATGGGCCAAATGGCCTAATTCTGCTCTTATATCTTATGGTCTTACAGTCTAAAATGATGCTGGAGAGGTAGAAATGGGGAATAAAGAAATGGTGGATGAACTGAATAAGTATTTGGTGTCAGTCTTCACTGTGGAAGACACCAGCAGTATGTCAGAAATTTGCCAAGTGTTATGGGATACAAGTGGGTATAATTGTTATTACCTAAGGAAAAGGTGCTTGGGAAGGTGAATGGTCTGAAGTACATATGCCACCAGGATTAAATGGACTACACATCAGGGTTCTGAATGAGGTAACTAAAGAGATTGTGGAGGCAGAATGCATCAGATCCTGATGGTGTACCTGGTAGGGCTCTGAAAACCTGTCCCAAGCATCGGGTGGAAGTGTTCAAAGCATCTTCAATCTTTCACTACTGTGTTCTGAGGTTCCTACCTGCTTCAAAAAGGTCACAATCATACCAGTGCCCAGGAAGAACAGAGTAAGCTGCCTCAATGAGTATTGCCCAGGGGCACTCACGGCTATTGTTATGAGGCGCGTTAAGACCGCAAGGCTTAGGAGCAGAATTCGGCTTTTTGCCCCGTTGATTCTGCTCCACCATTCAATCATGGCTGATTCTTTTAACCCCTCTTCAGCCTCATTCCCCACCCTTCCACCCGTAACCTTTAATGCCATGTCCAATCAAGAAACTATCAATCTATGCCTTAAATACACCCAACGATCTGGCCTCCACAGCTGCCTGTGGTAACAAGTTCCATAAGTTCACCATCCACTGCCTGAAGAAATGTCTCTGCATCCTTGTTTTAAATGGACACTCCTCTATCCTGAGGCTGTGCTCTCTTGTCCTAAACTCCCCCACCATGGGAAACATCCTCTCCACGCCTATTCTGTCTAGGCCTTTCAACATTTGAAAAGTTTCAATGAGATCCCCCGGCTCCTTCTGAATTCCAGCAAGTACAGACCCAGAGGGTATGATACCCTTTTCATCCTTGGAAATAAGAGGTTAGTCAAGGCCAGACACACATGCATAGCCTTCCCAGTGTCAAAGACAACTTCAAAAAGTGATGCCTCATAAAGGACATGCCCTCTTCTCATTTCTGTCATCAATGGGGTGGTACAGGAGCTTGAAGACACACTCAGTGTTTTAGGATCAGCGTCTTCCCCTCCGCCATCAGATTTCGGAATGGACAATGAACCCATCAACACTACCTCACAACTTTTTTCTCTCTTTTTGTACTAACTATTTATTTTTATATATATACATACATCTTATTGCAATTTTAGTTTTGTTTATTATTCTGTTTTGCCTCAAAACAACAAATTTCAGTGATATTAAACTTCATTCTTTGGCTTGAAGATTCTGGAATGGTTTTAGAGGACTGGAAAATCACAAATATCACTGCAGTCTGGGTGCTGAATCTGTGGATTTCATTGCCACAGATGGCTATGGAGGGCAAGTCACTTGATACATTTAAAGCAGAGGTTCGTAGGTTTTTGATTAGTAAGGACATCAAAGGTTACTGGGAAAAGGCAGGACAATGTGACACAAGTGTGCAGTTATAGCCCAAATGCGGAGGGAGAGAAACTGCAGCAGATGAGCAGCTCACTGACTTTTAATAACAACTGTTCAGGTTAAAGGGAAAACAATAAACATCAGGCCAACTGGTTCATTAACTAAACTCTCAAACTGAAAGCTAATGCTTACACTGCAGCTAGGAAGCAGTAACTTATTACCAAATTAATACTTCTCCTTTACAGCGACAATCAAAATGGTAGTCTTCTTTCCTGGATCAAGGATGAAGACAGGCAAGAAGTGTGGATATTGTTGTGCCATTGGTGAAGTCTTGACAAGACTGGAACGAGAGGAAGGAAGTTAAATAGCACCACAGAGAAACACTACTTGGCTGGAATGTGCACTCTCACTGATGAGCGTGATTGCAAAGCCCATCCCGTGGCCTGCGAGGGCATATAGACGATGTGGAGGAGTCCATAGTGGAGACAGGATCCCCCTCACTAGGTACAGCCACAGCCACGACAGAGACCTCTGTCTGCCAGAAGTCCCCGATGAGACATGTTCAGAGTGTCATGAGGCAGAACCCAAGAATACAGCCCTAAGGAAAATACCCCTCGCAATCCACGAGATACTAGGCCCTCCCCTACACCAGGTGAGATGTCCAGAGGCGCTGCAAAGAATAGACCAGGGACCCATCGATTAAGAGGGAAGTTGGGAACTGGAGCCAGGAGGGTGATAGTCAGCAACTAGAGCTGGTAAGTATGGAACATTGGGCGAATCCTCATTGATGGTGGTAGGGGCAATCTACGGTATGTCAGTCCTTACAGATAGCCTTCTCCACTTTGAGTGGTCCCAGGAAGCGTGGGGCCAACTTGTGGCTCTTGACTTTCAAGGGAAGTTCTCTTGATGCCAGCCAGACCTGTCCTGAGGCATCACACCTATTTGCGGAGCCGATCTGTCTGCTAGGGATGTTGTTTCTCAGCACACAGCAAAGAAGCCCTGGCTGTCTTAATGTGCACTGTAGCATTGGGCCAACAGTTCTGCAGCAAAAACTCCCATGTCAATCTCCCAATCAGGGAAGAGCAGTGGCTGGAGTCCCTTCTGGCATCAAAGGGTGACATGCCAGTGGAGGATGACTGGAGGTTATTGTGGGCAGTCTCTGCCCATACAAGTAGGGAGCTTCGGACCATTGGGTTGGAGGAGGCAAGGCAGTTCAGTGCTGTTTCCAGCTCCTGATTCACTCTCCCAGTCTGGCCATTACATTGGGTGTGGAAATCAGAAGAGAGGTTGGTCCCACAAGAGAACAGACCTTCTAAAAGCAGAGGCATGAATTATAGTCATCTATCAGGCACTATGTCCTGAAGGAAGCCATGCAGCCTGAACACATGTTGAACCATGAGGTCAGCAGTCTCATGAACCACCAGGAGCTTAGGGAGAGCAGCCTTGGAGAATTGGTCCACAACCACCAGAATGGTAATGTTTCCCATCAGACAGGGCAGACCAATAATGAAATCCACCAAGAAATGGGATCAGGGGCGTGAGGTACATAGCAGACCTGCAGGGCGCTGGAGTGACATCTTGTTCTGGGCACGTGGAACTGGCGGAAATGAAGTCATTGAGAACCTGGGACATAGATGGCCACCAAAATCGTCTCTTGGTAAATTCCAGGGTCCATTGATTTCCTGGATAGACAACCAGATAGAAGGAATGACCCTATTCTAGCATTCTGGGGTGCACCATGGCAGGGAAAAACAGCTGGTTCAGAGGTATCCACCTAGGTCTGTATTGGAATGATGGGCAGCCCTCACCTACGCCTCTATTTCCAAATTACCACAACAGCAATGCATGAGTGAGGAAGGATGGACTCTGGATTGGCATCGTCTTCAGACACGTCAAGCTCCCAGGGGAGGGCATCGGCCTTGGTTTTCTTGATGCCGGAACAGTAGTTGAGGGTGAAATTAAACCAGATGAAGAAGAGAGGCAAGTGGGTTTGACTTGGATGAATCTCCTTGTGTCCTGTAAGTAGAAAAGGTTCTTATAGAGAGTACAACTCCAATGCTGAAATCTGATGCAACTACCTCAACAATAAATGAATGGAATGGGTCAGGGTGTGGCTGCACTGGGACAGTGGCAAAGTGTTGCTTTAGTTTCAAGACTACTTTGTCTCCTCTATTTGTCCAGTGGAATCCTGCAGAAGTCTTTTGGGTGAGTGCACTTATGATGGCCACAATGGAACTGAAGGTTCTGATGAAGCAGCAATATTATTTGTAAACTATTTGAAGTGCCACACCTGAATGACCGTAGATGGTTTGGGCAACTCCGTGATTGCTTTAAATTTACATGGGTCCATTTGAACACTGGGAAGGGTGAGTACGTAGCTCAAAAATGACACCAGCTCTTTATGGCACCCATACTTCTCTGGCTTGGCATAAATGTTACTCTCGAGGAGTCATCTGAGAATCCTCTGACCATGCTGAACGTGTTGCTGGCAAGAGCAGGAATACACCAGAATGTCACTCAAATATATGGAAACAAACTGATTCAACATGCCCCAGGGCAGATCATTGGCCAGACCAAATGGCATCACAAGGTACTCACACTGGCCAGTGGAGGTGATGAATGCTGTCTCCCGCTCGTCACTTGATTCTGGCTGTCAGTAGTGGGCTGCTGAGCTGTGGCAGTGAGAGCAGTAATGGCCGCCATCTTACTTTGGCTATCTGTGGCGAGTTGCTGAACTGTCACTGAGAGTGCTGACTTCTGTTCTTCCTGTTCAGACCGGACTTGCTGCTCTGAAAGCAATTGCAGCACTGAGCTAGTTACTTCAGCTAGACCAGCTTCTACTGTCTTCAGTCCCTCTCCTACCTGCCCACCGAAATTCAGGGCCAAGATCCAGTCCTCTCTCCACTGGATCCATTTTAGTTGGTTGAGACTTGCTGACACAAATGTGTGGTTATTGTCCAAGTGCAGAGAGAGAAAGAGAGACACTGAAGCAGCTAAACAGTTTCTTTAACTTTTAATAGGAGCTGTGCAGGTTAAAGCAAAAACAATGAACACCAGGCCAGTGGAGCCATTAACTAAAACTCTCAATCTGAAATCTAATGCTAACACTGTGGCTAGGAAGCAGTTGGGCTAGGTGCATACTGCTCCCTTACAGCATCAACTGAAATGCTAGTCTTCTTTCTCAGAACAGAGAGCAAAGGTAAGCAGAGAGCATAGGAGTGCATAGATGTGGCAGAATCCACATTTGTAACAGAATGGATTTGAGAGGGATAGTAAATCACAAACATGAGAAAATAAATCTGTCATGATCAAATGGCAGAAGAGACTCAATGTGCCTAATGACCAGATTCTGTTCCTATGTCTTTTGGTCTTACATCATTAAATTAATTGATGCTGCAGAGCTAAGTTGGCACTTTGGGAACACTTCTTTAACCAAATTCTTGCTCATTCTCATCTTTAACTGTACATTTATTTTCCTTCTTTCTCTCAAAAAACTTCTAGAACATTCAGTGAAAACATCAAAATTTTAATCTATCAAGCAAAGGATGTAAACCAGACAACCATACCACAGGTGCTTCTCCTCCAGTGGGTGATGTGACCAAGAGTCTCCTGACTGGCTATTCTCTCACAGTACCATTTCCGAGTAATTTGTTCAAAGGAAAATGTGGAAATATTTGGCCTTAAAGAAGTGATATTGATCAAGTGCTTACCTCAACAAGTTTTTGCTCGCTCTTCATAGGCTCTAGTTTTTGTTGTCCAGTTGAGCTCCTTTTAAGACTGCACAGAATTATGGCAATCTATAATAAAATATTGACCAAGTTCAATCATGTAAACATATAAAATGTCAGAAGCTGGTCATGTAGCATGAATGGAGAGAGAAACAAAATTGATGCTGTCAGTCAGTGGACCTCCAACTCCTTCATCTCACTACAGATGCCACCTGGGTGGATGCATCCTTCCAGCTTTGTTAGATCACCTGGGAATCAGCTGTACCAGCTATACTGATAAACTCTTCTATCTGAACTCCCATTGTGAGCTCCTCCTGAGTGACTGATTCAGCCCTTGTATTTATAGATACATAAAGAGAAGCAGTGCTGTTCTGAATCTATTTCTAAGTTAAACTGCATCAGCAGAGTAAATCAGTTCAGTAAATGCATTCCTACTGCACCAATATTTAGGCCAAGAGCACCATTATTTTGATGGAGTAACATATTTATTCTGTACTATTTTCCTTGGTATTGTGCCTGAAATTGTTTCATGTTGTAATTGAAGTAGTTAGTTTTGCTGCACTGTTGTCACCTCTTGTACGCGAATGATTTATTTGGAAACCAGAACCACTGGCTACCTGAAGTGCCAGTCATCACAATAGTGTCATGGGGCTGAATATCAGTGTGCTGATAAAGAGACTGCAACATTAACATGGGACAGTATTCATGTACCCTCTCATGATCTGCATCAAAATAGGATTGAAATATGAGACTGAAATGGAATTGTTTATTTTGATAAGTAGGCTCGTTAGTCTGGGGCACTGACCTACTTACATTAACACATAAATTGCCTAAATCAAAATAGATTACATTTTGAGAAGTGATAGCATTATTAATGGAACATGTATATGTGACTGATATTATTCTGATTACACTTTTCTCTAAACATACTGAACACATTTAGAACTATTATATTACATGAAAATGCAGAAGCAATAGGTTCTTATTAACATTTACAGCTGGGTGAAAAATATTCAAGGCCACTGGTTCAGTTTAATTTTATCTGCCAAGCAGGAATGGGGATTTTGCAGCCCTGAAGTCACAGTTCCCCTCCTACCAACCCATTACCTCCTGCTATTGCTTTGTCTAGCACCTTTACTTTGGTGTTTTAGAAGCTGTTGGAGACACAAGACGAAGGGTCTCAGCCCGAAACGTCAACTGTACCTTTTCCAATAGATACTGCCTGGCCTGCGCGTTACACCAGCATTTTGAGTGTGTTGCTTGAATTTCCAGCATCTGCAGGTTTCCTCGTGTTTGCGTGGAGACACAAGTGACAGCTGATACTGTAATCTAAAGCAAAAGATGAACTACTGGAGAAACTCAGTGCCCCCTTGTACTCCTCAAACTCAGTTAAGCTATGGAAAGTCATGGACAGTTGACCTTTCAGGTTAAGGCCCTTCATCTGGTCTGAAAATGTCGAGGCAGGTAGCCAGTATAGAGAGCTGAGAGTGGCATACTTCTGGGGGAAGTATGATCTGTCCAAAAAGGACAGGTTACTCCTGAACCCGAAGGGAACCAAGATCCGGGTGAGAAAGTTTAATAGAGCTGTTAGGGAGGGTTCAAACTAATTTGGCAGGGGGATGGGAACCGGAAAGACAGAGCGGAGGAAGGGGAAACCAGAAATAAATCTAAGATAGTGAGCAGTAAAGATGTCAGGAAAGACAGGCAGGTGATGGGGCAAATTTGTAGCCATTGGGATGAGTTGCAGTGCAATAAAGTTGCAGTGAAATCAAAAAGCAAAGTACCAAACACTGGTCTTAAGGTGTTATACCTAAATGCACGCAGCATAAGGAATAAAGTGGATGATCTTGTCGTACAGCTACAGATTGGCAGGTATGATATTGTGGCCATCACTGAGACCTGGCTAAAGGATGCATGTCTCTGAGAGCTGAACGTCCAAGGATATACGGTGTATCGGAAGGACAGGAAGGTAGGCAGAGGGGAAGGTGTGGCTTTATTGGTAAGACATGATATTAAATCATTAGAAAGAGGTGATATAGGATCAGAAGGTGCAGAATCTTTATGGGTTGAGCTAAGAAATCGCAGAGGTAAGAGGACCCTGATGGCCTCCAAACAGCTGCAGGGATGTGGACTACAAATTATAACAGGAAATAGAAAAGGCTTGTCAGAAGGGCAGTGTTATGATAATTGTGGGGGATTTTAACATGCGAGTGGATTGGGAAAATCAGGTGGGCACTGGATCTCAAGAAAGAGAATTTGTAGAATGTCTGCGAGATGGCTTTTTAGAACAGCTTGCTGTTGAGCCCACTAGGGGATCGGCTGTACTGGATTGGGTATTGTGTAATGAACCGGAGGTGATTAGAGAGATTCAGGTGAAGAAAACCTTAGGAGGCAGTGATCGTAACATGATTGAGTTCACTGTGAAATTTGAAAAAGAGAAGCCGAAATCTGGTGTGTCGTATTTCAGTGGAGTAAAGGAAATTACAGTGGCATGAGAGAGGAACTGGCCAAAGCAGACTGGAAAGGGACACTGGCGGGAGAGACAGCAGAGCAGCAGTGGCTGGAGTTTATGCGAGAAGTGAGGAAGGTGCAAGGCAGGTAAATTCCAAAAAAGAAGAAATTTTCGAATGGAAAAAGGATGCAACCGTGGTTGACAAGAGAAGTCAAAGCCAAAGTTAAAGCTAAGGAGAGGGCATACAAGGAAGCAAAAATTAGTGGGAAGACAGAGGATTGGGAAGTTTTTAAAACCTTACAAAAGGAAACTAGGAAGGTCATTAAGAGGGAAAAGATTAACTATGAAAGGAAGCTAGCAAATAATATCAAAGAGGATACTAAAAGCTTTTTCAAGTATATAAAGAGTAAAAGATAGGTGAGAGTAGATATAGGACTGATAGAAAATGATGCTGGAGAAATTGTAATGGGAGATCAGGAGATGGCACAGGAACTGAATATTTTGCATCAGTATTCACTGTGGAAGACATCAGCGGTATACCGGACGCTCAAGGGTGGTAGGGAAGAGAAGTGTGCGCAGTCACAATCACAACAGAGAAAGTACTCAGGAAGCTGTATACTCTAAAGGTAGATAAATCTCCCGGACCAGATGGAATGCACCCACATGTTCTGAAGGAAGTAGCTGTGAAGATTGCAGAAGCATTCAATGATCTTTCAAAAGTCGATAGATTCTGGCATGGTTCCGGAGGACTGGAAGATTGCAAATGTCACCCCGCTATTTAAGAAGGGGGCAAAGAAGCTAAAAGGAAATTATAGACCTGTTAGCTTGACAACGGTGGTTGGGAAGTTGTTGGAGTCGATTGTCAAGGATGAGGTTACAGAGTACCTGGAGGCATATGACAAGATAGGCAGAACTCAGCATGGATTCTTTAAAGGAAAATCCTGCCTGACAAACCTATTACAATTTTTTGAGGAAATTACCAGTAGGTTAGACAAGGGAGATGCAGTGGATGTCGTATATTTGGATTGTCAGAAGGCCTTTGACAAGGTTCCACACATGAGGCTACTTAACAAGATAAGAGCCCATGGAATTACGGGAAAGTTACATATGTGGATTAAGCGTTGGCTTATTGGCAGGAAGCAGAGTGTGGGAATAAAGGGATCCTAGTCTGGTTGGCTGCCGGTTACCAGTGGTGTTCCACAGGGATCCGTGTTGGGGCCGCTTCTTTTTACATTGTACATCAATGATTTGGATTATGGAATAGATGGATTTGTGGCTAAGTTTGCTGACGATACGAAGATAGGTGGAGGGGCCGGTAGTGCTGAGGAAATGGAGAGTCTGCAGGGAGACTTGGATAGTTTGAAAGAATGGGCAAAGAAGTGGCAAATGAAATACAATGTTGGAACGTATATGGTAATGCACTTTGGCAGAAGAAATAAATGGGCAGACTATTAATTAAATGCGGAAAGAATTCAAAGTTCTGAGATGCAACGGGACTTGGGAGTCCTCGTACAGGATACCCTTAAGTTTAACCTCCGGATTGAGTCGGTAGTGAAGAAGGCGAATGCAATGTTGGCATTCATTTCTAGAGGAATAGAGTATAGGAGCAGGGATGTGATGTTGAGGCTCTATAAGGCGCTGGTGAGACCTCACTTGGAGTACTGTGGGCAGTTTTGGTCTCCTTATTTAAGAAAGAATGTGCTGACGTTGGAGAGGGTACAGAGAAGATTCACTAGAATGATTCTGGGAATGAGAGGGTTAACATATGAGGAATGTTTGTCCGCTCTTGGACTGCATTCCTTGGAGTTTAGAAGAATGAAGGGAGACCTCATAGAAACATTTCGAATGTTGAAAGGCATGGACAGAGTGGATGTGGCAAAGTTGTTTCCCATGATGGGGGAGTCTAGCATGAGAGGGCACGACTTAAGGATTGAAGGGCGCCCATTCAGAAAAGAAATGCGGAGAAATTTTTTCAGTCAAAGGGTGGTGAATCTATGGAATTTGTTGCCACGGGCAGCAGTGGAGGCCAAGTCCTTGGGTGTATTTAAGGCAGAGATTGATAGGTATCTGAGTAGCCAGGGCATTAAAGGTTATGGTGAGACGGCGGGGGAGTGGGACTAAATGGGAGAATGGATCAGCTCATGATAAAATGGCGGAGCGGACTCGATGGGCTGAACGGCCGACTTCTGCTCCTTTGTCTTATGGTCAAGATCTGGCAAACAACAGGCAGTTACTGGTGAGGAGGCGTAATTGGCAGATGGAAGGAGGGAAGAGTAGAAATAGCAACAGAGTTTGGGAGGTGCAGGCAATAAAGAGCTGGAATTGATGGAATCTGATAGGAAATGAAGATGGAACATGGAACCAAATAAGGGAGGTGGGTTCATTAGATGGAACAGTAGAAGGGAGAAAACAATGTAGGAGCATTGATGGGCAGATGGAGGAGGAAATTTTGATACTGAGCCTCAGACACTGTTGTAGGATTTCTACATATTGTGCCACCACAGATGCAGCTTGACTTGCTGAATTCTTCCAGTGTTGTTTTTGATCCAGATTCCAGTATCTGCTGTATCTTTTGTCTTCAGCTTAGCTACCTAAATCAGATAGTAATTTCACAAAGTCATGCGTCTCATGTTCTATAGTGTATATGCTACCATCATTGCATGTAGAAATAACATTGGATGGAGGTACTTGACTCTTGTTTTTATCTGGCAGCAGATGTCCTATTCAGTAGACTTTAAGCCAAAAACAAAAGATCACAGATATAGAAATGTTAGAATTTGCTGGAAATATTCAGCAGGTGAGAGAACAGCATCTAGTAAGAGAGAAATAGAGTTAGCATTTCAGATGAAGGATCTGTAACAGCACCAAAAATTTAGAAGTGAAGCAAATTTTAAGAGGCAGGGTTGGACAGAATGAAAGAGAAGATTTGTGATAGGGTGGGCACCAGCAGATTGAACAATACAAGTGGCACTGGCTGAGAGATGGTGGTAATGGTATTGTTGTGTATTTAATATTTTAGTTATATTTGAGTATTCGTGTATGATTCATTATTTTTAAAAAACTTGTTATGGGTTATATGTACAAATATGTAAATATCATACATCATATAGGGATTCCATAGGGGCTTGTAAGAGACTCTTATTTAGGTACATGGAGCTTAGAAAAGTAGAAGGCTATGCCGTAGGGAAATTCTAGGCAGCTTCTAGAGTAGGTTGGATGGCTGGCACAACATTGTGGGTTGAAGGGCCTGTAATGTGCTGTAGATTTTCTATGTTCTATCATCACACAACACGTGATATGTGCACGCCTCACTTAAAGTAAAGAAAAAGTTAGACACATATTTTCAGACTCGTGTACCTTCCTTTGAATTAGCTTAATTTTCTGAAGTGACAAAATATAACAGGCATGTCTGGAGGTGGATGATGAAGAGACGATATTTGAAGTAAATAAACAGACTGGAAATGTGAGATATGAAACTGGAATAGATGAGTTACCAGCAAATTACTAAATTTGATGTTGAGTGCTGCATGTCAGTTGAAAGGCCAAGCATTGTTCCTTAAGCTTACAATAAGCCACATTGAACCAATGTAGGAGGCCAAAGGCATAGAAGTTTGTGTAGAAGAGAGATGGAGCATCAAACTGGCAGGTAAATGGAAGTTCAGTTTCCTCAGAGTAACTCAATTTATTCATTTACCTGCCACTAAATTCCTAACACATTCCTTTTCTAAACCTCTTGTCTTTTGCCTCAAAATGGATTAGAAATTATTTTATAGTGGGGTGGACAGGGGACAGTGAGGTGAACAGGATCTCTTGGGTCCCTGAAAAATCTTCAACTGCTGCTATGATTTTTTTTCCGCAGAATTTTACATGGAAGTGATTTAATTAGTTGACTCATTTTTTGGATTAACTGTTGGTTTAGTTTAAGAAATTTTCAACATAGAATTACATTGCAGCTTAATCTCAATGTGCTTTGTGAGGTGATGAGATATTTTCAGTGGATAATCAACTCCCTTTTAATTTGTTAGGATTTAGTAGAGAAATATAAAAATACAAGCCATCTCCATGTAAGCAAAAGGTTCAGTTTTCACAGAAGTCCATGAGTCAATTTTGTCTACAAGTCAAAAATTACACAATGTTCAATTAATGTGGTAATCATACCTCCATAGTATTGTTACGAATGGCATCAAAAGCACATAAGACCAATAATAATGAATTAATAAAAGTGGAGAGACAGAGGGAGGAATCTAGCTATGTCTTTCACAGAAATCAGTGTATTTACTGTATGTCAGATTTTTAATTTAACTTATCTCAGAGCATGTTTCCATGAATAGGTTCCATAAATTAGATGTCCACCCCCAAGCATTACCTATATGTTTAATACCATAACTTGTATTTTGTTTGCAAATGCAAACATGCCATTTAAAATAAACAGATGAAGGAATAAAATGGATCGCTGTCATTATTACTACAGTGATTAGTATAGATGGGGACTTATTGGCTGGTGGTCAGTGTGGTCATAAAGGAGCGACGGGCCTGTTTATGTGTGCATGATTCTGCAATTTTATAACACATTCAGATATTGACATTGACACTCAGCCTACAGTTTAATGAAAAAATTTGCACATCAAATAGAACAAACGTTGGGAAGATCTTGAAATGACAGAGTAGAGAAATTCCCCTCTGACTTCAAAAGAAAACTGTTTGCCCTTAACTTATGAGGAGACAAGCCTGAAATCAGTATCAAACTACAAGGTTGAAGATAACTTATCAGCTGACAAATGATGACCTAAACCAGATCTTATATTGCATTAAACTCATTTCCGCATTTTAGAAAATTAAGATTACTAACCTTATGATTGTTTGAACAGTAACAGAAATCTTAAGTTTTCTCACAAAATATTTATGTGAACAAACTAAGTCTGAAAAATCAAAATTAGTATTAATACAATTAAAGATTTCCGCAGGCAGACATATCTCACAAGAGTATCTGCTAAGATTAAAGATGCAATTCTGTAGGTTAATAGCTACTTTGAGAATTAGTTTTTCCCTTAAGTGAGAGTCTAACATGAGTACAAGGCAACACACCACAAACAAGGATTAAGATGGGCTTGATAATGGATCTTAAAAACAGAGGATACAACAAAGTCAAAACAGAAGTGTTAAGCATGTTGAAATGCAATGACCTAGAATCTAAACCTTCCATCATTCCAATTTTCATAGGCACAATAATATCAGGGACCTGTCATATGGCAGTGAAAAATCCAACATTAGCTTGAGTATTCAAATTGCCACGTTAATTACTTTGCCTACAATTAATTGTTCTTCCTAGTCTCTCACCTTTCAGTTATACTAACTCATGGATATATCAGGATATGCACATCTGGGTGATTGTAGTTCCAGGATTTTCACTCATATTTGCTAGAAACATGAATGGCATGGCACCTGCACAGAAAGAAGACAGGTGAGGTTCGCTTAGATGCCTGTAAAGAGGCCCAGTGGACCAGATCTGGTGGGTAGACTCTGGCTTTGGGAACTTGTTTCATTTAGGCCTACTTTAAATTTAATACATGCTTCTGGTGAGGGCTGTCAGCAAAGCATATCCAAAGAGGTAAAAGACAGTATCTATAAAACTATTTAAATGTTTGTACATTGAGAATTACAGGCTAAATATCTGTGACTGTATTACATTGCTGGAAAGCAAATATATCACATAACTCTCCTGTCCAGTAGGATCAGTGTGAATATCCACATCATTACAGAGAGAAAGCAAGTTCCAAAATGTTACAAATACTACATTTATGTACATTATTCTTAAATACAGTTTCATATTAGATTGTACCCTATAGCTGTTAAATATTTTTATTAGAAAATTTTGTTTCCTGATATAAAGTAATTCAGCTGGGAGCAAAGTCATAAAATACATTAATTTTCAATAACTGGTATCTGACAACATCACCAGTAATTCGGCTATGTAAGACTCTGCTTTGTTTATTATGACCTTTTAAGGTATTCAGAAAAGATCAGTTAATCATTAATTTTTTGATGTGGCTTGTAATCTGCTATATGTGGTCTATGTCAGATTTAACAAATCAATACAATTGAATGATTTTTGTCAGATGTTAAAATACACTATTTGTAAGGATGATATTGGGTATTTGTAAAGATCACATGCAACACAATCCACTTGGTTGCATATCTTGTCTCTGCTGTTATTGACAGAGGATCATCACCAACGGGCTTCATACTCATATCAATACTCCTGGCATCACCTGAGCATTTATCCTGGATCTTTTCATCTTTCTCACCCATGTGCTTCTGCTTGGCAATAGCTCCCAGTATTTTACATCTCCTCTCCTTCCCAAACTTCTAACTCGGAATGTTTGTTTGGAATCTATACTGTCTGAGTAGATGCATCCTTTAGTTAAGCATTGCATAGACTAAAACCAAAGCTGTAAACAAAATCACCTATATATTACCCTATCCATCCACTCATTGACTGGATACCCTTATCGCCATGGTCATCCCAGTTTTCCTTGATCAGAGACAATGTCTACACCCACTCTTCATGCAGCTTAACAAGCTTCTTTTTTCTTTCCTTCCCTGCTCTGATAAATCTGAAATGTTAATCCCTTTACTCTTCCTACCTGACCTACTGAGTAT
Organism: Mobula birostris; assembly: GCF_030028105.1. Lineage (NCBI taxonomy): Eukaryota > Metazoa > Chordata > Chondrichthyes > Myliobatiformes > Myliobatidae > Mobula > Mobula birostris. The sequence continues at coordinate 119,072,113 of NC_092376.1, forward strand.
TTCCAGCACTTTCTATTTCAGATGTTCAGCATCTGTAAATTGTATTTCATTTCTACAACATCCAACTCTTCTTTTTCCTTTTCTGTGGGGATTACAGAGATGACTCTGCTACTTGTCCCTTATTCAAAACTACCCATTTCCCTTCATCTGCATCTCCTGATCTCTCCAATTGTCTAACTCAAGGTTTGTGGATCATGAATCTGTTGCTCTGACTGCTTTCTGCTTTTGTCCAGCGTGGCACGTTTCCTTGTTTACAGAGAAATATATCCCACAGGCCTTTGTCTCACCTTTTTTGACCCAAAGTAGAGGGATTTAAGAAGCTGGGATCTGCCACAGATCAAAGACTAATCACATGTATCTTCTTTGGATAATAGTGCTACTTTTTCTTTATTACTACTGGGGCTCTTAGGAACTGGAAAATGAATTGGTTTATTATTGTCATATGTACCAAAAGTATGTGAAAAGAATTTGTTTGCATGCCATTCCACACATATGTATCTACATACATATGTAGATAGTGAAATGGAGAACAGAATGTAGAGTATAATGTTACAAATACAGAGAAAGTATAACATAGGTCAACAAATAAAGTGCAAGATTCATCATGAGGTAGAATGGAAAATCAGGAGTTCCTTTTTTAGCATACGAGAGGATTATTCAGAAGTCTGATACTAGTGGGAGAAAGCCTCTCTTTCTTATCCCTGGTGATATAATGTCCTGATGGTTAACCATAAGGTTATAGATATAGGAGGAGAATTAGGCCATTTGACACAATTCAGTCTTCTCCAAAACTCACTCATGCCCGATTTTTTTTTTCCAACACCATTCTCCTGTTTTCTCCTCATAACACTCAACTTCTGATCAATCAAGAACCTACCAATCTCTGCTTTGCCATGTAACCAAGGAAAAATTACTTTGGCCTAGATTTCTGTGGGAAGAATCCATGGAAATCCACCAGCAATTATTGGATAGTCAACAAACTCCATATTACTAGTCCTTTTAACTGACACATGACCCGCAATCTGAAGTACCTCTAAACTTGGACAGACTTTAAAAGGCAGGTTTTTATTATGTGCCTAGTATCTTCAGTAATATAATGCTTCAACACTGACAACAGCTTCAATTACTGGAGAAAAACTACACAAAACTGCAGAGATGTGTGTCTTCAGATCACCACAACACAAAAACCTCCATGGACTCTACTTACACTTCTCACCACTGGGAAAAGCAGTAACAATAATCAAAGACCTCACTCACCTGGACATTCTCTCGTCTTCCCCCACCAATCAGTCAGAAGATAAAAAAGCCAATAAGCATGTACCACCAGGCTCAAGGGTAGTTTCTATCTTTCTGCTATAAGACTATTAAATAATCCCCTAGTATGATAAAATGGATTCTTGACTTCACAATCTAATTATTTGCCTGTATTGCACTTACCCTATAACTGTAACCCTTTATTTTTCATTCTCATGAATAAAGGGTTCTCAAGATGGCGAAAATTGGTGGCAAATCTTTGCATGCAGCTCTGATGGAATCATCAAATATTCCCATTTAGAACTATTACAGCTGAAGTCCACAGTCACAACCATGTGTACTTCAATAAATATCGATGTAAGAAAAAAAAGACTCTTCTCAGGCTTCCAGCCAGGTACAGGCATTGATTATAATTGAAGTTTCGATGACAAATTCTACCATCTTCTTCAGGAATGTTGCCTGGGCATGTCTGGTCTAGTGGTATTTAGACACCTGCAGTCCATCCCTCCTGATTGGTTAGTCCTCATCCAATGAAGTTTCCACTCTCCCACCTCTCTTACAATCGAATTCCAGTTCTTATTTTGAGCGAGATGCTTGTCTTTGTTAAAGTTCTTTTCCTCTAGTTTTACTTCAATGGTTTCCTTTACCAGATGATTGGTCATCATCTGACCGATATACACTCCTCTGTATGCACAGGGAATTCTGTAAAGGCCAGCCATCCTGAGTTCCATGTCGTCTTTGACCCGCATAAGTTGTGACTTGAGCTTCCTTACAGATTTGTGGATTGCATTAATTTGGCATTTCTTCAGGATCCTGGTGATCCTTCCAGTAACCATAGAAATATCGGGAAGATAGTCAGCAATGATGGATTCCTCCTTAGGTTTTCTGTTTTTTTTTGTCAGACCATTTAAGGGCCCCAATTGATTTTCTTCATCTTGTAGCCATTCTGTAGGAACACTGTGCGTAATTGTCTATTCCTTTGGGAAATAGTTTTTGCATGGTTAATCAAAGTAAAAAAACTGTTCTATGTTGGGAGGCATGATGGTGGCTGTTATTGTTGAGATACGTGAATGCGTATATTAGCCAGATTGGATGCACGGCAGAAACCCGCATCAAGGAGCACAGGAGGTATATCTGTTTGGGTTACCTGGAGAAATCAGAGGTAGCAGAACACTGCATTCACAATGGCCATAGGATTGACTTCAATGGTACAAAACTGCTGTGCTGCACCAATGGCTTTTGGGACCGCCTAGTAGAGGAAGCCATTGAAATAAAACTAGAGGAAAAGAATTTTAACAAAGATGAAAGTCTCACTCCATGTAAGAAATGGAATTTGATTGTAAAGAAGGTGAAAAACATTAGCAGTCTGGTGGAAATTCCAGGTGTCAGGGGTCATGAACTGTGCGTTACTTCTCCAGTTACTAGGGAGAAGGTTCTTGGGAATATGAAAAGATAAAGGTAGGTAAGTCACCTGGACTCCAGGGTTCTGAAAGAGGTAGCTGAAGAGATTATGAAGGCATTAGCAATGATCTTTCACAAATCACTGTATTCTGGAATGGTTCCGGAAGACTGGAAATTTGCAAATGTCACTCCACTCTTCAAAAACGGAGATACAGAAGAAAGGAAATTATAGGCCAGTTAGTCTGACCTTAGTGGTTGGGAAGATGTTGCAGTCTATTGTTAAGGAAGAGGTCTCAGGGTACTTGGAGACACATGGTAGAATAGGCTGTAGTCAGCTTGGCTTCCTCAAGGGGAAATCTTGCCAGATAAATCTGTTAGAACTCTTTGAAGAAATAACAAGCAGGGTAGACAATGGAGAATCAGTTGATGTTGTGTATTTGGATTTTCAGAAAGCCTTTGACAAGGTGCCACGTATGAGGCTGCTAACAAGCTACAAGTCCTTAGTATTACAGGAAAGATTCTAGCATAGAAAAGCAGTGACTGATTGGCAGAAGGCACAGAGTGGGAATAAGGGGAGCCTTTTCTGGTTGGTTGTTGGTGACTAGTGGTGTTCCACAGGGTCTATATTGGGACTGATTCTTTTTACTTTATATATCAATGATTTAGATGATGGTATTGATGGCTTTGTTGCAAAGTTTGCAGATGATATGAAGATAGGTGGAGGGGCATGCAGTTTTATGGAAGTAGAGAGGCTGCAGAATGGCTTAGACAAATTAGGAGAATGAATAGTGTTGGAAATTGACCAATCTGCCATTTCTTTGCCCACACTGATTGGATGAGGACAAACCAATCAGGAGGGACGGACTACAGGGGTATAAATACCACTGGACCAGAGTTGCCCAGGCAACATTCCTGAAGAGGGCAGTGTTTGTCATCAAAGCATTAGTCTTAATCAATGCTTGTACCTGGCTGGAAGCCCAAAAAGAGTTTCTTCATCATATATGCTGGGACAGCACTAGATTCTTTTTCATCATTTTAAGATGTTTAAAAAAATCTATGTATCCTTAAAATTGATGGACCCCAGCAAGCAGACTCAGGTCATGAGTGCAGTTCTTTAAGAAAACAGAAACAGAGAAAACATGCTGGTCTACAGGAAGAGATTGAAATGCAAAGCCTTAGAGCACCCTCCCCCTGACTATGTTGCAGGCAAATGGACAGTTTCTGGAAAATAAAACTGAGGCCTCAGAGCAAAGATTGCAGTAACAGAGGGATGTTAGGGATTGCAGTGTACTTCACCTCACTAAAAATAGCTTACCTCTGTTACTTCATATGTAGTATTGCAGCCTGAGGGCTGTACAGTTCTTCACAATGACAGGTCAGTTGAGTCTTATAATGGGAGAGGAGGGGGTGAAATATGCTTCATGATTAAATCAGCATGGTGCACAAATGTGATAGTTCAGTCTCAGTCCTGCTCACCCTAACTGGAAGATCTAGTGGTCAAGTATCATCCATTTCATCTGCTGAGACAGTTTTCCAACATCATCCTGATAGTGTGTACATTCCACCTCAGGCCAATATCAGGGCAGGCACTGGAAGTCCAAGAAGGTATGGTCAAGGGAGGCAGAGGAATGCTTACAGGACTGCTTTGTGTCAGTGGACAGGATGATATTCAGGGATACATCTTTGGATCTGAATGAATATGTCACAATTGTCATCAACTTCATCAAGACCTGTATGTCCTTTTGAGAACATACCAAACATACCCAAACCAAAATCCATGGATGAACCAGGAGATTCATTGTCTGCTGAGGGCTAGATCTGCAGTCATCAGGACTGGTAATCTAGAACTTTATAAAAAGTCCAGGTATGATCTATGGAAGCACAAAATACTCTGCAGATGCTGGGGTCAAAGCAACACGCACAACACGCTGGAGGAACTCAGCAAGTCTGGCAGCATCCGTGGAAACGAACAGTCTCAATGCAACATGCACAACCAATGTCTATAATCTATGGAAGGCTATTTTATCAATCTTTAATTGGTTATTTTAAAAGGAATAAAACAATTCCAATTGAAGTTAGAGACGTAATCGGATAGATATAAGCTCTGGCAGGGTTTGCAGGTCATTACTTTATACAGGGTGAAACCCAAGATCATGAATAACTGTGATGATTCACTCCCAAATGAGCGAAACCCCTTTTATGCATACTTTGAAAGGGGGAATAAAACTACACCTGTGCAAATCCTTGAAGCATCTAGTGACCCTGTGAATTCTGTCTTGGAGATCGATGTCAGAACATCTTTCATGAAGGTGAACCCTTGCGAGGCATCAGGCCCTGATGGTGTACCTGGTAGGGCACTGAAAACTTGTGCCAATGTGAGTGTTCAAAGTCATCTTCAATCTCTCACTTCTGCAGTCGGAGTTTCCCTTCCCAACTGCTTCAGAATGGTGACAATCATACCAGTGCCCAAGAAGAGCAGGGTGAGATGCCTCAATGACTATCACCCAGCTGCACTCACATCTACCGTGACAAAATGCTTTGAATGTTGTTCAAGCCCAGAATCAACTTCTGCCTAAGCACCTGGACCTGCTGAAATTTGCCTTTTGCTATAATAGCAGATGCCATCTCATTGGCTGTCCATTCAGCCTTGGATCACCTGGACAACAGCAATACCGACATCAGGCTGCTGTTTATTGGTTACAGCTCAGCATTCAATACCATCGTAGCCTCAGTGCCAATCAACATAATCCAAAACTGGGCATTTGTCCCTCAAACTACAACTGGATCCTTGACTCCCTCATCCTGAGACTAGTCAGTGCAGATCAGAAATAATATCTCCTCCTCGCTGACAATCAGCACTGGGACACCTCAGGGACGCTATTTCTCTCTACACCCACAAATGTGTGGCTAGGTACCTCTCAAACTTTATCTATAAATTGGCAGATGACACAACTATTGTTGACACAATCTCAGATGGTAACAAGGCGGCATCCATGAGTGGGAGACTGTAGATCAGCTCGTTGAGTGATGTCAGAACAGCAGCCTTGCACTCCAGGTCAGTGAGACCAAGGAGTTGACTGTGGACTTCGGGAAGCAGAAGTGGAGGGAACACAAACCAGTCCTCATTGTGGGATCAGCAATGCAAATGGTGGAATCACAAAGACGGCACAACAGCAGCTATATTTCTCTTGGAGTTTGAGGAGATTCAGTCTGTCACCAAAGACTCTTGCAAATTTCTACAGATGTACCACGGAGGGGATTCTAACTGTTTGCATCACTGTCTGGTATGGAGGGGCCATTGCACAGGATTGGAAAAAGCTGCAGAAAGTTGCAAACTTGGCCAGCTTCACCCATGGGCACTAGCCACACACCAGCATCAAGGACATCATCGAAAGGCAATGCCTCTAAATGGTGGCATCCATCATTAAGGACCCACATCACCCAGGACTTACCCTCTCCTCATTGCTTTCATCAAGAGGAGGTACAGGAGCCTGAAAACACACTTAATGTTTTAGGACCTGCTTCTTCCCCACCACCAGATTTCTGAATGGACAAAGAACTCATGTGCACTACCTCAAATTTTAAAGTAGCACTAATTTGCAATAGTTCAGACTGGTTTTACCACAGAAATCATTACTCATGATCAGAAAAATGGTGATTGTTCCTCTTGATGCTTCTTCAGGACATTAATAACTCAAACATCATTCTCCCAGATTCTGCAATGTTGAATGGACGATGAACCCACATATGCTACCTCACCATTTTTTTTGCTCTTTCCTTGACCTTTTTATTTAGTTCTATTTATCTATTTATGTATGATTGTAATTGATGTTGCACTGCACTAGCTGCAGAACAATATAGTTCATGACAGCATATTAAACCAGATTCTGAGTCTGATTCAGTTATTGTTGACCCTTGCACTACCTCAATGCACTCTTGTAATGCAAGAATCTGTGTGGATGACATACAAAACTAAGTTTTGCACTGTACCTTAGCATGTGTGACAAAAATAAAGCAATTTACCAAGATAACTTCCTCTTACTTCCCAGGGTCCATTTTCACCATTGACTTTATCAAGCAGATTAGAAAACTCCTTTCTGCATTTTACCCTTGAAGTAATTGTAGGAGATGCATGATATATATCTGACCTGTGTGATAATTTTGTGTTCATTCTTTCATTATTTCTACCAATCCGTCCTTCCTGCAGAGAGATAGCTATTGCAATTTTTCTGCTCACTTGACTTTAAGAGATTTACTTAAAATCCTGGGGTGCTATTGATTTGAATTATCTTGAAGTATTAGTGAATGGCCACCAGCAAATTACTCTGAAAGTTTTCACTTTCCTAAATTTCACTGAACATTTAGATTTTCCAGAGGTTAATAATATTTCCAACTGACAGAAAAAGTAATTTCAAATGTTTATCTGCTGGGTTCCTTATCATAAATTCAAAGTACTCTTTAGGGATTTTGAAACACTATTTCTTCCTTTGAAAATGATAATCAACAAAAACATTGCAATATTTAGAATTCTCTCCTTATCCAAAGGACTTCTAAAAGAGTCTGATGCCAATACTTATTAGCATATTTTAGAGACACTGGTTTTCCAACTCTACATAGTAGCAGAGGAGGAAATGCAGCATTTTGATACTACTGCACTGTTAAATAAGATCATTGCAGATCATGTTCCTATTTGGTTTCTATTTCCGTTGATTCTGCTAGAATCTCATATTTATCAACACATGCCTTGAATACATTCTTTAACAGAACAAACATTGGGATAAAGAATTTCAAACTCCCCAGCCCTCTGAGAGAAGACCTTTCTCCTCATCTCATGGGAAATCAGCTTTCTCTTTCCCCAAGACTATAATGTCTTGGTCAGGTCTGTCAGGATATTTAGTTATTTCCTGTTGGCAGTGCAGTGCTGATTGATTTGCAGCAGTAGAATCCTTTCTACGGGTGTCTAGAAGCCAAAGTGAAACATTGCAGAATCTGGGAGAATGATGCTTGAGTTATTAATGTCCTGAAGAAGCAACAAGAAGAGCAACCACCATTTTTCTGGTCACGAGTAATGATTTCTGTGGTAAAGCCAGTTTGAAATATTGACCTCTGCAAATTAGTGCTGCTTTAAAATTTGGGAGATTGTTGCATTATTAAATATTCTATGTTCAATAAATGACCTACTGGGTATGGAGTTTAAATTGCATCTATCATCCTGTTAGCTTCATTAGCTGAGCACCATTATTTTGATATGTTTTGCTTCTTGACTATTGATTGATTTGACCTCTTGGATTAAGAAGTGACTCTCTAATCTACATTCCAGTGGGCCATAGGAGCAATAGTTCAATATACCCATTTCACTATTTGGATCTGTACTACAATGCCGCCAAGTGAATTATTTCCATCTTGATTTGCTTATTTACCAGATATCTATCGATCTAAACCCATAAATATTTTTTTCTGGGGAGAATGTTTATTCTTACCTTCAACAAGATAAACTGATCCTGATGTAAGGGGGTTTCAACTTTTATGTTACTGCGGAGGCTAATTAAGATGGCGTCTTTGTTATGTTAATCTGGGGAATGCGGCTTTGTTGTGTTAAACGTTGAGAAAGTTTGCGCTAGCAGCTTGTTTTTCCTTTAGAGTGTGATAAGAGAGTGCTATTAACCAATTGGGATAGTTGTTATGTTTTGGTGTATTTGAAGATACTGTCTGCGCAGGGTTTTGGGGCAGAAGGCGGGAGAGCGAGACAGAGGATGGACGAGGTGCTGTGAGTCCGCTAACGGGGTCGGACCCTGAGCGGGACGTTCGGCGAGGAGACGGAGTCGGACTCGTGTGGAGCGTCTTGTCGATCACCGTTGTTGGTCCCAGGCGGCTGGTCGAGGTGGTCCGAGGGGGTCGCAGGGGAAGAGAAGGTCCTTGAGCTCCAACGGTTTTGTGCACGAAGAGATTGAACTTTTACAAGAGTGGCGCCTTTTATTTTCCTTTTATATTTTATTCTCTCTTAATTATATAGTTCCAGTAATATCTATAAACTGTAAATCATTTAATTGCATCTGGTGTAATGTCTGTTATTTGGGCGGGGTGGGGTACCTCACACAGCATCCACACAAACGAATTACCCAGTTTGGCGGGGTCGAGGCTGTTTCCCTAGACAACAGCGAGACGAGCGACCCTGAGGGTGGCCGGGGGGGCTGTATTATGTGGGCTTTGTCCGGGATTGAGTCTGCTGGTATGCTGTGTGGGTGCCCTGTTTAAATCTGTGATGTGTGTCTCTGTGGGTTATTTGCTGGTGATTGCTGCATGCGTGGTGGGTGCGGTCTTTGTTCGAGTTCGGGCTGGCATTGACGAGTTGGAGGTGGCACTCGGGGCTGTCCATGCGGTTGGGAGAGAGAGGGAGGAGTGGTCTGATTTGGAGGTAGGGTCTGTGAATAAGTGTTCTAGCTCTGGCAGGCTCCGCCTGGCGTTTGGGATGGTGTCCAACCCAAGAGGGGCGGAGGCGTGCGAGACGTGGGCGGAGTGGATCTCGCAGTTGTTAGGTGAGTAGCAGTGCTCAGTTGAGGGAGAGCGACAGGAAGTGGTTGAAAGTTTGAGTAGGCGGGCTGGTGATTCTGTTAGAGCTGTCAGGTTCACTTACACTATAGTGACAGTTGTCAGTTATTTGAAAGAGGGGGGAAAGTTTTCAGGCAACACACATAAAAGTTGCTGGTGAACGCAGCAGGCCAGGCAGCATCTCTAGGAAGAGGTGCAGTCGATGTTTCAGGCCGAGGCCCTTCTTCAGTGTGTCTTCTCTGGCTAGGAGGGCGGCTAAATTGCTTGTAGTGCCAGGGGGATCATTTCAGGGGATCAGTTGTTCGGCTGATCAGAGAGGTGTCGGGAAACTTAGTGGAGGCCCAGTGGGGGAACGGCTTGGGATCTCTGAGGAAGCACGTTCCCAGCAATGTACCGATGAACTTCCGAAAGAAAAAGACCTTACTCCTGAAGGCTTAGAGGGACCACGTCCCAGGGTGTCGCTATGGATAGAGGGAAGCAATGCTAAAGCTATCCTTAACCCCGGGGCACAGATCAAGTTGTTGTACAGTTCGTTTTACAACTGGGGTCTGAAGCATTTATCCTTGACAATCGCAAGGGCACCGGAGACTTTGGATACCAGTGCCAGTAGTTATCCAGAAGACAATGATCGGTTAATGACCCTGGAGTTCATGAAGGCATTTTCTGGGCACCCAGCATGTCGAGTTGCTTCTGAGGACGTGTGTAGCAGCCTTGAGCCGGTACCGAATTTAAGCAAGACCCAGCGGTGGTACGGCTTGGGGAAAGTAGCTGAGGGTGAGAGCCTCTTAGTAGATGCTCTGAACTACCACGAGGGAGGGGAGTTGACCGCTGAAGACACCTCAGTGAGAGAGAGGTCGCGGCAAATGTACCCTAGCAGCGTGGAAGATGAAGGCAGCGTGTGTGAGGATGATGCGATGTAGTTTAATGTGCTGCACCTGAGGAGTGGATGTTGCCAGATCCTGAGGAGTGCAGCTGTTGAGCGGAAGACGGCCATTACTAGTTCCCTAGGATTCTTCCGATCCGAAAAGATGCCCAAGGGCATATCCGGAGCCCCTGCATCCTTCCCGCAGGGCATGAGGAAGACCATGGGGGAAGTGAAGGTGTGTGGAGTTTTGACGTATGTGGATGACTGCCTAGAGCTTGGATTCGCGAGGCGAGTGGCTGAGCCCAGGCGACAGAAGCGAAGTGTCACATGTGGAGGAGTTTTTGGCCGGAGGAGTTTGGTGCAATGTGAGGAAAATAACCCGACATACCAGTGGAACTTCCTGGTGTTGGGACAGACGGTGGTGGACCAGGGAATGGAAACCCAGGTCGTCAATGTGAATGAGACACAGGGAAGCGAGGGGATTTGCACTGTACTGCAGTCATGTACTGATGAATTAATCCAGCGAGAAGAAACAATGACCCACCTTCGAAGGGATTAGCAGAAACTCAAGACGTCCATTCAGAACAGATTGAAAGACTTACAAGTTGGGGAAGATCATGGAAATGTTCTGACTAAGGTCAACAAAAAACCGAGAGCCCAGGGAGGGGAGTTTGACTACACTCCCGAGGAGGTGAAGAAATGGAGGACAGATCTCGGAAAAGGGAGGCGGACGCTTGAAAGGAACCTGAAGGTGACTATCGTGAGTTTAAATGCAGTGGAAAAACTGAAAGTTGACCTGGAAGACGCCCTCAGGAAGAAACAACCGGAGGCTGAACATTCTTTAACTGCTGCTTTTCAGGTTAGGGTGGAAGAAGCTGGTGGGGTAACTGCATCCCAGATTGAGATGGCCAGGTACCCTGAGTCAGAACTGCGGAGGCTGTGGCGAGAGTTGAAGGAGTCCCCGAAGAAGCTGACGTCTCGACTGCAGGAGGCTGAAGGGGTAGCCCCAGCTAAATGTTTCAGTTTGGAGAAACTCAACCAGCAGCTACTGACCGAGGGAATGAGGAAGGATACGGGTTCGAAGGATGATGCGCTGCACATGTGGTACATGCTGCCTTTCGCTAACTTCCCCGTGATTGAGGAACAGACTTTTGGCCTTTCTCCCACTGAGTCAGGTGTAATGGGGAGGGCTAGCTGTGGGCAGTCTGAGTTGTGGCAGGACCAGGAAGGAAAAGAAGCGGGGCCTCGGACATGGGGCAGGGGGCTCCAAGCTGTAGTGGTGGCCTGAGTGAGTGAGAGAGGAGTTGGCAAGCAGGCCCGAGGTATCCCTAGTAGTGTCTGAGCCTTTTGGGTTTAGGTGAGGGGGTACGGAGGTCTCGGAGGGTTAAAAGCTCCCAGATAGTTTGGCCTATGTAGCGCCCGTGGGACGGGAATAAGGTCCACTGTTTGGTGAGCACTGTCACTGTGTGTATCTGTGTATGTGTGTGTTGTGTGTCTGCAGGACTGGTTGGCGAGTTATTTAGAAGTCATGAGGACATGACTTTATTTGGTGAGGGGAGAGTGTAAGGGGGTTTTGACTTTTATGTTACTGCGAAGGCTAATTAAAATGGAGTCTTTGTTATGTTAATCTGGGGAATGCGGTTTTGTTGTGTTAAACGCTGAGAAAGTTTGTGCTAGCAGCTTGTTGTGGTTTAGAGTGTGATAAGAAATACGTTATTAACCAATTGGGATAGTTATGTTTTTGGTGTATTTGAAGATACTGTACGCGTGGGGTTTTGGTGCAGAAGGCGGAAGAGCGAGGCAGAGGATGGACGGGGTGCTGTGAGTCTGCTAACAGGGTCAGACCCCGAAAGGGATGTTCGGCGAGGAGACGGAGACGGACTCTTGAGGAGCATCTGGTCGACCACCGTTGTTGGTCCCAGGCGGCCGGTCGAGGTGGTCCGAGGGGGTCGCAGGGGAAGAGAAGGTCCTTGAGTTCCAACGGTTTTGTGCACGAAGAGATTGAACTTTGATAAGTGTGGCGCCTTTTATTTTCCTTTTATATTTTATTCTCTCTTAATTATATAGTTCCAGTAATATCTATAAACCCTATATCATTTAATTGCATCTGGGGTATTGTCTGTTATTTGGGCGGGGTGGGGTACCTCACACAGCATCCACACAAACGAATTACCCAGTTTGCCGGGGCTGAGGCTGTTTCCCTAGACGACAGCGAGCAGAGCGACCCTGAGGGTGGTTGGGGGGGCTGCACTGAATAAATGGTCTGATGCCAATTTTAAGATTGTTTCCCCTTTTTGTGGCTCTCCTGGATTAGCAGTTGGGTGTTGAGTCAAATTTTCCTATTCTTATTAAATTCTTCTTAACATTTCATACTGCGTATATCACCCATCCATCTTCATTGCATGAAGGAATGACAGCAATATCCCTATGAGGAACAGAGTGCAGCATAAATTTGTGTGACAGCTAACAGGGTTAAACCATTATGACTAGTTGCATGATAAGATTCTTTACAGATCTAGCTGAGATGCTGAAGATAAAAAGATTTGATAGTGGAAAGAAAGGCTGTTTTCTCTGGGACAAGAATTAGACAAAGAAATTTCAACTGCAGTCAAGCCATTCTAGATGGCAATATTAACAGTTGTTTATACACAAAATATTGTACAAAACCAAATTCTTTCTGCTAGAAAGCTGTTGATGGTAGGTATTAGTCATAATCTAACCTTGAAACAGGCTTGTGAGTGGCCAACTCCACCTATATTAGTTATTTTCATGCTAAGATAAACTTGATGACAGCACTTGAAAAGACACATTTCCTTACTTATTTAACCATTCTGTCTAACACTTGCTAACTTACAAAGTAAATACTCAATAATCCAACAAAAAACCAGACAATCTACTTCCTTTGCTGAGAGGCACTAGGATTTCCAATGCAATTAAACCCGCATGGTGTGTTGCCTCCCAGGTGCCAGGTGCCAGGGTACGGGATGCCAGGGTCCCAGGTGCCAGGGTACGGGATGTCTCAGATCGGGTCCTGAATATTCTAAAGGGGGAGGGTGAGCAGCCAGTTGTTTTAGTACATGTTGGTACCAATGACATAGATAGGACAAAGGAGGAGGTCCTGAAGAGAGATTTCCAGGAGTTAGGAAGGAAGCTGAGAAGCAGGACCTCCAGGGTAGTAATCTCGGGATTGCTACCTGTGCCACGTGCTAGCGAGGGCAAGAGTAGTCGGATCAGGCAGATGAATGCGTGGCTGAAAGACTGGTGTAGGGGGCAGTGCTTCAGATTCTTGGATAATTGGGATCTCTTCTGGGGGAAGTATGACCTGTTCAAAAAGGACAGGTTACACCTGAACCCGAAGGGGACCAATATCCTGGTGGGAAAGTTTAATAGAGCTGTTAGGGAGGGTTTAAACTAATTTGGCAGGGGGATGGGAACCGGAATGGTACAGCGGAGGAAGGGGAAAACAGAAATAAATCTAAGATAGTGAGCAGTAAAGATGTCAGGAAAGACAGGCAGGTGATGGGGCAAATGTGTAGCCATTGGGATGAGTTGCAGTGCAATAAAGTTGCAGTGAAATCAAAACAAAAAGTATCAAATACTGGTCTTAAGGTGTTGTACTTAAATGCACGCAGCATAAGAAATAAGGTGGATGATCTTGTTGTACAGCTACAGATTGGCAGGTATGATATTGTGGCCATCACTGAGACCTGGCTAAAGGATGCATGTCTCTGGGAGCTGAACGTCCAAGGATACACGGTGTATAGGAAGGATAGGAAGGTAGGCAGAGGGGGAGGCGTGGCTTTATTGGTAAGAAATGATATTAAATCATTAGAAAGAGGTGATATAGGATCGGAAGGTGCAGAATCTTTATGGGTTGAGCTAAGAAATAGCAGGGGTAAAAGGACCCTGATGGCAGTTATTTATAGGCCTCCAAACAGCTGCAGGGATGTGGACTACAAATTACAACTGGAAATAGAAAAGGCTTGTCAGAAGGGCAGCGTTATGATAATTGTGGGGGATTTTAACATGCGAGTAGATTGGAAAAATCAGGTCGGCACTGGATCTCAAGAGAGAGAATTTGTAGAATGCCTGCGAGATGGCTTTTTAGAACAGCTTGTTGTTAAGCCCACTAGGGGATCGGCTGTACTGGATTGGGTATTGTGTAATGAACCGGAGGTGATTGGAGAGATTGAGGTGAAGGAACCCTCAGGAGGCAGTGATCATAACATGATTGAGTTCACTGTGAAATTAGAAAAAGAGAAGCCGAAATCTGATGTGTCAGTGTTTCAGCGGAGTAAAGGAAATTACAGTGGCATGAAAGAGGAACTGGCCAAAGTTGACTGGAAAGAGACACTGGCGGGAAAGACGGCAGAGCAGCAGTGGCTGGAGTTTATGCGAGAAATGAGGAATGTGCAAGACAGGTATATTCCAAAAAAGAAGAAATTTTCGAGTGGAAAAAGGATGCAACCGTGGTTGACAAGAGAAGTCAAAGCCAAAGTTAAAGCTAAGGAGAGGGCATACAAGGAAGCAAAAATTAGTGGGAAGACAGAGGATTGGGAAGTCTTTAAAACCTTACAAAAGGAAACCAAGAAGGTCATTAAGAGAGAAAAGATTAACTATGAAAGGAAACTAGCAAATAATATCAAAGAGGATACTAAAAGCTTCTTCAAGTATATAAAGAGTAAAAGACAGGTGAGAGTAGATATAGGACCGATAGAAAATGATACTGGAGAAATTGTAATGGGAGATGAGGAGATGGCAGAGGAACTGAACAAGTATTTTTCATCAGTCTTCACTGAGGAAGACAGCAGGATACCGGACACTCAAGGGTGGCAGGGAAGAGAAGTGTGCACAGTCACAATTATGACAGAGAAAGTACTCAGGGAGCTGAATAGGCTAAAGGTCGATAAATCTCCTGGACCAGATGGAATGCACGCTCATGTTCTAAAGGAAGTAGCTGTGGAGATTGTAGAGGCATTAGCGATGATCTTTCAAAAGTCGATAGATTCTGGCATGGTTCCGGAGGACTGGAAGATTGCAAATGTCACTCCGTTATTTAAGAAGGGGGCAAGGAAGCAAAAAGGAAATTATAGACCTGTTAGCTTGACGTCAGTGGTTGGGAAGTTGTTGGAGTTGATTGTCAAGGATGAGGTTACAGAGTACCTGGAGGCATATGACAAGATAGGCAGAACTCAGCATGGATTCCTTAAAGGAAAATCCTGCCTGACAAACCTATTACAATTTTTTGAGGAAATTACCAGTAGGCTAGACAAGGGAGATGCAGTGGATGTTGTATATTTGGATTTTCAGAAGGCCTTTGACAAGGTGCCACACATGAGGCTGCTTAACAAGATAAGAGCCCATGGAATTACAGGTAAGTTACATACGTGGGTAGAGCATTGGCTGATTGGCAGGAAACAGAGAGTGGGAATAAAGGGATCCTATTCTGGTTGGCTGCTGGTTACCAGTGGTGTTCCACAGGGATCAGTGTGGGGCCGCTTCTTTTTACATTGTACATCAACGATTTGGATTATGGAATAGAGGGCTTTGTGGCTAAGTTTGCTGATGATAGGAAGATAGGTGGAGGGGCCAGTAGTGCTGAGGAAATGGAGAGTCTGCAGAGAGACTTGGATAGATTGGAAGAATGGGCAGAGAAGTGGCAAATGAAGTACAATGTTGGAAAGTGTATGGTTATGCATTTTGGCAGAAAAAATAAATGAGCAGACTCTTATTTAAATGGGGAAAGAATTCAAAGTTCTGAGATGCAACGGGACTTGGGAGTCCTCATACAGGATTCCCTTAAAGTTAACCTCCAGGTTGAGTCGGTAGTGAAGAAGGCGAATGCAATGTTGGCATTCATTTCTAGAGGAATAGAGTATAGGAGCAGGGATGTGATGTTGAGGCTCTATAAGGCGCTGGTGAGATCTCACTTGGAGTACTGTGGGCAGTTTTGGTCTCCTTATTTAAGAAAGGATGTGCTGACGTTGGAGAGGGTACAGAGAAGATTCACTAGAATGATTCCAGGAATGAGAGGGTTAACATATGAGGAACGTTTGTCCGCTCTTGGACTGTATTCC
Organism: Mobula birostris; assembly: GCF_030028105.1. Lineage (NCBI taxonomy): Eukaryota > Metazoa > Chordata > Chondrichthyes > Myliobatiformes > Myliobatidae > Mobula > Mobula birostris. The sequence goes on from NC_092376.1 coordinate 119,088,259, forward strand.
TTGGAGTTTAGAAGAATGAGGGGAGACCTCATAGAAACATTTCGAATGTTAAAAGGCATGGTCAGAGTGGATGTGGCAAAGTTGTTTCCCATGATGGGGGAGTCTAGTACGAGAGGGCATGACTTCAGGATTGAAGGGAGCCCTTTCAGAACAGAAATGCGAAAAAATTTTTTTAGTCAGAGGGTGGTGAATCTATGGAATTTGTTGCTACAGGCAGCAGTGGAGGCCAAGTCATTGGGTGTTTTTAAGGCAGAGATTGATAGGTATCTGAGTAGCCAGGGCATCAAAGGTTATGGTGAGAAGGCGGGGCAGTGGGACTAAATAGGATAAAATGAATCAGCTCATGATAAAATGGCGGAGCAGACTCGATGGGCCGAATGACCTACCTCTGCTCCTTTGTCTTATGGTCTTATGGTCTAAACCTTGATGAGAAGCTACTAAGTGAACGGAGTGCCAGTACAGTGTTGATGAAATCCTGAAGTGGCTTCCATTGGGAAACAAAGAATAAATTAAGCAAAGATTTTTAACTAACTGAGGGAGGAACATTAAAGGAAAATCAATGCAGTAACCTCTACCTGAAACATATTGAACAGACTAAGCTCTCTCAATTTTATTAACAATCATTTGACCTAAATCGATTTTGGAATTAAATTGGTATTCAGTGGTGAAGCATCAACAACAAGTTGTAAAGTACAATGTTCAAAGTTCAAAGTAAATTTATTATCAAAGTAGGTAAATGTCTCCAAATGTTGCTTTGAGATTTAGTTCCTTACAGGCTTTCACAAGAGAACAAAGATATACAATGGAGTCAATGAAGAACTACACACAAAGACTGACAAAAGACAAACTGTGCAAATAAATAATAAATAATGCTGCAAATACAAGTTGTAGAGTCTTGGAAGCTAGTCCATAGGTTCTGGAATTAGTTATGAGTTGAGGAGAGTGAACTTATCCATGCTGGTTCAGGAGCATGATCTCTGAAGGGTAATAATTGTTCCTGAACCTGGTGGTATGGGACATTAAGTTCCTCTACCTTTTTTTGGATGGCAGCAGCAAGAAGAGAACATGGTGGGGGTCCTTGATAATGGATGCTGTTTTCCTGTGGCAGTGCTCCTGGTAGATGTGCTTAGTGAGGGCAGGCTTTGCCCATGATGGACTGCACCACTTCTTGTAGGCTTTCCTGTTCTTGTGCATTCATGTTTCTGTACCAGATAGTGATGTGTCCTGTCAGGATACTCTGCACTGTGCATCTATAGAAATTTACCAAAGTTTTAAATGACATCTTGAACCAATACAAACTTTTAAGTAGAGGCGTTGTTGTGCTTTCTCTGTGCTGAAACCTACATGCAGATCCCAGGACAAATATTCTGACATGATAATGCCAAGGTACTTAAAATTACTGACCTTCTCCACCTCTCATCCCTTAGCAAGGATTGGCTCATGGACCTCTGGCCTCTTCCTCCTGTAGTCAACAATCAGTTCTTTGGTTTTGCTGACATTGAGTGAGAGGTTGTTGCTGTGGCACTATGCAAAGTTAAGTACAGGTTGCAAAGCAGAAAAAAGTTGAAGTTTGGAAAAACTCTGGCAGCTACAGGTGTACAGGCTTTGTTTTAAAGTAAGAAGGTAAATGCACAACATTTGTACCTTTTCTAGTTTCCTTTTCCATTGCATTGTTTAGATGTTTAATAAATTGTAAATTGATAATTTCCTCATTTCACTGTCCCAGCAAAACCAATTTAACCCCAATTCCTGTTCACTTGCTTTATCTCTTATTAGTTAGAAATAGGGACAGCAGAGTGGTACTAAATATGAACAAATTTAGTGTGCTACACATACATGGTCCAATATGAGCCCCATAAGATTAATGAGCTATGATTCCTTCAAGGATATTGCAGCTTTCAGTCCAATAAGATCCAGTTTGGTCACGGACACCCCACCCCGGAGGAACTCAACAGGGGCAGAATCTATGGAGATGAGTAAAAGTACGAAGACAGAAATAAACTGACAGCTTATTCCTCTCTCCATAAATGCTACCTGACTTGTTGATGATCCCATTTGATATTTTTAAACACATTTCTACTACAACATTCCTCATTCTGAATTACAAATCGGACTTCATGCAAATTTTAAATATGTCAGTTCTAATGTGATTGTCACTATACTGCAAATAAATGAATTATTCCTTTCTTGTAAAAATGGTCACAGTAGCTTGAATTCTTAATTAGTGAGAAGCAAACAAATTCCTCTGCTGCTTTCTCCATAGTGCAAGACACACCATATACCACATGAGCTTATATCAGCCTTGTCATTTATCCTCAAGACGTGTCTTAATATTCTGATTTAGGATAGAACTGTCAATGAAACAACTGCACTGAAAACAGACTTTTCTAAACCTTCAAGGGTTGCAGAATTCAATACAAGTAAGCATCAAACAGAAGTTCAACAGGAACTGTGCTGCCTGGATTTATGGGACAGATTTCCAGCTACCATTGATTGCATGTTAACAATTAATCTCTAAATAATTAAACAATAAAAATTATACAGTGGTACCATGTACCTTAGTTTTACTAGCCCACAAGTCCCATGCCATTTCATAATTTGCCAATTGGGTGTCACTGTATCAGCATATATTTAATTACATTGTGATATCTTCATTCCTGCTATCCTTGTTATTCACTATAACTTCATTTTTTAATTGAGCAGATCTCAAAAGGATCAAGTTCCACCAACTCTGAACTCTATCGCTCTTCTGTTACAGAATATATCATCATAGCCTGACAGCTCCATCATTTCTCAGACATGCCTCTGTTCTCCATGAGCCTTGTTCCCCCTCATTTAGTGCCCATATGTCTGTCATCTTATTTGACTTATTTCTGTAATTCAAAATGAATTGGTTCTGCCACTGTTATTTGCAATACTATATTACATTCATACTAACTTTTAATTTGATATTTTATCATCTTAGAACTGTCTGTCACAAAAGTCAATATCCAGATTTAATTAACCGGCTGTCAACTTGATCTAATTTTCTATATCGAGCTTGCAATTCCATCTTTATTTTCACCATCTCCAAAAAAAAATTCCATTCACTCTTTACTTTTGTTCCTCTTTCAGTTGCTGCATTGTCCACAATATCCAGTGGACATGCTTCTCAGGAAGATAAGAAAATAGAAAAAGGAGTAGGCCACAAGTCCCTTCAAACATTCCACACCGCTCAATATAATCATAACAGATCTATTCTGGCCTTACCTCCTCTTCAGGTCTAGTTCCCATAAACCTCAATTTCTTGATCTTGTATACTTCAATAAGGTCACCACTCATTCCACCAAAGTGTAACGAATGCAGACCCAAACTGTTTACCCACTTTTGATAGAACAAGACTCTCATTTCAGGAAGTGGTCTGGTGAATCTCCTTTGGACTGCCACCAATGTTATTATATAGTTCTCTAGCTGACGGAACATAATGCACAGTATTCTGAACGTGATCTCACCAACAGCCTATACAACTGTAAATAAACCTCCCTAGTCTTCAACTTCAACCCCTTGGCATTAAAGACCAACACGCTATTTGCCTGCTTGGCTACTTTTTGGACCTGCCTGTTAACTTATTGTGATTCATTTACTGGAATACCAAGATCCCTCTGAACTTTATTCACTTGTATTCTCATTTAAAATTTGATTTACCTTTATGAAGCCACCTTTTGATTCCTTTTATCAAAGTGCACAGCCTCACACTTTCCATTTGAAAGATCTATATCCTGTTGCAAAAATCGCAATGTTCCCCTCACAACATGCCATTCCACCCACTGGCGAAGAGGGAAGGCTTATTTCATTCTGTCCTGTATAAACAATTGAGTGTCAAGAACTGATCACTGGGCTACATCATTAGTAATGAAGTTTAAAGTCTTAAGGGGTTAAGTGAATTTTAGCCAAGGTAAAAAAAACAAATAGCTAACCACTGCTTATTATCTATACAAATTCATTTTCCTTTCCCTTCTGCAGAGAGCCAGTTCACTACCATGTCTTTTGTTCTTTGGTGAAATTAAGATTTTTCTCATGAACTGGTTCATTAAAAGAGTGCCTAATCTGTTTCCGAGGGGAGTCAAAAAGTATTTCACTATCATTTTCATGGGCAACATTTATATTTTCAATCAGTATTACAAAAAATAACAGAACATCACTTAGTTAATCGTTGTCTATGATATCCTTCGGTGAACAATTAGGGCAATGTGATTCTGACAGCCTCAAAAGTGGACTAACTCTGGATACACTGGGGTTGTAAAAGGTTATAAGCACTTCCTTAACTTAATGAGTTTGTACATTTATTTACATACCACATTTGAAAAAAATATTAACCTATTTAGTTTAAACAGGTTAACAGTTTATGAGCACAGCACTTTAAAATGACTGTGTGTGAAGTTTGCTGAAAGCAGCATATTCCCACCTTCTGGATATTTTTGTTTCTTCGTAGATTCATGCGCAAAAGGATGAATGCACAGTTACAAATTTCTTTTTGACTGTTCTAAGCATCATTACACATTCTAATTTTGGACGTACAATGGAATTGAATCACAAGTGATTTAATTTCAAATTGACAACTGTATTTAATTTAAACAGAAAAATTATATTTTCTTCTAAAACATGTAAATATTCATGTTTCATATTGTATAAAACATTCCTTGATGCATCCTTTAGTTAAAGCTTTTAATCCTGCTGGGAATGCTACATAATTGCTGGATGGAACTTAATGCTCCAATCCCTCTGCACAAGCTCCAGCCAGCATTTTAACTGCTGTTTTTTTTTTTAAAAAAGAAGTCTTCTATAATCATTGCCAGAGGCCAATGCTGATTTATAAATACATTAAAAATTGGGTCTTCCAGCCTCATTGGGATTCAAAGCAGATTAGAAAAAAAACACCATCCAGTGACCAACTCACTATTAAGACCACAAGACCATAAGCTATAGGAGCAAAATTTCATCGCATCTGATCCAAATTTCCTCTTGGCACCAGTCTCCTGCCTTTTCCCCCCGTATCCCTTCATGACCCGAACAATCAAGAATCTACCAACCTCTGCCTTAAATATAGATAAAGACTTGGCCTCTATAGTTGCCTGTGGCAAAAATTCACTACTCTCTGGCTAAAGAATTTCTTCCTCACCTCTGTTCTAAAAGGGTGCCACTCTATCTTGAGGTTGTGTTTTCTGGTCTTAGACTCTCCTACCACAGGAAACATCCTCTCCACATCTACTCTATCAAGGCCTTTCACAATTTGATAGGTTTCAAAGAGGTCACCCCTCATTCTTCTGAATTCCAGGGAATATGGGCCCAGAGCCATCAAATGCTCTTCATATGACAATCCATTCAATCCTGGAATCGTTTCTGTGAACCTCCTTTGAGCTCTCTCCAGTTTCAGCACAAACTTTTGAAAAATAAAGGGCCCAAAACTGCTGACAATACTCCAAGTAAGGCCTCACAGGTGTTTTATGAAGTCTCAAAATTACATCCTTTCTTTTATATTCTAGTCCTTTTGAAATGAATGCTAACATTACATTTCCCTTCTTCATCATAGATTCAACCTGAAAGCTAACATTTAAGAACTTCCAAGTCCCTTTGCACCTCAGTTTTTTTTTTAAATTTTCTCTCCATTTAGAATATAGTCAACCCTTTCATTTCTTCTACCAAAGTGCATGACCATACATTTCCTAGCACTGTATTCCATCTACCATTGCTTTGTCCATTCTACTAATCTGTCCAAGTCCTTCTGCAGCCTCTCTACTTCTTCAAAACTACCTGCCCCTCTACCTATCTTTATATTGTCTGCAAACTTTGCAACAAAGCCATCAATTCCATTATTCAAATCATTTATATACAACATAAAAAGAATCAGTCCCAACACAGATCCCTGTGGAACACCACTAGTCACCAGCAGCTAGCCAGAAAAGGCTCCCTTTACTCCCACTCTTTGCCTCCTTTCAATCAGCCTCTGATTTGTCCATTCTAGAATCCTTCCTGTAATACCATGGGTTCATAGTTTATTAAGCCGCCTCATGTGTGGCATCTTGTTAAATGCCTTCTGAAAATCTAAATACATGTCAAGACACTGGAGCAGGAACCCAATCACTGACCAAGCACTGTGCACACTGTGATACTTCCTGAGTAGCAAATCCAGAGGGGCAACAAAGTCAGCATCAAAGTTCAGGCACAGATCAAAAATTCCAGAGAAATCCAAAAACCAGAATCAGGAAACAGGCAGAGTCGATATTCAGGCAGAGTGCAGATACAAATGCTAGAAAGGTTCAGGAAAACTCACTGGCAAAATCTGACAACAAACAGGTCTGTCTGTCTGTATCTTGTTTTACTGCGGTTGGCATCCAGCTTAATAGTGCATTACCGCCACCCTCTGCTCCAGAATGTGCACTAGACATACATTCTAAATTCCTTCACCCAACTGCACGCGCACGCGCGCGCGCACACACACACACACACAAACCTACACTTCACCCTCCCATCTTTGACCATCCTAGTATCCTATTCCTGTTTATTCGTCATATTCTATAAAAAACCCCTGTACCCCTTAAAAATGCTAAAAATACCCGGACTTGTGCTCTCTCACCCATGCCCAGTCGCCCTTTTAATGTGAATTCCTGCATCCCCAACTCCCTTAATTTATTTCTCATCATCTCTCTCTGTATCCCATACTTCCTGCAACACAAAACTACATGTTCTACTGACTCCTCTTCCTGACATTCCTCACACAATCCTGTCTGGTGTTTCCCTATCACTTTCAATGTTTTGTTTAATGCACAATACCCCAGCCTTAACCTAGTCCACACAATTTCCTCTCTTCTGTTTCCATTACCTACCCTAGTAACTGCAATACTCTTTTGTATTTGATATAAATGCCTCCCTTTCCCCTCCCTGTCCCATCTTTCTTGCCACATTCGGTTGACTTTTTCCCAGATTACACACTTAACCTCTGCTTTACTGATACTAATGTGCATTTCCACATTTTCTTTCTTTAACGCCCTCTTTGCCAACTTATTCACCCTCTCATTCCCCTTCACCCCTACATGTGCTGGAACCCATAGAAATTTTACCTGACCTCCCTGATTTGCAATTCTTGTGACTGACTGAAGGACTTCATAAAGTACATCTTGCCGACTGTTTGTGTGAAAAGACCTTAAATTTGCTAGATCGGAGGATGAATCTGAACATATCAATGCTTTGGCTTGTCTGGCTTTCTGCACCCATTGCAATGCAACCAACACTGCCAGCATCTCCACTCTAAACACCCCTAACTTATTAGATGTTCTGCTGATTCCAATTTCTTTTGCTGGTATTACCACTCCAAACCCTGTCACTCCTGTTTCAGGTTCCTTTGCACCATCCGTATAAATGTGAGTATAATCACTATACTTTTCCATCACATGACAGTAAATGCATTTACCAAATCTGTTTTATATCCTTCTTTCCTTTTTACCTCTAACAAATGCCAGTCTATGTCAGGCCATACAAGCTTCCATGGAGCTACAACCGGATAAACTACTGAAGGACTTATCCTCAGATCAAATACTCCACATTCTTTCACGATATCATTCCCTACCCGACTAAAGGTATCCCTCTGAAACCTCCCATTTTCCCAGCACTCCTGCGACACTCCTTTGGTAGGGTGAGAATCATTGTGCCCCTGCAAGTTAGCCCAGTAGTTTGCCATCAGTTGCATCCTTCTTAGTTCCAAAGGCATTATTCCCATTTCTACCTGTAGGGCTGACACTGGTGACATTTTAAAAGCCCCACTGCACACTCTCAAGGCCTGAGCCTGAATCACATCCAGTTTCCTTATAAGAGAATTAGCTGCTGATCCATATACTATATTTCCATAATCCAATACAGATCTCACTAAAGCCACATACATTCTCTTCAAAGCTGAACAACTTGCTCCCCATTCCCTACCAGTCAAACATCTCATCACGTTTATTACTTTTTTACATTTCTCCTCAACTTTCCTGATATGGTCTGCCCATGTTAATCGTGAATCAAATATAACTCCCAGAAATTTAAATGATGCAACCCTTTCTAATTCAACCCCATACATCCTTAGCTTCTTCCCTACCTCAACCCTTTTCCTGGTAAAAAATACAGTTTGAGTTTTATCTACTGAAAATCTACATCCCCAATCATAACCCCACTCCACCACTTCATCAATTGCTTCTTGTAGTTTCCTGATTATATGGTCCATGTTCCTGCCTCTTTTCCACAAGGCCCCATCATCCGCAAACAGTGACCTACCTATATCCACTGGTACCTTTGTGAAGACATCATTGATCATAATGATGAAAAGTAACGGGCTAATCACACTACCTTGAGGTGTGCCATTTTCCACTATGTACTGTTTTGATAATTCTGATCCAATCTGAACTTGAATTTTTCTACCAAACAAAAAATCTTTAATCCAATTAAAAACTCTCCCACCAACCCCCATCTTGTGCAGTTTAATTAATAATCCTTCCTTCCACATCATATCATAGGCTTTTTCAATGTCAAAGAACACTGCCACTACTGACTCTCTATTTGCCTGGGCCTTCCTTATTTCAGTCTCTGACAGAATCACTGAGTCCATGGAATTCCTTCCCTTTCTAAAACCACTCTGATAACTTGCCAGCATTCCCCTTTTCTCAAGCTCATATGATAACCTTTCTGTTATCATCCCTTCCATTATCTTACATATACTTGATGTTAATGCAATTGGTCTGTAGCTAGTGGGTTTTGACAGATCCTTGCCAGGCTTCCTTATTGGAATTACTACTGCTTCTTTCCATGCACTTGGTAATCTTCCCTCCTCCCACACTCTGTTATAAAAATGCAGCAACTTCAAGAGCGCTCCTTCTTGTAGATTTTTTAGCATCACAGAGCATATCAGATCTTTCCCTGGGGAGGTTGGTCTCGATCTCTTTATTGCTCTCACCATTTCTGCTAATGTAAATGGATCATCAATTATATCATCTGTTCCTTCCCTCCTGCTTAACACACCTGGGTGTTGGCTCATTATTCTTTCCCTTCTTCAGACAAATTTTCTGAACTGTGCATCAGTACAAATGACTTGGCCATGACCTCAGCCTTATCCCTACTGGAGACTGCAGTTTCCTCCTCAGATATCATTACTGGATATTTCCATTCCCTTCTATCTCCTCCCATCCTCTTAATCATTCCCCATATCTCTCCCACAGGTGTTGTTCTTCCTACCTTGTCACAAAAACTCCTCCAACTTGCCCTTTTAGCTTGACGTATAGTTCTTCTCACCACTGCCTGTGCTTTCTTATATTGAACCAAATGCTGCATATTATGGGTTCTTTTAACTAGCCTGAATGCTCTATTTCTGCTTTTTACAACCTGACAACACTCCTCTGTCCACCATGGTACCAGTTTTCTATTCATCCTATTTTTACTCCTAGGTATAGATCCTTCTGCTGCCTTGATAATTGCTGAAGTCACCTGACTGTTTAATTCATCTACATTTCCAGAAATATCAATCTTTGTCAACCCTTCTTCACTCAGCTTCTGGAACTTACCCCAATCTGCTTTTTCAAACACCCACTTTGGGGTTCCGCTACCTGGTCTTACTTCAACTCTTTCACCCACTGAACACAAAACTGGGTAGTGATCACTGCCTACTGTTGAAGCAGTCCAAACTCCCCAGTTACTAATGCCAGCCAAGGTATTAGACATTAACGTAATATCTAACACTGACTCAGTTCCTGTTGTTATATCTATCCTTGTGCCGCTACCATCATTCATACACACCAAATCCCTTTCTTCCATCAAATCTTCAATTACCTTTCCATTTGGATCTGTAATCTGATCCCCCCATATTGTGCTATGAGCATTGAAATCTGCACACCACACTACTTTATGTCTGTTTTGTCCTTGTATCTTTAATAGGCTGTCCAAATCCAACCTTTTACATGGATTGTAGTAGTTAATTATAACCACTCCCTCCCCTCTCTCCCACACTTCCACCACTATGTATTCCTGGTCATCTCCTTTTTCCAGTACCCTATATGGTATACCTTGCTTGATTAACATAGCACAACCCCCTCCTCCCCCTAGATTTCTATCTTTCCTTATCATTGTATACCCATATACCACAAAGTCTAAAGTTAGTTTTAACCAAGTTTCCTGAATACACACTACATCCGGTTTTACAACCATTTCTTTAATAAAGTGCTTGAATTCCTGGCTATTGGCCAGTAAGCTCCTTGCATTCCATTGTAAAAGAATCACCATAATTAGTATTAACCAACACATGACACTTCCTGGCTTGACTGATTACTGAGGTTCTCCCTCACTTCCTCCCATGTCAGTCCTACTAACCCTAAATGGTTTACTGCTGCTTTTACCACCAGCTGAATTTTGTCACTTTTTGACTTTACCTCAGCCGTACTATTAATCACTCCTGCAATGAATGTTACTAGAGCCTTTTTGTCTACATAAATCCTGTCATGTGTTCTTTGTTGCATCTCTCGTATCCCTATTGCTCCCTGTTCATTAGGAACATTATTCTGTTCTCTTGACATTCTTACAGCTTCTGCATAAGTAATCTTTCTTTTCACTCTTATTTCTTGAATTTTAGTCTCCCGTCTGACAACCTCACACCCACTATATGCAACATTATGAGCTCGTCCACAATTGCAGCATTTTGGTTGAACTCCTGTTCCGCACTTTCCATATTCATGATCACCCCCAGATCTAGCACATCTCCTCTGCCTTTTACAGTTTTTAGCCACGTGTCCAAACCTTTGACAATTATAGTACCTCAATGGCTTTGGCACATACACCCTTACTGGGTAACTCATGAAACCCAGGAAAACCTTCCTTGGCACTCTTTCTTCTTCAAATTCAATCAATACTGATTCACTTTCCTTTTTCACTCCCTCCTTTGATGTTTTCAGTCTTTGAACATTCATTACTTTCCCTCCTTTGATATTCCTCTTTAACTCCTCCATATTTATACTCATTGGTATCCCCGTGATCACTCCTTTACAACCACTGTTTTGTGCTCCCACCCTCCCGGTGTATTCCACCTTGCATTTTCCTATCTCTTTTAGCTTGAGTGCTTTCTCAAGTTGTTCCTCATTCGCACATCTTACCAATAAGTTGCCATCATTAAAAACTTTTGCAAATACTATTTCCCCTACCTTATTTGTCAGAGTTGTTGTTAGCACGAACAGGTTAATTTTCTTCATATGTCCCTGAGCCTTCTCATTAAACCTAATTATGACAACACCTCCTCTCTGAGCTTGTTCATCTTCCTCACTTTCAGAGCTTTCTCCACTACCATTTCTTATTCTTTTATCCCCTTTGTCTTGGTTTTTATTCATCCGACCCCTCACTACCTCCTCATTCCCTTTATTTCTCCCTTCACAATAATCCACCTCTCCCCAGCTGCCTACCTCTGGTCCCAAGTCTCTATCCCTCTCCTTCTCCACTTACCTTCCCTCAACCCCGCCTCTTATCTTGTCCGCCATTACCGGACCCACACGACCCCCTCCCAGCAATTTCCGTTCCTTCCCCACTCTCTTTCCCTCAATAGGTTCCAAACCACATTCACGCATCAAGCAAAACACAGCCAGCTTCCAGTCGAGCCCGTCTCAGATTCAACAAACAGGTGAAAACGTAAGTCTAAGATACACTGAGCAATAAACATAGAGGCGGCTGATAGGTGGAGCACAATGAGACAGAAGTGGCAACGAAACAGGTAATAATGAGAAACAGGTGAGAGGTAGAGGACTCAGTAATACTGGGGCAGGAGTGGGGACAGGAGCATCATGGGGCATGAAAACAAACAAGGGCACATGGCAATATAATACCACAGACTGATAGCTGGGGGAAAACACACAAAAAGACAAAGTTCAACTGGAGGTGCATACAGTACACAACATCAACCAATTCTCCTTTGTCTATTCTGCTTTTTATTTCCTTAAAGAATTCCAACAGATTTGTCAGGCAAGATTTTCCCTAGATGAAGCCATGATGACTATAGGCTATTTTATCATGTGCCTCCAAATACCCTGAGACCTCATCCTTAATAATTGTCTCAGACATCTTTCCAACCGCTGAAGTCAGACTAACTGGCTTATACTTTCCTTTCTTCTGCATCCCTGCCCCCACCTTCTTAAAGAGTGGAGTGATATTTGCAATTTTCCAGTCTTCTAGAGCCATTCCAGAATCTAGTGATTCTCGAAAAATCATTACTAACGCTTCCATGATCTTTTCAGCCACCTCTTTCAGAACCCTGGAGTGTACACCATATTTAAGACACGGCAGTACCAACATGGTGTTCTAACAAGGCTGCTCTGTTTTTCATGGTGTACAAGTTCCCCATGACCACTGTAGAAGGCATTAAGCAGAAAGTCAACAAGCACCTGTGGAGGTGGCTGTGGATTCCCCCACAAGTTTTTCTTCAGTGGGGCGCTACATAATATCAGGCCAGCTACAGCTCCCTTTGTCATCGGTAGTGGAGGAGTTCAAGGTGGCAAAGTGTAAAGATGTGTCAACACTGAGTGGCTTTGATGACAAGCTAATAAACCAAGCAGGAGTCACTGCAAGATCTGGCTGAAAGAGGGCCGCCAACTTAACCATAGACCAGGCAGCGAGCTCCCAGCAATTGAGGGATATCACTGGCAACCCATGCCTGGGACGGCAAGGCCTCAGCTCTGCACACTTCCAACAATGGGGGAGTGCAAGTGCAAGGGATAGGCGTGACATTCTTCAGGTAGAAGTGCACAACCGTGAGGACAAAAAGCAGGTATTAAAGGCTGGAGTTGGGGTCAGGGGGCACCTGGACGAGATAGGATCTTCCCAAGTGCAAGATCATTTGGGCAGAACTTTGGAGACTGAGCCCTTCCACACTTCTTTCCTCCTGTGGTCCATTTATGACACTCTCCTTACATCATCACAGCTGCACACGTGGGGGCTGAGAGAGGACACTAACTACAAGCTTTGTGGTCAGTGGGGTTCATTGGCACATATACTGTCAGAATGCAAAACAGCTTTAATGCAAGGATGGTACAGGTGGCGCCATCACAAAGTCCTGCTGTCCCTTGCTGACATACTGGAGTGGGGGAGGTGTAAAAGGAGACCAGTTGGTAGAGAGACAACCAGGGCAGTCATTTTCATCAAAGAGAAGGCCATGGAGGTGGTGCAAACCACACTTCGACCACACATGACACTCTTGTACACCGAAGACAAGAAAGTCACCCTGGTGGAGCTCACAGTGCCATGGGAAGAAGGACACGAGGGGACTCAGGAGAGGAAGACCCTGAAGTACCAGTCCTTAATCCAGGAGTGCAGGGACAAAGGATGCTCCATGTGGCAATTCCTGAAGGAGATTTGCTAAAGGGGGTTCCTGGCAAGGTCAGCATAGAGGCTGCTGTCTGCGCTCAGCCAAAAACCAAGAACTAAGCAGCTCGCAGGATGGGGAAGGAAGCAGAAAGAGCCCCTTTGTGGATATGGAGCAAGCAAGAGGAGTTGAGCTGGAAGTCAGGAGCAGATGGGCAATGACTTGGCCACTACTGTTGACCCACCAGCGGGAGACTGTAGTGCTTATGAGTCAAAACACTCTATGAAAGTTGGGCACCACCTGATGACATCTGTCCTGGCCAAAGGCTATGGTTACTTCATCAAGTAACTGTAGAAAGTACCCCTGTGTATGATGCAAGTATGTGGAAACCATGCTGACTATGGCCTATTTTATCATGTGCTTCCAAGAACACTGAGATCTCATCCTTAATAGTCAACTCCAATATCTTCCCAGCCACTGAGGTCAGACAAACTGGCCTATAGTTTCCTTTCTTCTGCCTCTCTCCCTTCTAAGAGAGTGGAGTGACATTTGGAATTTTCCAGTCTTCCGGAACCATTCCAGAATTTAGTGGTTCTTGAAAGATCATTACTAATGCCTCCATGATCTCTTCAGCCACCTCTTTCAGAACACTGGGGTGTACTCCATCTGGTCCAGGTGACTTAGCTACTTTCAGACCTTCAGTTTCCCAAGGACCTTCTCTCTAGTTATGCTAACTACACAAGCTTCATGACCCCTGGCACCTGGAGCTTCCACCACACTGCTAGACTATTCCACAGTGAAAGACTGATATAAGCTTTTTATTCAGTTCATCTGCCATTCTGTTGCCCAACTCTCCAGCACTGCTCTCCAGTGGTCTGACATCCACTCTCACCTCCCTTTTGCACTTTTATTAAAATCTAGTGAAGTCAGTCTCTCTGAGCTCATGTTCTTACACTGAACTACAGGTAACTATGTGGAGATGAGGGTCTGTAGGCATGATGTTGTGCAGATTGTTAGGGGAGATAACAGCTTCTGATTAGACACAAAATATCATTTGTTCTGACTGCTTATTGTTCAAGCTGTTAGTGCTGATTTCAAAGTTTAAAGCAAATTTATTATCAAAGTACATATGCAGTATGTCACTATATATGACCCTGAGAATTGTTTCCTTGTAGGCATTCACAATAGAACAAAGAAATACACAGAATCACTGAAAAACTACACATAAATAGTGCAGCAGTAGCACATAGAAACATAGAAACGTAGAAAATAGGTGCAGGAGTAGGCCATTCAGCCCTTCGAGCCTGCACCGCCTTTCAGTACGATCATGGCTGATCATCCAACTCAGAACGCTATACCTGCCTTCTCTCCATACCCCCTGATCCCTTTAGCCATAAGGGCCTTATCTAACTCTCTCTTAACTATAGCCAATGAACTGGCCTCAACTGTTTCCTGTGGCAGAGAATCCCACAGATTCACCATTCTCTGTGTGAAAAAGTTTTTCCTCATCTCGGTCCTAAAAGGCTTCCCCTTTATCCTCAAACTGTGACCCCTCATTCTGGACTTCCCCAACATCGGGAGCAATCTTCCTGCATCTAGCCTGTCCAATCCCTTTAGAATTTTATACGTTTCAATCAGATCCCCCCTCAATCTTCTAAATTCCAGAGAGTATAAGCATAGTCGATCCAGTCTTTCATGATATGAAAGTCCTGCCATCCTAGGAATCAATCTGGTGAACCTTCTTTGTACCCCCTCTATGGCAAGAATATCTTTCCTCAGATTAGGGGACCAAAACTGCACACAATGCTCCAGGTGTGGTCTCACCAAGGCCTTGTACAACTGCAGTAGTACCTCCCTGCTCCTGTACTCGAATCCTCTTGCTATGAATGTCAGCATACCATTCAACTTTTTCACTGCCTGCTGTACCTGCATGCCCACTTTCAGTGACTGGTGTACAATGACACCCAGGTCTCGTTGCACCTCCCCTTTTCCTAATCTGCCACCAGGCTATTGCAGTTTGGGCATCACAAGTTTGAGTTCATTTTGGATGTGGTCTGTAAGGAGTTTATACGTTCTCCCCATGAATGCATGGGTTTCCTCCTGGTTCTCCAGTGTCCTCCCACAGTCCGAAGATGTACCGGTTAGTAGGCTAATTGGTCATTGTAAATTGTCCTGTTGACTACTATCAACTGATCTCGTTTAGGCATTTCACTACACAACTCTTAATTAATCAAAGCTTGCACTTAGTTGTCTCTGTACAAACATCAGCTTGACTATGTTGATCCCGGGCCAACAACTGAACACATGAATTCTATTGTTCCTTTTATACCAATACTCACTCAGACCACTTCTCCAATTGATTACACCGAAACCGGGGATCTTCTGCTGGCTAAGCAATTGATCCTTCTTCTCCCGGCCCCTGGCATGAGGGTCTTCCTTGCAAGAGTTGTCCCAAATAAGTGGCTGCGCTGATTAACCAATGGCCCAATTAACTGGAATTCTCTGTATACATATATAAAAGACATTAAATAACTAGTGCGAAAAGACAGCAAAAATAATGAGGTTCATGGGATAGCCTGTTGCCTATTTGGAAATTTGATGATGGAGGGAAGCAGCTGTTCCTAAAATACTGAGTGTTTGTTGTAGGTCTCCTGTACCATCTCTCTCACAGTACTAATAAGCAGAGAGCATGTATGTCTTAGATGGTGAGGATCCTTAATGATAGATGCCACTTTTTTAAGGCATCGTTTTTTGAAGATGTCCTCGCTAGAGGATGGCTAGTGCCCATGATGGACTTGGCTGAGCTTACAACCCTCTGCAGCCTTTCCAATCCTGTGTAGAGCTCTCTCCACACCAGACGATGATGCAACACGACTCATCTTTAAAAATTTGCAGGAGTCTTTGGTGACATACCAAATCTCCTCAAACTCCTAATGAAATATAGATGCTGGCTACTTTGTAATTGATCTATTCTTCATAATGGGTCTTCACAGATGTTGACATCCAGGAACTTGAAACTGTTCACGCTTTCCTCCACTGACCTTTCGAGAACTGTTGTGTGTTCCCTCAACTTCCCCTTCCTAAAGACTACAGTCAATTCCTTAGACTTACTGATTTTGAGTGCAAGGTTGCTATTGTGACGCCACTGAACCAGCTGATCTATATCACTCCCGCATGCCCCCTCGTCACCATCCAATATTCTGCCAACAACAGTTGTTTCATCTGAGAATTTATAGATAGTGTTTGTGCTGTGCCTAGAAACACATTCGTAGGTGCAGAAAGAGTGGAGCTGTGGGCTAAGCATGCATCTTGGAGGTGCGCCAATGTTGATTGTCAGTGACGAGGAGATGATAATGCTGATTCACATTGACTGTGGTCTTCCAATGAGGATGTCAAAGATCTAGTTGCAGACAGGGGAATAAGGACAAGGTTTTCAAGCTTGTTCAAGTCAAATCAAGTTTATTGTCATTTAACTATATATAGTACATGTAACTATATACAGTACATATATACATATAGTACATAACATATAATGTGTATAGAAATGAGATAATGTTTCTCCAAACCAGGGTGTAAAGCACAGTAGTACACATAACACATGGTGACTTAGGAAGGCAAGGATAAAATCTACAGATGTTTCACACATAAATAACAAACTAAAGTGCATTAACATTAAAAATTGTAAGGTACAAAACAGATTAACCAGTGACACTTTGAATATGATGTGGCAGGGAGTTCAGAAGCCTAATAGCCTGCGATGAAACTGTTTTTCATCCTGACCGTTCCTGTTTTTATGCATCATAGCATCCTGCCTGATGGTAGTAAGTCAGAGAAGATGCTGGATGGATGGGTGGGATCCTTAATAATGCTAAGGGCCCTGCATACATAATGCTCCTGACAAGTGTCCCCAACGGATGGAAAGGAGACGCTTATGATCATCTTAGCTGTTTTCATAGTCCTTTGATGGGACTTCTGGTCCTGTGCTTGACTACTCCCATACTAGATGGGGATGCAACTTGTCAGGATGCTCTCAATCGTGCCCTTGTAAAACACGTTAAAATGGGGAGCGGAGGGGAGGGGAGGGGGAGCCTTGCTTGCCTCAATCTTCTTAGGAATTGGAGGCGTTGCTGTGTCTTCTTGTTCAGGGAGGTGATATTAAGAGATCAGGTGAGGTCATCCGTGATGTGAAGGAATAGATAGAGTGGATAGCCAGTGCCTCTTCCCCAGGGTACCACTGCTCAATACATGGCTTTAAGGTAAAGGGTAGGAAGTTCAAGGGGGATATTGGAGGAAGGTTTTTTACTCAGAGAGTGGTTGGTGCGTGGAATGCACTGCCTGAGTCAGTGGTGGAAGCAGATACACTAGTGAAGTTTAAGAGACTACTGGACAGGTATTTGGAGGTATTTAAGTTGGGGGCTTATATGGGAGGCAGGGTTTGAGGGTCGGCACAACATTGTGGGCTGAAGGGCCTGAATTGTGCTGTACTATTCTATGTTCTATGTGAACTCCCAGGAACTTGGTGCATTTAACTCTCTCTATGGAAGAGCCATGTATGCAATGTGTTGATTAATACTAAGGGTATGATGGTGTTGAACACTGAGCTGTAATCTATAAACAGCAGCCTGGCATAGGTATTGTTGTTGTCCAGGTGGTCCAAGACCGGGTGGAGAACCAGCAAGATTGTATCTGCTGTAGACCTATTGTGGTGTTAGACAAATTGCAGTAGGCCCACATCCTTGCTGAGACAGGAGCTAATTCTAGCCATGGTCAGCCTCTCGAAGCACTTCATCACAGTAGATGTGAGTGCAACTGGACGATAGTCATTGAGTCAACTCACCCTGCTCTTCTTGGGCACTGGCATGATTGATGCCTTTTAGAAGCAGGTAGGAATCTCCAACTTCTGCAGGAAGAGATTGAAAATGTCCTTGAACTCTCATGATAGTTGGTTGGCACAGATTTTCAGTGCCCTACCAGGTACACCATTGGGGCCTGATGTTATGATGTCAGCCTTTGAAACAGAGATCACTGGGTCACCAGATGCTGCAGGGATTTGCACAGGTGTAGCTTAATTCTCCCTTTCAAAGCGTGCATAAAATGCATTGAGTCCATCTGGTAGTGAAGCATCACAGTAATTAATGATGTTAGGTTTCGCCACGTGGGAAGCAAAAGCCGGCAAACCCTGCCAGAGCTGAGGTAGATCTGATTATATCTCTAAGTTCACTCAGAACTGGTTTTCTTGTGCTTAAGATAGCTTTTTATAGGTCATACCCGAACTTCTTGTTGAGTTCTGGATCTGGCCACAGATCTAGCCCTCAGCAGACTGAAAGTCTCACAGTTAATCCATGGCTTCTGATTTTGGCATGTCCTGTATATTCTGGATGTATTACACGACAGTTCAGCACCAACATCATCATTCCCCACAGACTCGACAAGAAGCTTAGAGACCTCGACCCTCACCCTGCCTTGTGCAGCTGGATCCTGGACTTCCTCTCAGATCGACAGCAGGTGATAGGGATGGGTACCCTCACTTCTGCCCCTTTGACCCTAAACACAGGAGCCCCCCCAGGACTGTGTCCTGAGCCTCCACCTCTACTCCCTATACACCTACAATTGTGTTGCCATGCACAGCTCCAATCTGCTGATCAAATTTGCAGATGACATGACATTGATAGGCTTTATTTTCAACAATGATGAGACAGCCTTCGGAGGACAAGTCAATGGCCTAACCCAGTAGTACCAAGAAAACAACCTCTCCCTCAATGTTGAGAAAACAAAGGAGTTGTTTGTTGATTACAGGAGGAACGGAGACAGGCCAGATCCTATTGACATCAGTGGAACTGTAGTTCAGAGGGTTTCAATTTCCTCATCACTGAGGATCTCACCTGGACTGTACATACTGGCTGTGTGGTGTAAAGAGCACAACAGCGCCTCTTTCACCTCAGACAACTGAAGAAGTCTGCATGAGTCTCCAAATCCTCAGGACTCTCTACAGGGGCACCATCGAGAACATCCTGACTGGCTGTGTCACCACCTGGTACAGGAACTGTACTTCCCTCCATTTCAGGGCACTTCAGAGAGTGGTGCTGACAGCCCAGTGCATCTGTGGATGTGAACTTTCCTCTATTCAGAATGTTTACAGCAGCAGGTGAGTTAAAAGGGCCCAGAGGATCATCAGGGACTCCAGCCACCCCAACCACAAACTGTTTCAGCTGCTACCATCTGGCAAATGGTACCACAGCATTAAGGCCAGGATTAACAGGCTCTGGGAAAACTTCTTCCAGCAGACCATCAGAGTTATTAATACACATTGATCTGATTGTACATACAAGTATATAAAACAATTATGTATACAATTTTAGTGTTTAGGCAATATCCTCCCACATTTCCATTATTTATTGCTTGTACATTGTGACAGAAACACGACATAAAGATTTTTACTCCCTCATGTTGTGAGATGGACGTAGGAGATAGAATTCTATTCTATTCTCATCCACATACGTCTTGTTGAAGTTGGTGAAGACAGTGGCATATCCATTCAAATCCTCAGATAAACCCCTGAATATTGTTAAGTCCACTGATTCAAAACAGTCCTGTAAGCACTTCTCTGCCTCCCTTGACCATTCTTTCACAGTCCTCACTACTGGTGCTGCAGCTCTCAGTCTATGGCTGTTTGCCGGATGTAGAACATCAACCAGGTGATTCAACATACCAAAGTGTGAGCGTGGGATGGTATGGTATGCTTTCTTGATGGTGGTGTAAATAGTCAAGTATGTTGGCTCCCCTGGTTCCACAGGTGATGAGCTGGTGATAGATGATCAGAGAGTTCCCCAAGCTGGCAATGATTGGAAAGGAATCAGATGTGCTGCCTCATGACTGCTGTTCATGGTGCTTAGCTCCTCCGGTGCCTCCCTGACACTGGCCAGGGATGGAATATACACCAGGGCCAGGACAGTGGAACACTCCATCTGCAGTAAAATAGATGGGAATTGACCGTCAGATGTTGCATGTTGAGGGAACAGAACTGAGGCAGCACCGCCATATTAGTGGACCATGATGAGTTCATTATGAAGCAAATGCTGCCGCCTCTGCCTTTACCTGATGCAGCTGTTCAGTGCTGGTGCTGGTCTTTTCAGTTGTTTTCCATGATACACCTTCAAAAGTGCGGTTCTGAAATCTAACAGAAACAAAGAGAAGGCAACTTAAAAAGCAATAAGGAGAGAAAAGATGAACTATGAGGGCAAGCTAGCCAATCGTATAAAAGAGTTTTTTTCAGAGATATGAAGAGTAAGAGAGAGACACAAGAGAACATCGGACTGCTGGGAATTTATACTGGAGACACAGTAATGGGGAAGAAAGGAAATGTGGATGAACTGAACAAGTATTTGACATCATAATGAAAAACACTAGCAGCATGCCGGAAATTCCAAGGTGTCAGAAGTCAGAGTGAGCGTAGTTGCTGTTATTAAGGAGAATGTGCTTGGGAAGCTGAAAGGTCTGAAGTTACCTAGACCAGATGAACTACACCCCAGGGTTCTGAAAAAAAGTAGCTGAGGAGATTGTGGAGCCGTTAGTAGCGATCTTTCAAGATTCACTAGATTCTGGAATTGTTCTGGAAGAATGGAAAATTGCAGATATTACGCCACTCTTTAGGGAGTGAAGCAAAAAACAAGACACTACAATCCAGTTAGCCTGACTTCAGTTAACACAAAATACTTTGCAGATGCTGGGGTCAAAGCAATACTCACAACACACAGGAGGAACTCAGCAGGTCGGGCAGCATCCGTGGAAAGGATCAGTCAACGTCTCGGGCCGGAGCCCTTTGTCAGGACTGAAGAGGGAAGGAGACTTCCCACCTTTCCCCCACCTTCTTTATAGGGCCTCTGACCCTTCCCTCTTCAGTCCTGACGAAGGGTTCCGACCCGAAACGTTGACTGATCGTTTCCATGGATGCTGCCCGACCTGCTGAGTTCCTCCAGTGTGTTATGTGCCTGACTTCAGTAATTGGCAAGATGATAGAGCCTATTATTATGATTGTGGATAATACAAAGAGAAGTGGAGGGGCAGGTAATGTTGAGGAAGCAGGGCTCTGCAAAAGGATTTAGACAGATTAGGAGAATGGACAAAGAAATGGCAGGTGGATTGCCATGTAAGGAAGTGTGTGGTCACTTTGATATAAGGAATAAAGGCATAGATTATTTTCAAAATAGGGAGCAAATTCAGAAATTGGAGCTGCAAAAGAATTGGGAGACCTCGTGCAGGATTTCCTAAAGGTTACCTTGCAAGTTGAGTAGTTAGTAAGAAAGACAAATTCAATGATACCATTAATTTCAAGAAACTAGAAAATAAAAGCAAGAATATAATACTGAGGGTTTAAAAGGCATTGGTCAGACCACATTTTGAGTATTGTTAGCAGATTTGAGCACCGTATTAGGAAAGGATGTTCTAGCATTGGAGAGGGTCCAAAGGAGGTTGTACCAAATATTGGAAGGCCTAGATGGAGTTGATGTGGAATGGATATTTCAAATAGTGGGAGTGTCTACAACCAAAAGGCTCAGTCTTAGAGTAGAAGAATATCCGTCTGGAACAGAGATGATGATGAGTTTAAAAACAGTAGCATGTCTGTAGAGTTCACTGTCACAGAAGGTTGTGGAGACCAAGCCATTAGATATATTTAAAGTGGAGGTTGATAGGCTCTTGAACCATTATAACTGAATCATGCAGACCAGATCAATATTGTCACTTTAGTACATCAAACACGGTCACAGGCAGAGCTGATCTATCATTAGTGGGATATTTGTATACTCAGAGAGTCAGCCCTCACAACATTAATTTTGGGTGACTGCATTCTCTATCCTCAGAAACTTTTAGATCATCTGTGTGAATTACTTTGCTCTAGCAAAGGTGTTAGATCACTCAGGGATGTCTCATACTATAGATATGTAACTTAAAGGCAGCGTTGGCAAACCAAAAATATTGAAGTAAATAATGTTATTATAACTATTAAAATTGTATTGAATCACTTATGTTACATTTGACCTTAAGGTAAACAAATGCGATGTATTTGAGTTTGTGAGATCCTACCAAGGGGATCTTCAGGAGAATGCCAGCTTGTTGTGATAAATAACGACTTCTCTACCACCAGTTTCAGTGTCTCTCCAATGACTCAGGCCACAGTCACAAAATTATGTGTCACTATCTAAATCAGGTTTCTGATATCAGATGTGATGATATTCCCTGTGCAATTATTTTAATTGTTAACAATTTACTTTCTAATGTCTGAAATTTCTGGATTGATACCAAGTTGGTACCCAAAACTGATTTACAAGTTTGAATCCATCACATTCACTGTGGATAAATTGCTCTGCAGCAAAGCAAGGGAATAAATTACACAAACTTGAACTGACTCTAGAGGAATACAAAGACTACTGTATTAACTTCTAGATCTAAGCAAACAAAGATCCACAGGAGTGTTGTTTGGCTACATTCATGGTTTGCTCTATTTGAATATCAACACCGTTCACTTGGGTTTGTTAGGTCCTTTTCTGTCTACATGGCACACAACAATTATTCAACTACTGAGTACCATTTTAAGTATGGTTGTGGATCAATGTAGTAAACTAAAAATTGTGACCTTACCTTGAAATTACTTTGAGAATAGAAGTCCCTAATGCATTTCCCTGAAATTCCTTTCTATAGCATTTTATTAGAGACTTCCAATCTGTGCCTTGTAAGACATGAAAATGCCCGATGCAGGCCTCTCATGGTCTGAGTCGACATTCCCCTTCCTCCCCTCCCTCCCTTAAGCGACAGATTTTAGTAACGCTTCAAAATTAGGAAAATTTAATTTTTGTTAATACTCTTATACATTATTTACTTGTGGGAGTCCAAAACCTCTATATCTGCAGGTATTAATTTCTTCTGGCTCTATCATATGTTCCATTCAATTCCTTTGATAATGTAACTAAGCCTTTTTTTAAAATAATCTGCTCAAACTTACAAACATAATCAGATAGAAAATACTGATGGAAATTAAAGCTTACCCTTATTCACTTGTTGTAAGTTTGGAATTTAAAAAGCCATATTTGCCCATTAATTCACAATTCTTGATGGATTTTGAAAAACAGATATTGGAAGCCAGATGTTTTGTAAAAAGGCCTCATACAAATTACCATTTTATTTTATCAGAAATTAAATTTGCTCTCTTCATTGCAGAGGTAGAACATGCATATTTATCCTAATGATTAGTTGATTAATAACTAGTCAGTGGTGGGGTAGTTGAAGTTAATTGTTTCCAGATTTCTAAGGATCTAATTTTAACTACAAGAAGTTGAACTTGTTAAGAATATCTAGAGGCAAAAGAAAATGTTATAAGCAGAAACCACTTTGTGAAGCAATATTAAAGCATGTTCTCAATATTATTTTACTTACTTATTTACCAAAAGTTTAGAGGCATGATAAAATGTGTCCAGGAATTAATTTCTTACAGGATGATTTCAAAGTTCAAAGTTCAAAGTATAAAAGTAAAGTTATTATCAAAGCAAATATATGTCACATATTTGGCAGAAGAGTGCATTTTTCCTTTATTCCTTTGGTGATTAACTTGAAGGGATAAAATTAACCAATACTTCCATTTCCAATACTGAATGACCTTATTTAGATTTCATGCATTATCAATTCATACTTAATGTCTGATGTGTTTCCATTTGTTTTTGCATGTAGATAACTACTTACCAAGGCATCTAGGATAGTTTTCCAGCTTTTTATCCAAACAATGCTATGAGAGTTTAACACCCATCTGGAGGAGCAGGTAGAGATTTAGTTTAAGATCCCATGCAAGATAGCATCTGAGACTATACGGCATTTCCTCAGTGTTGTACTGAAATACTAGTCTAATTTTTGTGCTCAAGACTTTAGAATAGGATAAGAGAAAACAGAAAGTTCTGGCTCCAAAGTAAACATACTGCTGTGAGGTGAAGAAGCAATGGGTGGCACATACACTGCAATAGGTACTGAATGAGGAGGAATGAAGTATCTTGTTATTATTATACAAAGGCTCTAGTAACCAAACATTCAACTACTAGAGGCTGAAGGAGAGACATGGGAAATGGCAATTATTTTTGTAATGTCACTCAATACTAGAAAGGCGCACAGATGAAAGATAAAGGAGGACCAGATGGGAGGGAATGGTTCGATGGATCTTGGAGTTGGTTAAAAAGTCAGTACAAGACAAAAGCCGAGGGGCCTGTAGTGGGCTGTACTGTTCTATGTTCTATGTTCAGATATAATTCAGAATTGAAACTATGTTCTGGAGACAATTCTGACATCCATTTTTATAATAGAAGAACAGGCAACTGCAAGTACCAGAGTCTGGAATGAAAAGTAACACGCCAGGTGAACTCTGTGGGTCACCCAGTGTCTGTGGAGGGAAATGGGCAGTTGATGTTTGTGACCAGGTCTGACCCACTCAGCTCCTCCAGCATCATGTTTTTTGCTCCATTTTTATAATGTCTAGCAAGTTGTCTACATAGGTTTCTGTTGATATTTGAATAAAAGATAATTTTCCATCTGTTGTCCCCTGTACTAATTCCTTCAACAGATCAGCAAGAAGACAGTAGACTAGAAATTGGATTGCATAGCATCATTCTTTAGATTTTACACAGAGGTGAACAGTGGTGTGCCTCAGGGATCTGTTCTGGGACGCCTACTCGGTGTGATTTTTATAAATGACCTGGATGAGGAAGTGGAGGGTTGGGTTAGTAAATTTGCTCATGACACAAAGGTTAGGTGTGTTGTGGATAGTGTGGAGGGCTGTCAGAGGTTACAACAAGACATTGGCAGAATATATTATTAGTGGTAAGACTCTTGGCAGTGTGGAGGATCAGAGGGATCTTGGGGTCTGAGTCCATAGGAAACTCAAGCTGCTACCCAGATTGACTCTGTGGTTAAGAAGGTTAGTTGGCCTTCATCAATTGTGGGATAGAGTTTAAAAACCGAGAGGTCATGTTGCAGTTATATAGGGCCCTGGTCAGACCCCTCTTGGAGTACTGTGCTCAATTCTGGTCGCCTCATTTTAGGAAGGATGTGAAAACCATAGGAAGGGTGCAGAGGAGATTTACAAAGATGTTGCCTGGATTGGGAAGCATGGCTTATGAGAATAGGTTGGGTGAACTCGGCCTTTTCTCCTTGGAGCGACGGAGGATGAGAGGTGACTTGATAGGGGTATACAAGATAATGAGAGGCATTGATCATGTGGATAGTCAGAGGCTTTTCCCCAGGACTGAATTGGCTAGCACAAGAGGGAATATTTTTAAGGCGCTTGGAAGTAGGTACAGGGGAGATGTCAGGGGTAAGTTTTTTACGCAGAGGGTGGTGAGTGTGTGGAATGGGCTGCCGGCGGCGGTGGTGGAGGCGGATACGATAGGGTCTTTTAAAAGACTCCTGGATGGCTACATGGAGCTTAGAAAAATAGAGGGTTATGAATAAAGCCTAGGTAGTTCTAAGGTAGGGACATGTTTGGCACAGCTTTGTGGGCCGAAGGGCCTGTATTGTGCTGTATGTTTTCTATGTATCTATTACACATTGAAACATTTAGTTTACCTGAGTGGGCTATACTATCAATTATTTCCAGGAGAAGTCACGTTAACAGTCAAGTTGGACTGAAGTCAGAATTCATGTGAGTGCATCTGACAATTTCCGAGGGTCAGATGTGCATTAACTGACCTCATATTTGGTACAGCACTCACTACCATAATGTGGAGCAGGAAAATGCTCAGTATTTACTATTGTGGGAGTATCTCCACTAAACTTGCTGCATGTCGTACACACTTTGTTATTTTCTTGCGAGAAAGGGAGACTGTAAACATTGGGGGAACCTGATGAAGGTGCAGAGTGTGTATTCTCCATCACTCCATTCATGAAGGTCTTAGTGACCTCTTTTGACCAGACCCAGTACCAGAGGCATCATTGTGAAAATGACTGAGCACTCAGAGCTGGTGGGAAACCAAGATGCAGGAAGAAAATGTTACTGGAAGTGAACGTTGAGACACACCACTTGCTGCCTGGATCTCTCCAGTGAATAATGTATGTGCACACTCAGGTTTCCCAAAGAAGTCATCACTAGAACATGTGACATTCTGCAGGACAACCTTGGCAGCATACTTGTGCCTGGATTCCACTCTCATTGGAGGTCAAGGTAATATTGATTCTCTACTTCCACTCAAGCAGCATCATCAGTCTCTGCAATGTCCTACAAGAGCATGTAGATGGACTCCCCCATGCTTGTTGCCACCATTGACATTCAGCCCTGCTGGTGTGACAAAGCACTCACTAGTCTACTTTGTATCTACATCGGCTTTAACATGAGTGCCATCCCAATTGTGATTCATATCTGGATCCTCTGGTGTAATAAAGAACTGAGGACCTATCTCCATTCAGCCCCTGCCTCACGTTACCATGCCTGGTGCCAGACTGCGGCACTTATGCCTCGGCTGATCTCCTGTGGCTTACATCCCTCTACATCAAGGATTACCAACCTTTTTTTACGCCATGGACCAATATCATCAAGCAAGAGACTCAGGCTGGGAACCCCTGCTCTAAATCAAACTGCTCATCGGTTTCCAACCACATTCCAAAGGTGTACAATTTGGTGAAATGATGAGTGTAGATTGTCCTTTGTTTGCAAGTGGTTAGCAAAGTCTAGGGACGTCTGATTGGAATATGGAGAGAATAGGTTATAAGGCACATACTTTCACATACTCCAAATCTGTTTGACAATTTGAGGAGTTGGCGGAAAGCATTCCAGTTGCGATCAATAATACAGCACAGGTTCCCTGACGGATTTGTGGAGAAGCTTTAACTTTAGATGTTGACATTTTAACTTTGGGGGTTGAGGGGCTCTCCAGTAGCTGAAGATCTTGCAGAGATTCCTTCAGGGAGACTCTTCGCATTATCTTTAGCCATAGGTAATATCACATGGGATCCCAGATGAGTGAGCTAAGAAGATGCATACATGGTTTGATAACGGGAAGCAGAGGATAATGGTTGTTTTCAGACCAGAGGCCCGTGACAAGAATAGAGAATATAGGACATAGGGTAGTACAACACCAGAATGTGCTGTAAGGCCATGGTACTGTGCCAATCTAATCAATCTAATTAAGCTAATGATGCTTAATTAAACTAATCCCTTCTGCCTGCACATAGTCCATATTGCTCTGCTCTATGTATATTCATAAACCTATCTAATTGCTCCTTAACCACTCTAGAATATCTGTAGCGAACTCCAGGTACCATCACTCTCTGTTCAAGAACATTGCCCCACATATCTACAGTCTCAGACAGACAAACACACACACACACACACACACACACACACACACACACACACACACACGCGCACGCACACACGCACACACGCACACATGTCTATATATATGTTTAAGATGCTTGCTCAGTGCTGTATTTGTCAACGTGGATCAGAAGGCAAGCTTGAAAATCTAGAGGGAGCAAAGGATGTTAGGAATGGCGAGGGTGGAGATCCGCAGGAGGGGGGTGGCCGGGGCGTGGGATGGTGTGGAAACAGACACACCCAACTCTGAAACACCAAGCAAGGTTATTTGACTCCAAGCAATTGGTTTATTGATCATTACTGAATGTGACTCTGGTGTCTGGAAATTTGTGGTTTTATTTTGTGGCAGCTGCACAGTGCAATATATAAAATTACTACAGTACTGTGTAAAAGTCTTAGGCACCCTGGCTCTATGTATTTATGCCTCAGACATTTGCACAATACCGTACTTTGAAATTTCCACCCTCACTTTAAATGCATACCTCTAGGATTAGCCATTTCTATTTTAGGAATTGATACCAAAAGTCTATGTAAGCCTCATAATTATAAAAAAAACTTCTATCAGGTCTTCTTTCAGCCTTTGGCACTCCAGAGAAAGCAACCAAAATTTGTCCAGCCTCTCTTTATAACATACATCCTGTAATCCAGGTAGCATTCTTGTCAACCTCTTCTGCACCCAACCTGCCACAGGGATTGTTACTGGGCCCATTGTTGCTTGCCATTTATTTAAACAGTGTGGATGAGAATGTAGAAGACACCATTAACAAGTTTGCAGATGATGCTAAGGTAGGTATTGTAGACTGCGAAAAAGGTTATCAAAAATACAGAGGGATCTTGATTGACTGGGTAAGTATGCCAAACAATGGCAAATGATATTCTATTCCGATAAATGTGAAGCACTGAATTCTGTGAAGTCAAACCAGAGGATGACTTTCACGGTGAAAGACAGGGTCGTGGGAGTGTGTAGAACAGAGGGAACTATGTACCTGAAACTGAGGGCACAGATAAATAGACAGGGTGGTGGAAAAGGTGCTGACTTACATCTGTCAGGGTTTTGAGTACAGGAGTTGAGACATAATGGTGCCGTTGTAGAAGATGTTGGTGTGGCTGTATCTGGAGTATTGCGTATAGTTTTAGTTCCCTTGTTATAAGAAATATAACATTTTAGGGAGAAGTTGAGCAGGCTAAGATGTTATTTCTTGGAGCATGGGCAACTGAGGGGGTACCTTACAGAAAAGTATAAAATCATATGGAGCATCGATAGGGAGAATGTGGTGACAATTGAAGTCTGCCCAGCAGCACCCCTGTTGGGAAAGGGAACCACCAAATAGAGGACGCAAGTTTAAGCTGACAGGGGAAAGATTTAAAAAGAGCTGAAGATTAACTTCCTCATGCAGAGAGTGGTGCATCTCAGGAACAAGCTGCCAGAAAAACTGGCTGAGGCTGGTAAAATACACCACTTAAAAGACACTTGGATAGGTAATGAATAGGTATGTGGACAGGTACGTGTATAGGCACATGGATAAGTACAAGGATAGATACATGGATAGGACCGTGGAAAGGCACATCAATAGGTACATCGATAGCTACATGGACAGGTACATGTATAGGTACATGGATAGGTATGTGGACAGTTATGTGGATAGTTATGTACACAGGTACATAGATAGGAACATGGACGGGTGATTGGATATGTACATGGATAGTTACTTTCACTTGTCTTTCACTGTGAAAGTCATCCTCTGGTTTGACTTCACAAAACTCAGTGCTTCACATTTATCGGAATAGAATGTCATTTGCCATTGTTTGGCATACTTACCCAGTCAATTGAGATCCCTCTGTATTTCTGATAACCTTTTTCGCAGTCTACAATACCTGCTTTAGCATCATCTGCAAACTTATTAATTGTGTCTTCTACATTCTCATCCACGTTGTTTAAATAAATGGCAAGCAACAATGGGCCCAGTAACAATCCCTGTGGCAGGTTGGGTGCAGAAGAGGTTGACAAGAATGCTATCTGGATTACAGGACATGTGTTATAGTGTCCTGATGAAGGGTTCCGGCCCGAAACGTCGACCAATCTTTTCCACAGATGCTGCCCGACCTGCTGAGTTCCTCCAGTGTGTTGTGAGTGTTGCTTTGACCCCAACATCTGCAGATTATTTTGTGTTTACATGGATTGGTACATCGATAGGTACATGGATAGTTATGTGGACAGGTACATGGACAGGTACATAGATAGGTACATGAATAGGTCCATGGACAGGTACGTAGACAGGTAAGTGCATAGGTCCATGGACAGGAACATGGAAAGGAACATGGACAGGTACATGGATAGGTACATGGACTGGTGCGTGGATAGGTACATGGACAGGTATGTGGACAGGTACATGGACAGGAAACCAAATAGGAACATGGACAGGTACATGCATAGGTCCGTGGACAGGTACATGGACAGGTACATGGATAGGCAGATGGACAGGTATGTGGACAGAGACATGCATATGTGCATGGACAGGTATGTGGACAGAGACATGCATATGTGCATGGACAGGTATGTGGACAGAGACATGCATATGTACATGGACAGGTACGTGGACAGGTACATGGACAGGTATGTGGATAGGCACATGGACGGGTATGTGGATAGCAGCATCGATATGTCCATGGATAGGTACATGCATAGGTCCATAGACAGGTACATGGACAGAAAAATGGATAGGAACATGGACAGGTACATGGACAGGTATGTGGATAGCAGCATCGATATGTCCATGGATAAGTACATGCATAGGTCCATAGATAGGTACATGGACAGGTACGTGGACAGGTACATGGACAGGTATGTGGATAGGCACATGGACAGGTATGTGGATAGGCACATGGACAGGTATGTGGATAGGCACATGGACAAGTACGTGGATAGCAGCATTGATATGTCCATGGATAAGTACATGCATAGGTCCATAGACAGGTACATGGACAGGTACGTGGATAGGAACATGGACAGATACATGGACAGGTACGTGGATTGCTACATCGATAAGTCCGTGGATAGATACATGGACAGGAACATGGATAGGAACAGGGACAGGAACGTGGACAGGTACGTGGACAGGTATGTGGATAGGAATATGGACAGGTACATGGATAGGAACATGGACAGGTACGTGAATAGGAACATTCACAGGTACATGGATAGGAAAATGAACAGGTATGTAGATAGCTACATGGACAGATACATGCATAGGTCCATGGACAGGTACTGGAAAGGTACATGGATGGCTATGTGGACAGGTACGTGGGCAGGTACATGAATAGGTACAGGATAGGAATCATTAGAGGGATATGGCCCAGGTGCTATCAATTGGGACTAGCTTGTTTGGAGTTGGTCTGGGTATTTCTGTCAGCATGGACCATTTGGGCTAAGGGGCCTGTTTCCATGACTCTGATCCTCAGTTTT
This sequence comes from Mobula birostris, assembly GCF_030028105.1. Classification (NCBI taxonomy): domain Eukaryota; kingdom Metazoa; phylum Chordata; class Chondrichthyes; order Myliobatiformes; family Myliobatidae; genus Mobula; species Mobula birostris. Next base: position 119,119,405 of record NC_092376.1, read on the forward strand.
ACCAACAGCTCATTTGGTTTATCAGTTTTAATTCAAGCACTCTATTAATATATTATCTTCAAATTTTCTGCCTCATTGAATCATTTGGCTGTGAGACCAAACCACATCCATCAGTTTCAGTGCAATGGTTGGTGATGTATGTTATATAAGCCTGAGAAAAGTTTCTAACTGCATTTTGCCAAGACTTTTGCCTCTCTATTATAGCTTGCCTTTGGTTAGCTATGAACCATCTGTTTTTGCAGCCCATATCTACACCCTTCCAAACTTTAGGCTTGATTCTCTAGAACAACATCCCATCCTATGTGTATTTAAGTTAATCAAACGATTGGGAGTTCACATATTAATGCAGCACCATGTCTATACTAGGTAGGATCCATCAAATCTTGGTTTAACAAAGTCACTCTCACTTATCTCATTGATGAATCATATGCCTCATCGCAATGATTTACAAAGCTTGAACAGTTGTAATCCTGCTTTGACTACCTGTGCATCACCAATTTTAATTGTTTTGGGGAAGTTTTTTTCATGTATTTGCATTTGATTGCATTTGCTTCTGAGCACACTCCTTAAGCACTCCCGGCAAGATCCCACCATTAGCAGTGACATCTTGCAAACAACTTACAAAATTATGGGATACTCTTCTTCTTCTAAATGCACTTCTTCCTCTTTTCTGAACTGTGATTGATTGCAGCCTGTAGTTTTCCTTTTAAAGATGTATTTTTGTGCCGGCTGCATGATCTGGTGCTTCTGCAATCCCTTGCGGGGGATTCAGCATGGAGTGCAGATACCCTATCGCTGAGGGTTTTAGCTGCATTAATTCCTAATGGCGGAATATGAACCCATGGTTGGCTCCATTGCTCTATGCCAATTGAAGCATTCAGCAAGTTTAATTGAGGATGAGAACTGAACGGCTCTTCAGTGCCATCAGACTGGTCTCCTTCTCGCTGCTGCTGGCGGAAACTGCATAAATCTTGGGTCTCACATTCATTTTCATTTGCAGTTTGATGTTTAATGTCGTCAGCAGGGAACGTGCTTTATTATTTGCAAGATTTGATCGAGGCGCTTTGTTGTGGAGCTGTATCAGCAGCTTTGGCCTGCAGCCATTGACACAGCACTGAACTGATCAACTCAGTGGCTGTGGCCACAGCTATCGGCTCCTGGACCGGCTTCACTCACCTTGGTGGCTCATGGTTGTAGACTCACTTTTGGAGACTCTGTAATTTAATGCTTGAGGTTCTGTGTGTTATTTGCTTGTCTTTTGTTGTTTCTGTGATTTGTTCTTTTTCCGTATGTTTAATTGTCTTGTTGTGTGGAGTTTTTCTTTAAACAGATGCTTTGGTGTTTCTTTGTTTCATGGCAGTCTGAGGGAAGACGGATCGTAGGGTTGTATACTGTATACATACTTCGATAATAAATATACCTTGAACCTTAAATGTACTTTGAACTTCGGTTGTTGGAGACATAGGTCCAGTTATCACAGGAAAGTAATCGATGACATGACTTTTCTTTGGAATATCTCACTCAAATTTCATTGCAAACAGGACTATTCACAAAGCATACCAGCATTCATCAGCATTCTGGCTGATGAAAACATCTCCGGGGAAATAATTTTATAGGACAGTGAAATTGTTTGTTTCTTCTACAGAACATCAATGACAAGTTAAAGCTTAAACTCCAACTAGTTCTGACGTAATTTCATAAAGGAGACTAATTCGTGTTTGCTGTAGATTAGATGTAGACACTCGAAAAATGAAACTTGAAGTATTTCCATCTTTTAAAGTGGAATATTTATTTGTGTTAACAAATTTTGTTTAATTCATTCTTGGAGAGAAAACCCATTCTTAACGGCCCTTGAGATAGCAGAACAGTGGTAATGAGCTTACATCTTGAACTGTTACAGATGCATGTTTTCAAGACAGTTCTGTTGATAGTATTAAGATTTTACATAGTATTAATGCAGAAGTGTCCATCTTAGTTTATAATGAGTCAACTGGAGGGAATTTGAAAAAGGCAATGTCCCATATGTCTGCCTTCCTTGTCTTTCTATGTGGTTGAGTTTGTGTGTTCAGGAGGTGCTGTATAAGAAATTGTGGTGAGCTACAATCATGTAATACACTGGAGGGGTGGAGGGAATGTACAGCAATGGTAACTGATGGGGTGCATTACCTTGGATGAAATAGAACTTGCTAACTCTTAAGCTTAAAACAGTCTTGCAAAGAAGTCTAGTGTAAGCACGTTACACCTTTCTAGGCACAATCAGTGGGGCCCCGAGGAGCAACAATTTCACATAACAAGCACATGAGAAATAGAAGCAGGAGCAGGCCGAGCAATCTAGCATGCCCATGCCACCATTTATTAAGGTCATGACTAACCTTTTAACTCTGCTGCTTTCCTGCACTAGTTCAACATACTTTGATTCCCTTTATCTAAAAACCCACTAGTCTCTGTGTTGAATGTGACTGATCCCCCTTCATGCACTTGAATAGAGAATTCCAAAGTTTCATCACCCACTGGCAGAAATTGAAGCAAGCCTTTTACTTAGTATAAGTCAGTTTGTTTAAATATGTTTAATATGTTTTTAAGGTATGTTACTCTCAGTAATATATTTTGTTAAAAATAATTCATTCTATTTTTTTAAATAATATTTGCTGGAATTTTGAATGATGGCTTTATTAGCACTGGGGTCAAAGTAGCAGAGCCTCACCTAGGCCTTGGAATCAGGCCACACTCATCTCAGTGGTGGGGTCTCACTGACCATGAGTGGAACCTCACTGAATCTCAGCGGTAGGGTCTTAGTGAATTTCCTGGCCGTGGCCTCACAGATCCTTGATGATGGAGTCTCGCTGACCTTCATTGGCATTGGCAGGACCTCACTGACCCTCAGCGGAGGGTTCTCAGTGACCTTCATGGGTATGGCCTCACAGGTCTGCAATAATGGTGTCTCGCTGACCTTCACTGGCATTGACAAGACCTCACTGATCCTCAGTGGTGGGGTCTCAGTGAACATCCTGGCCGTGGCCTCACAGATCCTTGATGATGGTGTCTCGCTGAACTTCATTAGCATTGGCAGGACCTCACTGATCCTCAGTTTTGGGGTCTCACTGATCTTCATGGGCGGAGTCTCACTGGTCCTGAAGGGCAGGGCTTCACTGACTATTGCAGATTCTGCGATAGCAGCTAGCTGCTTGTTCTGGGAGAAGCCTATAGTGGCATGCAATAGTTTGGCACCCTTGGTCAAAATTTCTGTTACTGTGAATAGCTAAGTGAGTAAAAGATGACCTGATTTCCAAAAGGCATAAAGTTAAAGATGACACATTTCTTTAATATATTAAGCAAGGTTAGTTTTTTATTTTCATCTTTTACAGTTTAAAAATAACAAAAAATGAAAAGGGCCTGAAGCAAAAGTTTGGGCACCCTGCATGGTCAGTACTTAGTAGCACCCCCGTTGGCAAGTATCACAGCTTGTAAATACTTTCTGTAGCCAGCTAAGAGTCTTTCAATTCTTGTTTGGGGGATTTTCACCCATTCTTCCTTGCAAAAGGCTTCCAGTTCTGTGAGATTCTTGGGTCGTCTTGCATGCACTGCTCTTTTGAGGTCTATCCACAGGTTTTTGATGATGTTTAGGCCAGGAGATTGTGCGGCCAATGGCAAAACCTTCAGCTTGTGCCTCTTGAGGAAGTCCATTGTGGATTTTGAGGTGTGTTTAGGATCACTATCCTGTTGCAGAAGCCATCCTCTTTTCATCTTCAGCTTTTTTACAAACGGTGTGATGTTTGCTTCCAGAATTTGCCCGTATTTAATTGAATTCATTCTTCCCTCTACCAGTGAAATGTTCCCCATGCCACTGGCTGCAAAAGAAGCCCAAAGCATGATCAATTCACCCCCATGCTTAACTGTTGGAGAGGTGTTCTTTTCATGAAATTCTGCACCCTTTTTTCTCCAAACATACCTTTGCTCATTGTGGCCAAAAAGTTCTATTTTAACTTTATCAGTCCACTGGACTTGTTTCCAAAATGCATCAAGCTTGTTTAGATGTTCTTTACAAACTTCTGATACTGAATTTTGTGCTGAGGACGCAGGTCATCAGAAGATAACTCTTCCATGAAGGTCATATATGTGCAGGTGTCGCTGCACAGTAGAACAGTGCACCACCACTCCAGAGACTGCTAAATCTTCCTGAAGGTCTTTTGCTGTCAAACGGGGGTTTTGATTTACCTTTCTAGAAATCCTACGAGCAGTTCTCTCGGAAAGTTTTCTTGGTCTTCCAGACCTCAACTTGTCCTCCACTGTTCCTGTTAACTGACAATTCTTAATTACATTACGAACTGAGGAAACGGCTACCTGAAAACACTTTGCTAACTTCTTATAACCTTCTCCTGCTTTGTGGGCATCATTTATTTTAATTTCAGGAGTGCTAGGCAGCTACTTAGAGGAGCCCATGGCTGCTGATTGTTGGGACAAGGTTTGAAGAGTCAGGGTATTTATAAAGCTTTGAAATTTGCATCACTTGGCCTTTCCTAATGATGCCAAGCCATAGCCCTAACAAGCTAATTAAGGACTGAGACCTTAGTAAAAGTTATCTGAGAGTTCAAGTCTCTTGGAGTGCCCAAACCTTTACATGGTGCTCCTTTCCTTTTTTTCACTCTAAAATTGTACAAAACAAAAATAATACACTAATCTTGCTTAAAATGTTGAAAAGAATGTTGCATCTTTATCTTTATGACTTTTGGAGATCAGTTCATCTTCTACTCACTCAGCTATTCACAGTAACAGAAATTTTGACCGGGGTGCCCAAACTTTTGCATGCCTCTGTATGCTCCAATGAGCAGGGTCTAACACTGAGGAGGTAATCATTCTCCCAGTGCAGGACTACAGCTTGGACTATACTGGAAGAAGCAATGTGTCCAGTAAATTTGGGCTCAATGAAAAACCATTAAGACTCGTTGTGTCTGAAAGCTGAGCCTGTGTGAAAGATGTTTGGCAATAATTGAAGACTATCAGCAAAGAATTAATAATGGGTGAAAGGGGAAAGTTCAGTGACCAAAACCCATTCTAACTTCCCATTTTGTTTCCCCTCTCTGCAGAATCATCTTTGCGACTTGGGGAAGCAGAGTAAATGCAAACTTAATGTCAAGGTGGTGTTGTTATTGCCCTGTTTTACACTTTGCAGTCATTTTTACTCTAGTGTTGTCTGTCTACCTATAAAACATTGATCACAAAGAGGGCCTTTTCTTCTCTACTTCAACCCTCTAGCAGCATGCTTTCTAATCCATCTCCAGAACAGGGGAACTTTGCACAGACTGTCTTCACCAAACTTTGATGTAGCATAAATTATTTTGACAATGATTGTCTGCTTCATTTGCAGGAGGATTTGAAAGCCTCAAGCAGTTTGCCATTTCCCCTGCTCGACTTGGCAATTTCTACATTGGATGTACTGGATCCCTTGAGCTCATCCAAGATATGAAGTAAGCTGCTGGCAATATGATGTGATTTCTGCCTCTGTGTCATAGGTTTGAAGTGTGCTTGAGCCTTGATCTTCCCACTCCTGATGAAGAGACTGCAGCTTCAAGTGCAAATGAACACATACTAAATGCTGGAGGCACTCATGTTTCTGGCGGGGAGCCATCTTCAGGACTGGAAAGAAAGAGGAGGAGTCAGAGTAAGAAGGTGTGGGGAGGGGAGGAAGAAGTGCAAGGTGGTATGTGATAGGTGAAACTGGGGGAAGGATGTGAAGTAAAGCACTGGGAAGTTGATTGTTGAAAGAGATAAAGGGCTGGAGAATGGGTAATCTGATGGGAGACACTTGAAGACTTTGGAAGAAAGGGAACAGGAAGGAGCACCAGAGGGAAGTGATGGGCAGGTAAGGAGATAAAGTGAAAGACAGAAACAGAAATGGAAAATGGTGAAGGAGAGGTGGGGAGCAGCTACCGGAAGTTCGTGAAGTCAATGTCCATGCCATCAGGTTGGAGGCTACCCAGACAGAATATAAATTGTTGCTCCTCCAACCTGAGTGTGGCTTCTTCGCGGCAGCAGAGGAGGGCATGGACTGACATGTTGGAATAGGAATGGAGAGTGGAATTGAAATGGATGGCTGCTGGGGGAGCCCACTTTTTCTGGCAGACCAAGTGTTGGTGGTCAGCAAAGCGGTCTCCCAACCTAGTTTGGGGTCTCACTGATATACAGGAGGACACACCAGCAGCACCCGCTACAGTAGATGACCCCAACAAGCTCACAAGTGAAGTGTCGTCTCACCTGGAAGGACTGTTTAGGGCCTTGAATAGTAGTGATGGAGGAGGTGTAGGGGCAGGTATGGCACTTGCTTCTCTTGCAAAGATAAATGTCAGGAGGGAGGTCAGTGGGGAGTGATGAGAGGACAAGGGAGTCGCGTAGGAAACAATCCCTGTGGAAAACAGAAATGAGGGGGTGGAGGGAAAGATGTGCTTAGTGGTGAGATCCCATTGGTAATAGCAGAAGATATGGAGAATTATGTGCTGGATACGGAGGCTAGTGGGGTGGTTGGTGAATGCTGTGTTTGATATCAGTGGGATATGTTTTTCTCAGTGGATGTTCTCATTCAGTGCGTTGAGTGAACCCATAAAGCACTGCAGTCACAATAGCTGCAACCTCTGAGCTGTAATGAAGATAATGAAACAATCGAAGGAGCATTGATGCTACAGAATGTCAGACTAGCTTAAATGAAGCATAACCTCTTTACTTTTTCCCTAGCAATAAATGATAACATTCCATTAGCTTTCCTAATTATACACTGTTCCTGCATAGGAGTCCTTTGTGAATTACTGTGTATATTAGGACAATCAGATGCCTTTGTATCTCAGAGCTCTATAATCTCTCACTTTTTAGTTTATATTTTTTTTATATAATTTTCATGCCAAAATAGACAATTCCACATTTTCCCATATTATACTACAGTATATATGCCAGATCCTTCCCTGATCATTTTTAACAAAGCCATTCCCTCATGCTTTCTTCACCGATAACTTACCCATCTATGTTAGCAAATTTAACTAGTATCAGTCCCTACGTTCATGCCATTTCAAAGTTGAAAGTAAATGAATTATCAAAGTACACATATGTCACTATATGCTACCCTAAGATTCAGTTTCTTGAGGGCATTCACAGTAAATATAAAGAAACATAATAGAATCAGTGAAAACTACACACACACACACACACAATGGTGGACAAACAACCATTGTGCAAAAGAGAACAAATGCGCAAATACAAACAGGAGAACAAAATAATAATGAAAGATAAATAATATTGAGAACATGAGTTGTAGAGTCTCCACCGTGCATCTATAGAAATTTTGTCAAAGTTTGAGATGACATTCTGAATCTTTGCAAACGACTAAGAAAGCAGGCGTGCTGCCGTGCCTCTCTTGCAAAGGCATTTATGAGCTGGACCCAATACAAATCCTCTGAAATGATAGCACAGAGGAGTTTCAAGTTGTTGACCCTCTCCATCTCTGATCACCGATGAGGACTGGCTCATGGTCTTCTAGTTTCCTCCTCCCGATATCAATAATCATCTCCTTGGCCTTGCCCCTTCCCTCTTCAGTCCTGACCAAGGGTTCCAGCCCGAAACGTTGACTGATCGTTTCCACGGATGCTGCCCGAGCGGCTGAGTTCCTCCAGCGTGTTGTGAGTGTTGCTTTGACCCCAGCATCTGCAGAGTATTTTGTGAGTAAGAGGTTGTTGTTGTGGTACCAATCAACCAAACTTTCAATCTTCCTCCTGTAAGCTGATTTGTCATCACCTTTGACTCAGCCAACGACAGAGGTGTCACCAGCAAACGTATGACATTGGAGCTGTGCTTAGCCACATAATCATAAGTATAAAATTCGTAGAGCAGGGGGCTAAGCACACAGTTCTGTGGTTCTCCTGTACTGATAGAGATTGTGGAGGAGATGTTGCTGCCAATCCGAAATGACTTGGGTCTGCAAGTGAGGAGAAAAAGGATGCAATTGCACAAGGAGTTATTGAGGCCAAGGTCTTGAAGACAGGAGCTTACCAACAAGACATCAAGTCTATTCATCTTAAACTTTTCCAGGAAGGTCTGCAAATAATAAAAATATTGGGATATCAACCGCTCCCACCTTTATCCACAAAGTGGGTAATCACATCTTGGAGAAGATGTTGGTCCAACAGAGCAAACTATAGCAAAGATTCACTGAAAGCTGAGTGAGAAAATACAAAAAAAAAACAAAAGACAAGGAGACTGAATCGTGACACTTTTGTTGAGACTGTTGTGGACAAAACACTTAAATATAAATCCTTGAACATGCTTGCTCCTGGACCTTTGCTTTTTGATCCATGCATGTTCGTTGCACCTTTGAAGGGAAGCTGTATTGCCTGGTGTACTCCATGGATAACTTTTTCTCTCCCATGGGCCAAACCGAGGAGGTAGAACCAGCCAAAGTTTTTTCCCTGTGCCCTTCACCACCTCAGGAAAAAGTGTTGCCTTCTCACATCTATCAATATTTCCAAGAGCAATGAAAATGAGTCTTTAAGATAACTTATTGTGCTAACTGAGTTAATGCCAATTAGAAAGCTGCTCAAATCGATCTCTGCCAAAACGTTGACTGTGTTGTGCTGATCAATTAATTATTGAATGTTCACATAAGCTTTGCATCTATTGCTAAGTCACTGCTCAAGGACATGTCTGATCCAATTAATTACTCAACAAGATTTCCAGATCTGAGCAAGCAACTACAGCTTTCCACTTATTAAACCACTGCAATACTGGACAAGGTTTCTGGCTAGATATGAGAGCCATTATACTGATCTCACTCAGGTAATGGTCAACAATTTTTCAGTCCTAATCAGTAAATGGGTTATTTGTTTACAATTCATAAGTCTTCCTATATTTTCTGTCCCTAACACAAATGATTTATTTGGCTCCTGTAATTTTATAGAGCTCTGGAATGTAGTTACCAACCAGTTAAAGCTTAAAGGAAGTCTTATTGATTGAGGAAGTAATAGAGGGGATAAGGCATTTGTTAAGGCATCTTAGTCAAATATTAGTATGCATGCATTTAAGGTGAGAGCTGGAAATTTTGGAGGAGATAATGAGGCAAGGTTTTCACACTGAAAATGGGGGGTGCCTGGAATAGGTTACCATATGGAGTAAGAAGGCAGATATGATAGCAGTGTTTAAAAGGCTGTCAGATAGACACACAAATATGCAGGGAGTAGAGTAGCATGGGTCGGCAAAAGAGACAGTTTAATCTGGTATCACATTCGGTGCAGACACGGCTGGCTGAAGGGCCTGCTGTGCCATATGCTCACTAAGATTCTTAGGATAAAATCAACTGCTTGGACTTCACTCTGTGAAGCAATGCAAATCATTACATGAGTGAATACAAATAATTATATTTAATATTTGTTGAACTACCGAGGAATACGTTTTAACTTTCTGATGGATTTAGAAGGCTTTTCAGAAGTGCAAGGAAACTTTTCAAGGACTAAAAATATCTGAAATTACATTCTACCTTGGTAAGATTCGAGAGCATAAGCCAACTGGAGATTAATTTTGAATTTTTTAGTGTGCTTAATTTTCTTTACATTCAGCATATCCTGTGATTACATCTTTAATTCAACTGAATTTATTTTAAGATCCTTAAGGATACACCAATTGCACACAAAATATACTTATAAACAAGTTCAATTGTTCTCATGTATCGCCTGGTGAACCTTCTTTCAGAAGCAGCCTGTTATGGTTTTATTAACCCCATGGAACTTGTAACATTCAAATAACAAGCCTATGACTTCAAGTACAAAGACAGGAAGCTGGAAAACTCAGCAGGTCAAACAGCATCTGCAGAGCCAAAAAAAAAAATTAGACCCTGCATTAGAACAGAGAGGATAGATTGTCAGTGTAGAGCTGTATGAGAGAGAGGTCAGACAGTGGCTGTTAGGTGATAGGTGGAAACAGATGTGAGGGTGGGGTGTTAGGCAGATGGAATCAGGTGGGAGAAGTGAAAGGCAAAGGCTATGGGCTAGGTGAACAAAAAAGAAGAAACCCCATGTAGCTACGTGAGTGTATGTCAGAGGAGAATACCGGGACCGGGAGTGATATCAGTTATTGAACAGGCATGTTATGCTTCTGTATGTATTTGCAAATTACCTGATCAATTTAGGGGAAGGAAACTAATGCTTCCTGTCTGCAAGTCTATAGCTGTGAATTCGCTACCTTTTCCAGGGAGAAGTTGCACACCTGTGCTGCTCCATTTCCATGGTAACGGTGATATGTATTTTCTTTAATCTCCATGAATTCTCTTTATGCCACTGTACAAAATGCATTGTGTTCAAAGCATATTTCTAATCAGGCAAATATCCCCCAGGCAACCCACGCAAACCTCTCAAAATGGTCAGTAGTGGACGCTGCGAAGTACAAAGGGAAAAGTCAATGGCGATGTCAAGGTGACTCTCGGCCTAGTGCCAGCTGCTAGGAAAATATATTGTAAGCATCTCACAGATAGCTGCTACATCTCTGCCTTTCAAAGTAACAGACACAGAAGCCTACAAACACACAGAGCACATTTACAGTTCCTCTTGTTTAAAGTGGGATTGTGAGGCTGTCCTGCATTGATTCTTCACACAGAAATTATTTAGTATTTGGATACAAATAGCTACTGAAGATACCTTCAACCAGAAGGCTGAGGGAACTTGTAAATATTTTATCCTGTGTCTGTCTCTCAGAAGCTTTGAAATAAAAATGATTGAAACAAACTGCATTTATAAACTATATCTTATTACAGGATATCTCAAAGCATCCCCTGGATTACTTCAGAAATGTAGTTTTGTTTGTTAGCAAACTGATATTAGCAAATGTAGATTGTGAGCAGCTATGTACAGCAATTAAATGTATGACCGTATAGCAGGATCCTGAGAATATTGATCATGGTATCTACAGAATCATTGAATTCTGGAGACAAATAATTTCAAAAAATTACTGCTCTCTTGGGAAGAAATTTTCTGTTTTACCTCAGTTTTAAATGACTTGTGTGTCATTTTATAGTTGTCCACTTAGTCATGACTTACTGTATCTGCTCATGAACACATTTCAACATCTAGGCTACAAAACCCTTGAACATGCCATATGTTCGAAAAAGGTTAGCTCTCATTCTTCTGACCTCTAAGAAATACAGATGCAAATAATCTAGCCTCAGGGCAACAATCTCATCTCAACAATTAGCTCTGTGAATCTCTTTTGGATTGCCTTCAATATCACCAACTCCTTTTGTTTAGCCAAGGGAACAGAACTGCTCAACAGTGGCGGCCTCACCAACATCCAATACAACTACTTTACTTTATACTTTATACTTTGTCACCAAACAATTCATACTAGAACTATATCAAATCTTCTCTCTGTCCTTAAACTTCAGCTTCTTCACAATAAAGGACAACAAGCTGTTGCTTTCTTATTAGAACTACTTGTTGGTCCTGTCTGCTGACTTTAAGCGATTCATTCACTAGAACACCTGAATATTTCTCAACTTCACTCATTTGCAGAGTCTCCACATAGATATTAATCCACTTTATGATTCCTCTTATTTCAGTGCATGGTCTCACACTTTCCACATTGGATGCCATTTGTCAGTTTTTCACCCAATCACTTGACCAATCTGTAACGTACTGCGTAATCACAATATCTTCATTACAATATGTTCATCCACATATTTTTGTATCATGACCAAACTTGGAAATTATACATTTAATTCCTGAAAATGTATCTCAGGGTAGTATATGGTGACATATATGTACTGAGGTAATAAATTTACTCTGAACTTTGAACTCCTCCAGGTAATAGACCAAGTACCAGTCCTTAGCATATGATTCACATCCCTCTGATCTGAAAAGAAGCCATTAACTCCAATTGGAGCAATGCTGGAGGGACTCGGCAGGTCAGGCAGCCTCTATGGAGGGAAATGAACAGTTGATGTTTTGGGTTAAGATTCTTTATCAGGACTGGAAAGAGAGAGGGCTGAAGCCAGAATAAAAAGGTGGAAGGAAGGGGAGGAGTTCAAGTGGGCAGATGATAACGTACTTAATGGAAATACCCCAAATCAAGTATTTGACTGGTCAGCGCACATGACCAGGTGACTTGGTGATACCTGACAAGCTCTTTCTAATGTGACCCTACTGGCATACACACTAATAACACCATTATTTCCTTTGGGATCAATAAAGTACCTATCTACCTAACCACTACTGATACTTCAGACTGTGCTATGGGTGCTGTGCAGGAACAGTCGGTCAGAGGTGAATGGCAGCCACTCGCCCTCTTCATCCGGCAGCTCCATCCTCCCGAAAGGAGTACAGTACATTTGACCATCAACTTCTTGGTTTCTATCTGGTTGTCTGTCATTTTCGTTTTCTTCAAAAGAGTCAATATTTCACAGTGTTCGTTGACCATAAATCCCTTGTGCACACGATGGTCAAAGTATCAGACCCTTGTTATGCAAGGCAGAAATATCATTTGGCCTACATATTTGAGCTCACAGCTGATATGCAACATATCAAAGGGAAAAATAATGCCATGGCTGTTTACCTCTCACAGCCAACCATTGAGGCTCTATATATAAGGGGTTGACCATGTTGGTATGGTAGCCAACCAAGTTACTGACCCAGAGGCCCAAGCTTACTGAATGGCAGTCATGGGCCTGCATTTGGCTGACATTGAGTTTGGAGAAGCAGGGGGTTTCTTTCCTTTGCAATGTCGCAACCGGTTGTACTCGCCCTATCAATCTCACAAACTGGAGATGGACTGCTTTCGACTCCACACATGGCTGCTCGCATCTGGGCCAGAAGGCCGCACAGAAAGTGGTTGCACTAAAGTTTGCGTGGCACGGCCTCAGAAAGGACATGTGTGATTGGACTGCAGCTTGTGTGGAGAGCCAATGGGCAAAAATTAACCATCATGTTTAGGCGCTATTGGCACCTTTTGAGGTCCCTGAGTGACGATTTGACCATGTCAATGTCGACCTCATTGGTCCTCTTCCCCCCTCCCTCGGTTTAACCCACCTTCTTCCCACAGTGCACTGTGCCACCAGGTGGCCAAAGGTCATGCCCCTAGCATCGACAAGGATTACAGATGTGGCTCGGGCATTCATCAGCACCTAGGTTGCTCAGCTTGGCGCTCCATCTGATATTTCCTATGGCTGCGATTCATATCAGACGTCTGGGCTGCAATATCCCAGAACCTCAGCGTTAGGCCACATCACATCACGGCGTATGACCCATAGTCCAATGGCCTGTGTGAGTGGTTTCACCACTCCTTAAGGGCTGCTCTGAGGGCTTCCTAGACAAAAGTGTTAGCATGATCATCTCCTGTGGGTCATGGAGGAGCTCAGAACAGCTCCAAAAGAGGACCTGTACCTGTCTATGGCTGAGTTGGTACATGGGCAGGTGATTTCATTCCTGATGCCACAACCACTTGGTCGGTCTCTCTACGGTATTCCACCATCCAGAGTAAATTCAATTCCATTTCACCTATTCCTGCCTCCCCACAGGGCATGCAACACTCTTGGGTTCCTATTGACCTACATTCTGCTTCATTTGTTTTCGTCTGCCACGATACCATGACACACACCAACAACGCCTTAGGCCGCCTTATGATGGCCCATTCTGCATCTTGGAATGGAGAGAAAAGGCTCTTGTCATAAATAAGAGGAATAAACCTGAACATATTTTGGTAGATTGCCTTAAGGTGGCCCACCAAGATTTGGAGTGTTCTGCTGCCATGACCATGGACGTGCCAATACATCTCTGGCCGAGCCAGAGGCACCTGCAGTTCCTCCACCTGTGGAACACAGGACCTGAGCTGGACGGCTCGTCCGAGCTCTGGACAGGTTCACAATGCCGATTTGAGCTAATTCTGGGGGAGGCCTGTGCAGGGTAATGTAATTGGGAGAAATGTACATAATTCACAACCACCAACACTAAGTTTGGGTTTCACTTTAAGAGGCTGGTCTGATATGATGAGGTTTTTACGTAAGGAGCTTTAGCACACTTTGATGTGTAGGATTTGGAGTTCAATAAAACGTGTTACGGGCTTTTATAAATAAAAAAAAAACTCACTTTGTTTTATTTGCAAAAACCTACAACAACACTACCTGCCTGTACCTTCACCTTCCTCATTTTTGTTCCACACCTCCTTCCCTTTATTCCATGATTTACTGTCCTCTTCTACAAGATTCCTTCAGCCCTTTGCCTCTTCCACTTATCCCCTTAAGTCTTCTCACATCATTCCTTTTTCTTTCCTCTCCCTCATCTTCCTACCTCCTCCTTCTCACCTGAATTAACCTATATCATCTACCAGCTCGAGCTCCTCCCTGTCTTTCTGGCTTATGCCCTCTTTCTTTCCAATTCTGAAGAAGGGCCTTGGTCCAAAATGTCCACTGTTTATTTCTGTCTATAGCTGCTGCCTGACCTGCTGAGTTCCTCCACCATTTTATATGTATTGCTGCAGATTCCCAGCATCTGCAGTCTCTCTCTTGTGACCCAAGTTATAGGATTTCTCATCAACATTGTGCTGAGCTTCAATGTTCATCGCGGGCACAACTCAGACAGTAATTCGTAAGGTTTATACTGATGGTTTTGCACACAGCAGGGGACAGGGTCAGTTTATGATTTAAGAACAGAGAAGAGGGCAGATGAGTTAGGGACAGTAAATGAAGAATCAGAGTTAGGAGCTGAAATCCAAGTTGGAGTCCTCTGGGGTAGAAGACCAATAATCCCTGTGGAATGATTTCAGGTCCCTTGGACAAGGACTGCTGATGCCTCCACCACCCCCCCCCCCCCTCCAAGTCAGTGAGTCCTGGGATTGGACAGGAAACATTAGGGCCAGGGAGCCTGAATCTCCAGGCCTGATATCTAAGAGTCTGTGAGTCCGGGCCAGGCCCTACAGGTTGGAAGCCTGGAGGTGGCCTGTCCTGTGGTTGGAGACCTGGAGGTAGTGTTACGTACCCCGTAACTGGGTTGCCAAACCAGCAGAAATGGATCACTCAGTTGGAGTCTGGACTACTAGAACTAAGAAAGTTTTATTAAAGAAACAAGCAACGCAGTAATCGAAAGGATAATAAATGCAACAGTTCAGCAATGATAAACACACATGTGCACAGAATTAAGATAACAGCATCAATCAAGCCCTATCGTTGTCTAGGGGTAAATGACCAATTTCAAAGTGACACAAAAGTCCAGTTCGATTTAATAGTTCAGTTCGCAGTAATCGTTGCCATGGCGATGGACAACGTGGGGGGAGAGAGAGAGAAAGAACGGGAACGACTGATCATTCAGAAACGGCTTCCACTCACAGACCGGCGATAATTGTTCACAAGCAGCTTTTGGGCGGGTCCTTGGTGATGTCACCTGAAGTCACCGACTGTGACCCCTCCTCCAGATGCGGTCGATCCTCTGCAGTGAACTCGGCACCCAAGCAAGGGCGGACACCCACCGGGTTCCCGCTGATCGTACCTTTCCACCCTGTGCGTTGGCCGGTACTTCCCACCGACTCGTGAGAGGCGCACCGCTTCCAGGGTCTCGTTACCTCGGGTGTCGTGTGTGTCCTGCCTTAGCGAACCGGTCCCTTTTTATCCCCCTGCTGGGGTATCGCCTGTCCATCACTTCAAACAGTTCAGGGTTCAAAGGGGGAGCCGCTCCAGACAGCTCTCTCTCTCCCATCCCTTCATTACACATCTTCAGATCGCCTGTCCATCACTTCAAACAGTTCAGGGTTCAAAGGGGGAGCCGATCTTGGCAACACCCAGACTGATGGCTCCTTCATTAACATCTCCACATGCTGCTTCATTGTTCCTTATCTCTCCTTCCCTCTGAGGACAGGTGGCAGACCAACTGCTGATGCCACTGATGCTGGACCAGGCCAGCAAACATCTTAATTTTATGTGTATTCTCGTCACAGTGGCCTGTCCTGTGGTTGGAGTCCTATCTGTATGTGTGAGTAGGGAGGGGAAGAAGGGATTGTTTTTGCTGTTGTTGTTCTATTTTGTTCCTTGAGTTGATCTGCTGAACATTGTCACCACACTAGGTTGTTCCCGTAATGTGTGGCCAAACTTATGAGCTGCCCCAAGCTCATCTTAGGTTGTGTTGGTTGTTAACGCAAATGATGAATTTCATTGTATGTCTCAGTGAAATGTACATGTGATAAATAAATAAGTCTGAATATGAATCCATTAATTCCAACTCTTTTGAATATGTGACAGGTAATTTTCAATCCATACTAATACACTTCTTCAAATACCTTGAGTAATGTACCAGCCTCTTCTGTGGCAACTTGTCAAATCCTTTTAGAAATCTAAATATAGCACAGCTATCAAGTTCTCTCTATTAATTCTCCCAGTCACATCGTCAAAGAATTCATGCAAATTCTTTAACAATTGCTTGAATAAAACCATGGTGACTAGGTTTGACTATATTCAGTTTTCCTAAATGATTAAATGATTAGTTATTTTCTCCTTGATTATTGGTATATTGCCAACAATAGATGTTAAACCAACTGGCCTGTGGTTCACCACCTCCTGCTTTCCTCCTTTCTGAAATGAGTGAGTCATAGTAATGCACACACACAAAATGCTGGAGGAACTCAGCAGGCCAGGGCAGCATCTATGAAAATGAACAAACGGTCGACATTTTGGGCCAAGACCCTTCCTCAGGCTCATGGATCTCTAGTGAGTCATATTGGCTATTTTGCATTCTACTGCTAACCGCCTGAAAAAAAAATCAGATTCATTATCACTGACATACGATATGACATTTGGTATTTTGCAGAAGTAGTATATTGTAAAGTCATTAACATCTATAAATTACAAAACTTAAAAATTGTGCAAAAATGGTAGTATTCTGTGTTCAGTATATACAATCAGTGGCCACTGAGTGTATGTTCATGGTCTTCTGCTGCTGTATGCCATCCACTTCAAAGTTGAACATGTTGTGCATTCAGAGACGCCCTTCTACACATCACTGTTGTAAAGTCTGTCACCTTCCTGTCAACTTGAGCCAGTCTAACCATTCTCTTTTGACCTCTTTCATTTACTCGGCGTATCTGCCCACTGAACTGACACTCACTGGAATTTTTTTTATTTATTGCACCATCCTTCACTACCATAGGCCAAATCAAAGGTGGTGATGAATCAGCATATAGGAGGGAAACTGAAAGTGATGTCACAACAACAACCTCTTACTCAATGTCAGCAAGACCAAGAAGATGATTATTGACTTCAGGAGGAGGAAAATGGAGGTCCATGAGCCAGTCCTCATCAGGGTATCAGAGGTGGAGAGGGTCAACAACTTTAAATTCCTTGGTGTTCTCATTTTGGAGGACATGTCCTGGACTCAGCACCAAAGTGCAATTACAAAGAAAACATGGCAACGCCCCTATTTCCTTAGCATGACATCCATAACTTTGACTAACTTCTATAAATGTGTAGTGGAGAGTATATTGACTGGCTGTATCACCAATGCCCTTGAATGGAAAATCATGCAAAAAGTAGTAAATATACCTGGTCCGTCATTGGTGAATCCCTCCCCACGATTGAGTACATCTCCACAAAGTATTGTGACAGGAAAGCAGCATCCATCATCAGAGACCCTAACCAGCCAGATTATGCTCTCTTTACGCCATCAGGAAGAAGGTACACGAACCTCAGGACACACACTACCAGGTTCAGTGATAGTTATTACCCCTCAACCATCAGGCTTCTGAACCAGAAGGGATAACTTCACTCAACCTCACTTGCCCCATCACTGAAATTTTCCCATAACCTATGAACTCACTTTTAAGGATTCTTCATCTCATATTCTTGATATTTATTGCTTAATTATTTTTTATCTTTCTGTATTTGAACATTTTGTTATATTTAGCACACTGATTTCCGCCATTTTGGTGCGATCTCTCTTTGATTCTATTATGATTATTGAGCATGCCTAAAAGAAAATAAATCTCAGGCTTGTATACGGTGACACATATGTACATTGATAATAAATTTAATTTGAACTTTGAACTCTGTAAACTTTAGAGACTGATGTGTGTGAAAATCCCAGAAAGTCAGCAGTTCTGAGATACTCAAATCATCCTGTCTGCAATCAACAATCATTCCACGCTCAGAGTAACTTAGACCACATTTCTGCCACATTCTGATGTTTGGTTTGAAAAATAATAGAGCCCCTTGACCATATCTGCATGCTTTTACGCATTGAGTTGCTGCTCGGTGATTGGCTGATTAGATATTTACAGTGTATGTAGAAAATTTAGCAAGTTTTGAAAAATTTCAACTAATATGTCCTCTATCTCTGCAGCCACTTTCTTTAAAATACTTGGGTACACCTGTGACCGTTCCAGTGGGAGGAGAAGATGGCGGCACGACACAGCTCACAGCGGCCACTCCGATGGTGATGTCTGTTATTTGTCAAATAGGGTGCTGTGCACAATCCTGATTTGATGGAGACGGATGTGAGAGCACGGAGGAACATCTGGTGAAACTTCTGAAGTGCCTGGTTCGCTGCCGCTGCTACTGTGTGGTCCAGAATCTCCTCGGCTTTGCTTGTTGCTCGGCAGCCGGGGCGGGGTCGAAGCGCTCAGCAGAGGATGGTGATCGGAGAGGCTATGTCGGAGGGGCTGGTTGGAGGCTCAAAGTTTTCAGACGGACTCAGAGTCCGCTGCGGTCAGGTGCTTCCAATGGTTCAGCAGCAGCAAGTTGGCAGCGCTTGGGTGTTCATGGCAGGGAGGGAGAGTTCCTCCCTTCTACCGCCTGCGTGAGATGATGAGCCTATCAGGGCTTTGAGACTTTTTATTACCGTGCCCATGGTCTGCTCTTTATCAAGTTATGGTATTGCTTTGCACTGTTGTAAATATATGTTACAATTATGTGGTTTTGTCAGTTTTAGTCTTGGTTTGTCCTGTGTTTTTCTAGTGATATCATTCTGGAGGAACGTTGTATCATTTTTTTAATACATTCATTTCGAAATGACAATAAACGAGGACTGAGTGTCCTCATAATCTAATCTAATCCCCTCAATATTAAGTATGCAACTTTAGGTACTATGGAGGGGGCAACCTACCAGGGGAGCCGGAGTGACTGAGTCTGGTGCTGTGGCTCAGAAGAACAGAATAGACTGCATTTTTGATAGGAGATTCCATAGTCATCGGAACAGAGATGAGGTTCTTTGGGCGCAATAGAAACACACGGATGGGGTGTTGCTTCCCTGGTACCAGGTCCAGGGACATCTCGAATTAGGTCCACGGTATTTTTAAGGGCGTGGGTGAGTAGTCAAATGTCTTGGTACATATTGGCACCAATGACGTAGATACACAAGGTTAGGAGGTCCTGAAGAGAGATTTAAGGAGCTAGGTAGAAAGCTGAGAAACAGAACCTCCAGGGTGGTAAACTCCGGATTGCTACCTCTGCCTCTTGTCATTGAGGATAAGAATAGGATGACTTGGCAGGTGACTGCTTGGCTGAGGAACTGGTGCAGGTGGAAGGGGTTCAGATTTATGGGTCATTGGGATCTCTTCTAGGGAAGGTACAACTTGCACAAAAGTGATGCATTACATCTGAACCAGAAGGGGTTCAATCATTCCAGACAGGTTGGCTACAGTTTTTTTGGGAAGGTTTAAACTAATTTGGCAGGAAGATGGGAAGCAGAGTGATAGTTCTGAAGACGAGGTAGTTGGTTTACAAAAAGAGGGAATGTGTAGTGAGGAAAGGCTGTTGATAAGGCAAAATTGCAGTCAACAGGATGAGTTGCAATAAAAAAGGCGGACAAAATTGCAAAGGGCGAATACAAGACTGAAGGTGATATATTTGAATGGGGGCTGTGTACGGAATAAGATAGATGAACTTGTAGCACAGTTGTAGATTGGCATGTATGATGTTATAGGCATCACCGAATCATGGCTGAAAGAAGATTACAGCTGGGAACTTAATGTTCAAGGATACACATTGTATCAAAAGGACAGGCAGAAAGGCAGAAGGGTTGGCAATGCTCTGCTGGTTAAAAAATGAAATCAATTCATTAAAAAGATTTGACATAGGGTTGGAAGTTGTTGAATCTTTGTGGATAGAGCTAAAGAACTGCAAGGGTAAAATGACCCTGATGGGAATTATATACAGACTTACAAATTACAGTGGGAGATAGAAAATACATGCCAAAAGGGCAATGTTACAATAGTCATGGGGGATTTCAATATGCAGGCAGATTGAATTACAAGAAGAGGAATTTCTAGAATGCCCATGATATAACTTCCAAGAGCAGTTTGTGGACGAGCCCACTAGGAGATCAGCTATTCTGGATTGTGTGTTGTCCGATGAACCAGAATCGATTAGTGAGCTTAATTGAGACAAATGATTATAATATGAACAAATTCACCCTGAAATTTGAGCAAGAGAAGTTAAAGTCAGATGTATCATTATTACAGTGGAGTAAAGGGAATTACGGAGGCATGAGAGCGGAGTTGCCCAGAATTGATTGGAAAAGAACATTGGCAGGGATGATGGAAGAGTAGCAATGGCTAGAATTTCTGGAAGCAACTCAAAAGACATAGTTACATGCAGTGGTGCAGAGCTAGCCAGAGCGCACCCAGCATATCTTTACGAAAAAAGCCTAAATAAACAAGCTAATTAATTAGGAGCCGCCCAGCACGTAAATGTTGGCCCAGATCAGAGGCGATTGCCGATTTCACTAGCTTTACGCGATGTTCACTCCTCTTTCCAGGGCACTGGAGCATTTAGTTGTTCCATTGTTTGGTCAATTTAAACGCTAGCCCAGACAGACTGAAAAGACAAGGCTGTCAGGATCGAGGTGACATGTTGAATCTACACAAACTTCTAATAAAGTATTGACAAGAGAAGTCAAAGCCAACGTAAAAGCCAAGATTAGCAAAGGAGCAAAAATTCATGGGAAGTTCAAGGTTTTGAAAGGTTTTAAAAGCTAACAGAAGACAACTAAAAAGGTCAGTAAGAAGCTCAAGATGGATTAGGAAAATAAGCTAGCCAATAATAATGAATTAAAAGTGAAAATAACATGGCAAACACAAAATAATCTGCAGATGCTGCGGTCAAAGCAACAGTCACAACACGCTAGAGAAAAGTCTTTTCCACGGATGCTGCCCGACCTGCTGAATTCCACCAGCGTGTTGTGAGAGAAAATAACATGGCTTACGTCTCGGAAATTGATGAATTTGATAGCACTAATGAAAGCTGGGAGTTGTATATCAAGAGAGTGGAACTGTATTGTAACACGAAAAACATGGAGCAGCACAAAAAAGGTCCTACTCTTCTTAGCTCAATGGGCCCAAGAACGTACATTCTCTTACATAGCCAGTAACCCCTAAAAAGCCAGCAAGCAAGACGTTCGACGATTTTACAAAATCACTTAAACCCCAAATGGCTGGTAATAGCTGAGGTAGTTAGATTTTATAAAAGGAACCAGTCAAAGGATGAGAGCATTTCTGAATACATTACGGACTTGTGCAAACTTTCCCAGTACTGTGACTTTAGAGGTGGACTTTCTGATGCAGGTTTATATGTGGCATGCATAGTCAAAGCATTCAAAAATAGGCTACTGTCCAAAAGAGACCTAACCTAATAACCATCATTAACCATTGCAATAACATTACAGACTGCAGCAAAGGATGTAGCAGAACTACAGATAAAGAGGTTAGAATATGAAATGTACAAAATGTCCCTGAATGGTGCATAAAGCCAAAAATGTTATCAATCTGGCAAGTCCTCTCTTGATGAAGATGATTGTTGGTTCAAGGAAAAAGTTTGCACGAAGTGTCATAGACAAGTCATACAGAGAATGTGCAAGTCAGACAAAAACATAACTAAAGAGAAAAACCACACAGGGTGAAAAGTTTCACATACAAATCTGATCAAATGCATAAAGTGTCCAAATGTAAAACAGACAACATAGTGTCTGACAAAGGTGAACTGTCATGTCTAGAACTGCATAGTATTACTGAAGTAGATCACAAAATCATATGGATCACAATAGCCGTGTCTGGAGTAAAACTGAAAATGGAGGAGGGCACAGGGACAGCTTTGTCTATAATTTCAGAGGCTGATGACAATGGACTGCTTTCTAAGCTACCATTAGAGCAGACCTCAGTGATGCTAAAGACCTACACAGGTGAAAAAGTGTCTCCCAAAGGCAAACTGAAAGTGAATGTGACATATGGAGGCGAAACACAGCAGTTAGAGCTTTATGTATTGAAAAGTGGCAGGCCAGCACTTTTTGGACATGAATAATTGAGGAAAATCCAACCAGACAGGCACTCAATCAAAGCTCTCAATGCAGTGTCAACAGGCAACTGCAGCCCAATTTGCAGCACTAACCAAAGACTGGCACAACTGCTTAATGCTAATGAGAAGGTGTTTGAGAAGGGTACTGGTAAACTCAAAGGCATGAAGAGCAGAATTGAAATGGATGAAACATCAACACCAAGATTTCATAAAGCGCATCCGGTGACTTTCGCATTACGTCCTGAAGTGGATGCTGAACTTCAGAGTGCGGACGCATCTGGAATTCTCTCCAAGATGGAGTGGAACGATTGGGCCATGACCATTGCCCTGGTCATCAGAAAAGGGAAGGCCAGAGCCGTTCACATGTGTGGGGTTTTCAAGGTGAGCAGCAACCCAGTGCTGCATACTGTGCACTACCCCCTGCCATGAATAGAAGATGTTATTGCATCTTTGGTAGGCAGGGAGAAGTTTCAAAGATTGATTTGTCATAAGCCTATCTGCAAATGGAGATTGAGGAGTCAAACAGAAAGTTCCTTACAATCAACACTCACGAGGGACGGTTCCAGTGTAATCGTCTTGTCTTTGGTGTCACATCAGCTCCAGCAATTTGGTAAAGAGCAATGGACCAAGTGCTCCAAGATGTCCCAGGAACACAATGTTACCTTGATGACATCATCATGACTGGCATGAATGATAAAGAGCACCTTCAGAGCCTTGGTAAAGTGCTTACCAGGTTGAGTGAGTGTGGTCTGCACACGAAGAGAGAGAAATGTGAGGGTTTCAAGAACGAAATTTCATATTGTGGACATGTCATTGACAAGCATGGCTTACATCAGTCACAAAAGAAAATTGAAGCAGTACTACAGACACCCAAACTAGAAAATATGTCACAACTCAGGTCATACTTGGGCCTTGTAAACTACTACCTCTGTTTCTCCCAAACATGGTTTTAGTGATGCACCCATTGAACGCACTGTTACAGACAGGAGCAAAGTGGGAATGGTCAGAAAGGTGTGAAAAAGCATTCAAAGAAACAAAGTGACTAATAACATCAGATGAACTGCTCACCCATTGTGATCCATCACTGCCCATCAGACTTATGGTGCCCTATTATGGCATTTGAGCCATTTTGTCACACACTATGAAAGATGTATCTGAATGTCTGAACATATTTGCTTTAAGATAACTGATGAGCACAGAACACAACTAGGCACAGGTCAATTGAGAGGCCTTTAGTCCAGTAAAGAAGTTCCACCACTACCTCTACGGACAAAAGATTAATTGAGTGATAGATCACCAGCCCCTCGTGGCCATTTTCAATCCCAGGAAGGTATTCCAGTGATGACTGCTACCTGGTTACAACATTGGGCACTGTTCCTGGAGTCCTCTCTTTTGACGTAAAATTCAAGGGCACTAAACAAAACAGCAATGCTGACGGTTTGCCATGTCTTCAACTGTTCGCAACTGAAGTGGAAAAGTCTTCATACTGTGACCCAGCAGAAGTGTTCCACACAGTATTGGTGGACCAGTTGCTGGTAACAAATTTGGAAATACAAAGAGAAAGAAGGAATGACCTGACTGTTGGTATGTCAAAGAACACTGAAGTGTGAATCTTGTTTTGTGGTTCCCTCTAAACTGTGTACCAGAGTGTTTGAAAATCTCCATGAAGGACACCTGAGTACTGTTCAGTCAAGCTGAAGAGTCTCGCCCGGAGTAACGTGTGGTGGCCGGGAATAGATAAACAGATTGGAGACCTTGGCAAGGACTTTCTGAAGCCAGATGTATAAGGGACGTGCAGAGTAAACAGTTCAGCCAGTTATCAAGTGAAACAGCAAGGAGCTTTGAGGTTGGAGAGGAAGTCCTAGTGCATTATTACTGAGAAGCCAAGTGGGTATCTGGTTGTATAGTTACAGTATGGCTGATGTAAACAGTGGATGTTGGAGAGCATACATAAAGATATTAGGTGGACCAGATATTGGATGTTCAACTGAAGAACACACCTCAGTAGATTGTATCCAATGAGATGGACATATTACAGCCACTGAACTTATCTTTCAGTAATGAACATGTCACTGACTGAACCATGACATCAGCAACTGAGAACGTTGACTTAGACAAGATAGCTACCAACCCTGATGCCACTCCACAGGTCCAGAGGCACTACAAAAATCTTATCATTGACAAGACACCCAACAAACCTGATGCCATTCCACAGGTCCAGAAACACATCCTGAAAAAACAGAGCACCACCCAAAATACTGAATCTTCAGGTTAATGAAGTTAGTTGTGGACTGTTATTGTGAGAGCATGTTTATTTGGAATATGGTTTATGAAAGGGAAATAGAATGCTTTATGCATACACTATACAGTTTTATGATGCAATCATCAAAAGGGAAAGGAAGTGTAATTTATGGATCTATTTCTTTTAGAGTAATGACTCCCGTCAGCACTACATATAATCTGTTGTCTACACATGCACATTGTTCCCTTTCTCTCTCTCACTCCTGTGCTGCAATATGAACTCACCAGTTAAAGGCATCTCCTGCATATATGTTTTTATTTTAGTTGATATGTAGTTGTAAAGGCACAACAGTCTTTGACAAGGTGCCACACATGAGCCTACTTAACAAGGTACAAGCCCATGGTATTACAGGAAAGATTCTAATGTAGATAAAGCAGTGGCTGAATGGCAGAGGCAAAGAATGGGAATAATAGCAGTCTTTTCTGTTTGGCTGCCAGTGACTAATAGTTTTCCTCAGGGGTCTGTGCTGGGACTGATTGCCTTGACATTATATGACACTGTTTTGGGTGATGGAATTGATGGCTTTTTTGTAAAGTTTGCAGAAAATATGAAGATAGGTGGAGGGTCAGGTAGGTTTGAGCAAGTAGAAAGGCTACAGAAGAACTTAGATAGATTAGAAGAATGGGCAAAGAAGTGGCAGATGGAATACTGTTTTTGGGAAGTTTATGGCCATATACTTTGGTAGAAAAATGGAAGTGTTGACTATTTTCTAAATGGAGAGAAAACACAAAAAACTGAGGTGCAAAAAGACTTGGGATTCCTTGTACAGGATTTCCTAAAGGCTAATTTGCAGGTTGAGTCTGTGGTGAGGAAGGCAAATACAATGTTAGCATTTGTTTCAAATGGACTTGAATATAAAAGCAGGAATGTAATGTTGTGACTTTATAAAGCACTAGTGAGGCCTCACTCAGAGTACTTTGATCAGTTTTGGACCCCTTATCTTAGAAAGTATGTGCTGACACTGGACAGGGTTCAGAGGAATTTCACTACAATTATTCCAATATTGAATGGCTTGTCATATGAAGAGCATTAGATCTTTCAGGGTGTATATTCACTAGAATTTAGAAGAATGAAGGGTGACCTAATAAAAACCTATTGAATGGTGTAAGGCCTTGATAGAGTGAACATTGAGAGGATGTTTCCTATGGTGCGAGAGTCTAAGATTAGAGGACACAGCCTCAGAATAGGCAGGCATCCTTTTAGAACAGAGATGAGCAAGAATCTCTTTAGCCAGAGAATAGGAATCTGTAGAATTCTTTGCCACAGACAACAGTGGGGGCCAAGTCTTTATGGACCAGAGGTTGATAGATTCTTGATTAGTTAGGGCATGAAGGAATACAGGGAGAAGGCAGGAGAGTGGGGTTGAGAGGAAAACTGAACCAGCCATGGTGAAATGGCAGAGCAGACTCGATGGGCCAGATGGGCTAATTCTGCTCCTATATCTTATGTTCTTATGGCCTTTTGGTCATTGGATCCAGATGGTTTGTCCACCATTCTCCCTATGAAATTTTCTAATACCTCATGCCTCGTGATTGGGATTTTAACAGATTCTTCCCTGTTATTTGAAATGAGCCAATCTGTAATCTTAGGGATATTTAGTTTCCCCCGTAATAAAGACTGATGCAAAAAAATGATTTAACCTATCTGCTATTTCTCTGATTCCTGCTATTAATTCAGCAGATTCATTTTCTATACATCACTTACCTACTTTAGCCTTCTTCTTTTTAGTTTTGTGTACATAGGAACTCTTAACTGATTGGTTTTATATGATAAGGGTTTTCTAACCAGATCAATATTCCCCATTGTTGTGATCATTTTAGATATTCTCTGCTAAATCCTAAAAACATACTAATTCACTGGCCGATCAGCTTACCACTTTGTATGCCCTACCTTACACTTTAAATTTATCCTTCACCTCCTTTGCTAACCATAGATTGTGTTTGTTTCTCATGGAAAACCTCTTTCTAATTGAGATAAATTCCTGCTGAGTGTTATGGACCAACAGTCTGAATGTCTGCCACTGTTCATCTATTAACCTATCTTTCAGCTTATTTTCCTAATCCTACATGGACAATTCTACGTTCCTATCATTATAGCTGCCCTTAAATAAGCTGAAAACAATTACTTTGACATAGGAATCCTGCAGCAACTGTGTAGGAACTGTACAAATTCATTCCACACACTGATCTGTGGCTACCTAAATGCTAACACCATCACAGGTTCCCCTCTTGCCCCTTTTCTTCTCATCACCTGTCTATCATTTCCTGGTAGTGCTTCTCCTCTTCTCCTTTCTCCCATAATCTACTCTCCTCTCCTATCAGATTCCTTCTTTTTCAGCCTTTTACCTTTTTCACCTACCACCTCCCAGCTTCTCACTTCATCTCCCTCCCCCAACCACCTACCTTCCCCCTCACCTGGCTTCACATAATGGCTTGTGTTAATGATACCCCATATTAGACATTGGATGTTTTTTTCTCCCTCTCTCTCTTCCTTGGTCAAACATTGTTTCCAATTTACAGTCTCATATTATCTGATCTGGGCATACAGAGCAAGGTCTGTAGGCAAAAGGCAGTTAGCTATAGGCCAGTTAGTTGTAGGCAAAAGGCAGGTAACTCTCAGCCAGTTAGTAAGTAGACAAGAGGCAGGTAGCTATAGATCAGTTAGGTTAACATCTGTAGTTGGGAAAGTGCTTGAAGCTATCATTAAAAAAGAAATAGCAAGGCATCTGGAAAGAAATGAATCCTTCAGGCAGATGCAGCATGGTTTCAGCAAAGGCAGGTTCTGTTTGACACTAATGGAGTTTTTTGAAGATATAATGAGCACAGTGGATGGAGGGGAACAGATGGGTATTATTTACTTGGATTTCCAGAAGGCGTTCTACAAGGTGCCACATAAAAGACTAATCCATAAGATACGGATGCATAGAGTTGGGGGAGATGTATTAGCATGGATAGAGGATTGATTAACTAATAGAAATCAGAGAGTTGGGATATATGGGTGTTACTCTGGTTGGCTATCAGTGGTGAGCGGCGTGCCGCAGGGGTCGGTGCTGGAGCCCGCAACTGTTCATTATATACGTTAACAATCTGGAAGGGGGGGACCAAGTGTAGAGTATCTAAGTTTGCTGATGATACTAAATTGAGTGGAAATTCAAACTCTGCAGAAGATACAGAGAGACTGCAGAGATACTTAGATAGATTAAGTGAGTGGGCAAGGGTCTGGCAGATGGAGTACAATGTTGGTAAATGTGAGGTCGTCCACTTTGGAAGGAAAAATAAAAGAGCACATTATTATTTAAGTTCTAGAAAATTGTAGTATTCTGCTATGCCGAGGAACTTGGGAGTGGTTATACATGAATTGCAAAAGGTTGGTTTGCAGGTGCAGCAGGCTATCAAGAAGGCGAATGGAACGTTAACCTTTATTGATAGAGGGACTGAATTTAAGAGCAAGGAGGTTATGCTGCAACTGTACAGGGTACTGATGAGGCTGCACATGGAGTACTGCATGCAGTTCTGGTCTCCTTACTTGAAGGATATACTGGCTTTGGAGGCGGTGCAGAGGAGGTTCACCAGGTTGATTCCAGAGATGAGGGGATAAGACTATGAGGAGAGATTGAGTCACCTGAGACTGTACTCACTGGAATTCAGAAGAATGAGAGGAGGTTTTATATAAAATTATGAAAGAGATAGATAAGATAGAGGCAGGAAAGTTGTTTCCACTGGTAGCTGAGACTAGAACTAGGGGACACAGCCTCAAGTTTCAGGGAGTAGATTTAGGACGGAGATGGGGAAAGAACTGGTTTTCCCAGAGAGTGGTGAATTTGTGGAATTCTCTGCCCAATGAATCAGTGGATACTACCTCAGTTAATATATTTAGACAATGTTGGATAGATTTTTTTCATAATAGGGGAATTAAGGGTTATGGGGAAAAGGCAGATAGGTGGAGATGAGTCCATGGCCAGATCAGCCATGATCTCATTGAATGGCAGAACAGGTTCGATGGACTAGATGGCCTATTCCTGCTCCCATTTCTTATGTTCTTATGTTGTTATGTCTTGATGTGGAGTTTATGGCAGTGGTGAGATAGTGGAAAATAGTATTGTGTCATTTACCACTTGTACCGATGTACCATTTAACAGCCAAGACTTGATGGACGAGTATGGATTATTTTCACTTGACAGGTGTGTTTGTGCATTTCCTGCAACACCAGCTACTATTCCCTGATAAGGTGACATTGCAAAATGGTATGAGGATTAACAAAAGCCATTCAGAAGGTCAATTTATCACCAAAAAAAATCTTAATCATTTCAGGAGACCAAAGATGAACTTTCCAGAGTTTATTTTTCCTTCTATGCCAGTGAGTTTTGCGTTTCTTCTCTCTGGAGACACGGCTGGAACAAAGTGAAAGAAATGTTTTCATTTTTATGGTATCTCTCCAGTCCTTACAGCATCTTACAGTCAACAATTAGTTATTATATTGGGAAACAGCGATCTCACAACAATAGCAATGTGATATGACTGGATAATAGACATTATTTTTAATCAAGGATGTTAAATGAAAATATAGGACAGGACACAGGTGATAAGCCACTCTCCTCTTTACTGCCCTAGAATCCATGGCAGTCACTGAAGTGAGCAGTCAGAGCCTCAGTTTAACATTTAATTCAAAAAACTGTTGCTCTGAGCTGCAACAGTCCCTGAGTATTGCACTGAAATCCCAACCTGAATTTTGAGCTCAACTCTCTGGAGTTTTTTATTGACTACAAATTTGCCTTCAATAACATAACTCCAGGCATACTTATCACCAGACTTCAGGACCTGGGAGTCAACATCTTCCATTGCAACTCTACTTCCTTACCTACAGACTGCAATCTTTAAAGAGAAGCAGCAACATCTCTAACATGATCATTCTAAGTGCTGGTGTTCACAAGGCTGTGACCTCCGTCCTTTACGTGTGAGGCTCTAACTCCATCCACAAGTTTGGAGAAGCTGCCGCTATAGTGGGCCATACCTCAAATAATGAAGAGTCAGAGTACAAGAGGTAGAGGAAGAACCTTGTAGCATGATGTCATGACAACTGTTATGTTTTCTACCTTCAAAATATTAAATTAATTCAAGGAACATGCAGGAGTCCAGGAATGCAGGTCTGGCTTCATCTTTACTCTTAGAAGGCATGCACATATCATGTGGTAGCATGATGACATATGCAATTAGTGTATTTTTACATACAACTGGTAATTAATTATTCAAACAAACAAGAATACTTAATCAAACTATATATATATATACACACATATAAGATAACTCAAATATAACTGAAATATTGAATACACAACATTCCTCCCAGCTTAGCTATAAACTTCAACTCAATCTAGAGAGCATCTCAACTACATACACAGTATACTATATAATACAACTACTATATTCAGACATCAAGAGCAGAGTAAATTTTAAATTTTCCATTCAGGTCCAAAGATTTAATCACTATGGAGGATTTCTTATTCTTGTGCAATAACATCTTTCCTGACAAGGGAGGTCACTCTGCTTGTGGTTGCAAAAACAATCTCAGGTTTTAGATTGGTGGTTTTAGGTGTTGATTCTGAGACTGTAGAAGTAGTTCTGACAGCTGGATACCTGACTTCTCCATTCCTCTGTCTAAATCTACTTTGATCCCTTTACTATTCTTTCTCACATTCCTTCTCCCTTTCACACCCTTCTCTTTCTCATTCACATTCTTTCTCACCATCTCTTCCTTCACTTTTCTACTTCTAGTTTGTGCATCTTGAACTTGGGAAGGTCCATTTAGTTCACTGGAGTGTTCCCTTATGAATGCTCCTTTCGCACTTTATGATCTGATCTCTCCATTTGGTTTCCACGTGCACAACATCATCTGACAAACCCTTTGTTTTCGTATCTCCATTGACACCTTTCTTTTTGGCCTTTGATTCATCCAGCTGGGCTTTGGTCTTTGCATTTACTTTTACAAGCAGCTTCTTGCCTCCCACTTGAAGATCATCCAATAATTTTAGTGCATGTGTAGTAGATTTCTCTGTTGGGCAACAATTCATGGTGTTCGGTATGGATCAGTTGTTGCATCATCGAGTACTTCCCTTAATTTGCTTTCAGCTAGTGTCATTGCAGGGGATGTGGCATGCAATTGTTGGATGAAACTCCGATCAAGTTTTCTTTGTAGCAACCATCATGCCCCCATAATGCTGGTCCTTTGGTTTTTACCACATAAAAGCTCAATACACCTTGTTGGTTGGTGTACTTCACAGTTACAAATGTCATTCCCACGGGAGTTATCCCTTCTTCTATGTAAATTCTCAGTTGAATATTTGCAGACTTCAGTTTGATATCTTTGAAATGGCATTCAAATTCACGTTGTGAAATGACTGAAACAGCTGAACCAGTGTCTAGTTCTATTTTAAATAATTTGCCATTCACTACTGGTATAAGCCATATTGCTTCTCTATTGTTAACTTTTACACTGTAAATCTCAAAGTTACACAGTCCTATGTCACTCTCATCATTATCAGATTTTTCATCAACAACATGCAGATTAGTGCTCTTTTTGAAACTGCAACTTGACTTTTTAGCATTTTCTCTTCTCCCTACAGTCCCTTTACTTTTGTGGGTCTGACACGTTCTGTGGATGTATCCTACTTTGTTGCATCTTCTGCAAGTCTTGCCATTAAATCTGTATTGTTCTAGTGTATGTGAGCCCCTACCACAACTGTAACACAATTTTTTCATTCAGATTTCTGTTTAGAGGATGCAATTTTGTCCATGTCCACTTTCTTTCCTGACTACAACTCATTTGCTTCTGTCTGCAGTTTCTATTGAAACAAAGATTTCCACTGCTCCTTTAAATATAAGTTATGTATCAGTTAGGAGCTGTTTTTGAAAGATTTCTTTTAAGCTTCCATGAACTAAATATTCTCTTTGTGTATCATTAAGACCATTGCCGAACTGGCAATGCTCAGACATTCTCTTCAATTCTGTCACAAATGCTGAAGTGGACTCCTATTCCGCAATCAACATTGGCTTTGATTCTAAATGTTCCTGCATTACTTTTACAATATCAGCAAAGTTAATTTCTGATGGTTTTGTTGGAACAGTCAGACTTCAAAGCAAACTGTATCCCTTTAAACCCAATACCCAGCAAAATTGACACTTGCATCTCATTGGCTATTCATTTGCTTCAAAATACTTTAAAGAGCATACAGGAATCTGAAAATATGGGTCTGGCTTCATCTTTACTTCTAGTGAGGCGTTCATGTATCATATGGAAGTGTCATGATGTATGCAATTAATGCATTTTACACACAGTATAACCTGCAATTAATTATTTAAATAAACAAGAATGCTTAATCAAACTATATATATATATATATATATATATATATATATATATACTTACACAAGATTATTCAAATATAACTAAAATATTACATACACAACAACAATCTTTCCCTCAATATCAGAAAAACAAAGGAACTGGTTATTGACTTCAGGAATACACATCCTCCTGGCTTGTTGAAAGGGCTGAGAAATTCAAGTTTTTAGCAGCAAACATCACCAATAATCTGTCCTGGCTCAAACACGTTGACATAACAACCAGAAAAGCTCACCAGTGCCTCTACTTACTCAGGAAGCTAAAGAATTTTAGCATGTCCCATCGATCTTTACCATTTTTTATTGATGCACCATGGAAAACATCTTATCTGGATTTATCATGGCTTGGTATGACAACTTCTGTCTGTGTGACCACAAGAAGCTGTAGACAATCATGGACACAGCACGGAAATCAAGCTCCCCTCTATGCACTCTGTCTATACTTCTTGCTGCCTCAGTAAAAGTAGCCAACAAAATCAGATTTCATCCACCCCAGACATTCTCTATTGTTCTCTCTTCCATCAGGTAGAAAATACAAAAGCCTTAAAGCACATACACCAGGCTCAAGGACAGCTTCTATCCCACTGCTATAAAACTATCGACCCTAGTATGATAAGATCGACTTTTGACTTCACAATCAAATTCATTATGATCTTGCACTTTATCGTTCACATGCTCTGCACTCTCTCAGTAGCTTTTGCACTTTATTCTGCATTGTTTATTGTTTTACCTCAATGCATTTGTAATACTTATGCAAGAGTAACTTTTCACTCTACCTTGGTACATGTGACAACAATAAGCCAATTCCAATTCCAGTTCTTAGGCCAATAACATTCTGACTCAATTGGTGCAATATCTACCCACTGAGTCAGAGCTCACATGGTGGGAAGATTAAATGATTGTTCCATTGCTCTGTCCATCATGAGTGGTGGAACAACTGCTTTCTTCCTCTTCCACTATTATGGATTTGTCTCAGGTTATGAGTCTTTTTGTACAACCTTCTCTTTCTCTCTCTACTCTCTGAAATAATTTATGTATAATTTATATTCAATGTGTCACCTGTACCGTGCCAGCGATGTTGTTACCTGCAAGTTTTTCATACCCATATGTGTCACCATATTTGAGACAATGACAAAAAAAATTGATCCAACTTGACTTGCTCCACATCAGCATTATTAATTGCTAATAGACTTCTTCTATAATTTTAAATATTACTATTGGGTCTATGTACCAACACAAAACAGAAATTAGGCCCAGAAATTCTACTACATGAGCAAACAATTTGGTGCATTACATGATAAGCATTATCAAACCTCAAGCTACCTGCTCCTGACACTGTTCTCAGATTCTAGCAGCATGTTCTCTTTTGTGTGCTTTGGGTAGGGAGAGGGATTGACTTTGGTCCAAACTGAAAGAACCTGTTAACAACCATGCTGTTGACTCCCAGATCAATAAAAGGCACCTGGGAACCTGATGTCCAACCAATGAGTCATTGCTTTCTGGAAAGAAAAAATAGTAAGAAGATTGACAAGTAAAAATAGAGTTAAATTGACTTCATCTGGATTTATTTTGGCTTCATGTGAGAGATCGTCCGGTTGTAATAAGCTATTTTTCTGATGCTTATTGTAATCAAATGTTTGAGCCACTGTGATTCATAATTAGAGGGTTACTGTCTATTCATTTAACTAGATTATTCCATTTTAGAAAGGATTTTGGAAATGAAGTCCTAAATTTCAACCACCATTTCACTGCACTGAATAATTATAAATTAACAAACCATAAAATGAGTTGATTATACTGTTTGAGATGTACTTTTGTTTAATTGTCCTGAATTCTGATCTCTTTAATGAGTGTAAATGTTGACAAATTAATTAAAATACCACAACCTTCATTTAAAGCATCTTGAATTTGGTATCTTCATCATTTGCCCTATCATTAGCTGGTAGTGGATTGACCCCAGGGAATGGAAGTAACAATGACATACAGGAATTAAACAGAATTTAACATGTTAAAATAGGCATATTTCTTGTTTTTGTTCACTCCCATCAACAAATACAAGAATATACAGGTTTTCAGAAATGGAAATTACTCTTTTGTCCAAGTCAGTAAAGTGATTCAAACTGGAAAAGCAAGTTTGCCAGTTGCTAATTCCTTATCCCTTGAGCCTGTCCACAATAATTTGCCATCAGTCAGCAGAGCGGCAGGATGAGACAGAAACTTGCATTTACTAAATTCAGATTTATTTTCATTCAATTATACACAAGTATACTGCCGAATGAAACAGTGTTCATCCAAACCAAGGTGCACAATACGGTACATATAACTCACACACACAACACACAAAGTAATATTACAATAAATAAATTAACAAATAATAAGGTGTATTTGTGACACAAGTTAAAAAGTAAGCAGTATAACGTGACTGACACCTCATGCATGATGAGACCTGGATGATGGTAGTGAGTTAAGTAACCTTATGGCCTGCGGGGAAGAAACTGTTTCTTGTCCTAGCGGTTCTTGTCTTAATGCTACAGTTCCTCCCGCATGATGGTAGGGGGTCAAAGGGATGGGAGGGATCATTGAGAATGCCAAGGGCCTTGCATAAGCAGCACTCCTGATAAATATCTCTGAAGGGTGGAAGGGTGACCCTGATGATCATCTCAGCGATCCTTGAAATCTTTTGTAGGGACTTGCAATCAGATGCCTTCCTTGCAATTTCTGTACCAGATGATGATACAGTTGGTCAGAACACTCTCAATAGTGCTCCCGTAAAATTATGTTAGAATGGGGGTGGGGGAGTCACTGTTTTGAATTATAACCTTCAGATGAGTTTTCTATCCATTATCACTTCATCATGAAGTCCTCTGACTACCACCTGCACAACATAATCCATTTTGATTTCTTGCTTCATTTCATTTATTGAAGTGACACTCATCCACACCTTTGCTCACTTCAGCCTAGACCTTCCAGTGCACTCTTGGTCAGTCACATCTCCTTCATCTTTTGCAATCTTCAAAACCAGCAAATCCTAAATAAAAGCAGAAAATGTTAGAAACATTCAGCAGGTCTGGAAGAATCAATGGAGATACAGACAGGGTTGATGTTTTCATCACTTCCAGATTGGAAGCATTTTCTCCACAGCTAGCCTGGCTAAAATATTTAAAATTTCTAACATTTATCAAATCTCCTCTCTGTCTCAAAAGTTTCAGGGTTAAAATGATCACGTCACTCCTACCCGACACAACCCTTCTCAATAAACTCATTCACTCATTTTGGTACCACCTTTAGAAAAAATTCATTTTGCTTTCATGTGCTTCCATATTCTTTTCATAGATTATAAATGTATTCAGTACTTTGAAGATTTATTTTATAAATGGAAATCCAAAATGATGCATCATGATACAAAGATAGCACCGGGCAGTTATGCCGCTGGCACTTCGGGCAGCAATAAACGTCCTCCACCTCAGTCTGTTTGGAAAGATTCTTCACTGCTGTTTCCATAACATTGTTTATTGCTCTAGTCAGAGTTATTAGCCCTGAGCTGAACCCCCAAACCTGGAGGACCAGCGGAGCACTCTGTCTGGCCTCTACTCTTTGATCTGAATGGCATAAGTGACCATACTAAGAGCCAAAGTATAAGATCCTGGCCCCAGCCAACACAGCTCTTTGGGTCATTGAGGCATGCAAGCCT
The DNA here is from genome assembly GCF_030028105.1 of Mobula birostris. Classification (NCBI taxonomy): domain Eukaryota; kingdom Metazoa; phylum Chordata; class Chondrichthyes; order Myliobatiformes; family Myliobatidae; genus Mobula; species Mobula birostris. The sequence continues at coordinate 119,155,077 of NC_092376.1, forward strand.
TGAAACACTACAACAAGTTTCTGGTCCTCTAGGAGGCATGATTTTAAGATATTTGCTAATAAATCCTGAAGTTCCTCCAACAATTTTGTGCTTTCCAACATCTGACTTATTTTCAACTCCAATTAGATCAAGGGAACATTCTCGAATTTATGGGGAGTTATGGACCAGGATTCTCATTAAATTTGTGTGTAACTGTCACAGGATCTGTTTCATGAGGCTGTTGGTAGGAGAAAGCCTGAAAATACTGCTGTTGTAGACTTGTTGTCTGAGTAAACAAGTAACATAAGCAGATGACCAAGTTCAGAAGGAAAAGAAGACACTTCGAATCACACTCAGTGGCCACTTTATTAGGTACACCTGTACACCTGCACATTAATTTAAATATCTAATCAGCCAATAATATGGCAGCATTTCAATGCAGAAAAGTTTGGTCAAGAAGTTCATTTGTTGATCAGACCAAATATCAGAATGGGATAGAAATGTGACCTAAGTGACTTTGACCATGGAATAATTTTTGGTGCCAAATGGGCTGGTTTGAGCACCTTAGAAACTGCTGGGATCTTCATGCTCAGCAGTCGCTAGAGTTTACAGAGAATGGCGCAAAAGGCAACAAAAAAGAAATCCAGTGATCATCAGTACTGTGGGTGAAAATGTTTTGTTACTCTGACAAGTCAGAGGAGAATGAGCAGTCTACTTCATGCTGACAGGAAGGCGACAGTAACTCAAATAACCGCACATTACAGGTGTTACCTAATAAAGTGGCCAAAATGGCCACTGAGTATAGATATGGGTTAAGTAAAATGATAAACTTGATTTGGTGCAATAAAGCCTTTTCTGAAACATATAACTACAAGAATTGCAACACTTTTCCTTCATTTATCCCTTTCCATCTTTCAGGAACCTAAAGAATCTTTCCAGGTGAAGTGGCAAATGACTTCCATTTCTTCCAATGTATTGTACTGTGTTCCATTTTCATAAAACAGTTTACTTTATAATGGATAAGTCAAATTCAGATTGAAGCATTTGTGTTCAGACCCCAAGGGCTTCCCTGAGTTTCATAGTCCTACACAATTATTTGTCACCAACTCCCATTCTCACTTGTATGCTTATAGCATCTTGAGCTGTTCTAATGATGCTCAACATAAGTTTGAGGAACGGCAGCTCATCTTGCATTCAACAACTTCAGAAAATTCAATTACTCCATTTGAATTAAAACCTCTGTTGGTCCTCCAGCTGCACGATATATTCTTCAGCTCAACATTTCACCTTCTGCATTCATTTAAAGTTGAATTTATTGTCATTTGTACAAGTGCAATGAAAAACTTACCTACAGCAGCATCACAGTACATAGCATCAGATAAACAACATTCAAAGCAAAAACATAAATTGAACATAAATTATACAAGTTATAAGAAAAAAGAAAGCAATTAGAATAAAATCCAATTTATTTGCAAAAAGATCAAAATGGTCATAATGTTGCTAAACAGTGATGATTAGGATTATGTAGGCAAGTTTAAAAACCGAGTGGTTGAAGGGAAGTATCTGTTTCTGAACCTGGTGGTGTGAGACTTCAGACTTATGTATCTCATGCCTCATTAATGATCTGGAAGAGGAGACCATGTGTAGTGTATCTAAGTTTGCTGATGACACTAAATTTAGTCAAAGAGCAAATTGTGCAGAGGATTCAGAGAGTCTGCAGAGAGATATAAATGGGCTAAGTGAATGGGCAAGAGTCTGACAGATCGAGTGCAATGTTGGTAGACGTGAGGTCATCCACTTTGGAAGGAAAAATGGAAGATCAGATTGTTATTTAAATGGTAAAAAATTGCAGCATGCTGCTGTGCAGAAGGACTTGGGGGTGCTTGTGCATATGAATTGAAAAAGGTTGGTTTGCAGGTGCAGCAGGCTATTAAGAAGACAAATGGAATTTTGGCCTTCATTGCCAGAGGAATTGAATTTAAGAGCAGGGAGGTTATGCTGCAACTGTATAGGGTACTAGTGAGGCTGCATCTGGAATACAGCATCCAATTTTGGTCTCCTTACTTAAGAAAGGATACAATGGCTTTGGAGGCGGGCCATGTTGATTCCAGAGATGAGGGGCATAGACGATGAGAAGAGATTGAGTCGCCTGGGACTGTACTCACTGGAATTCAGAAGGATGAGAGGAGATCTGACAGAAACATAAAATTATGAAAGGGATAGATAAAATAGAGGCAGGAAAGTTGTTTCCACTGGTAGGTGAAACTAGAAATAGGGGACATACTCTCAAGATTCGGGGGAGTAAACTTAGGATGAAGATAAGGAAGAACTACTTTTCCCAAAGGGTAGTGAGTCTGTGGAATTCTCTGCCCATGAAACAGTGGAGGCTACCTCAGTTAAAATATTTAAGACACGGTTGGATAGGTTTTTTTCATAGTAAGGGAATTAATGGTTATGGGGAAAAGGCAGGTAGATGGAGATGAGTCCATGATCAGATCAGCTATGATCTTCTTGAATGGCGGAGCAGGGTTGCTGGGCCAGATGGCCTACTCCTGCTCCTATTTCTTATGCTCTTATGTTATGTTTAATGGTAGCTGCAAAAAAGACTACATAGACTGGATGGTGGAGATCTTTGACGATAGATGTTGCCTTCTTGAAGCAGTGCCTCATGTAGATACTACTGATGGTGGGGAGGAAATGTCACTGATGTATTGGGCTGATTCTATGACTTTCTGCAGCTCCTTATGTTTCTGTACATTTGATTTTTCATAGCAGAACATGATGTAACCAGTACGGATACTTTCCATTGTGTATCTATAGAGGTTGTTCAGAGAGCTTGGTGACATGCCCAAGTAAAAATATTGGTGCACCTTCCTCATGATTTCAACAATGTGCTGGGCTCAGGATAAGTCTTCTGATGTTCTAATGCCAGGAATTTAATGTCTCTGATCCTCTCCACCGCCAATCCACTATTGTAGACTAATCGTGTCCACCTTCCTGAAGATAACAACCAGTTCTTTAGTGTTACTGAAATTAAGTGAAAAGCTGTTGTTACAGCACCACTCAATCAAGTATCCTATCCCACTCTTATATGGTGACTCTTTGCCACCTGTGATTTGACCAATAACAATGGTGTCATTGGAAAATTTGCCTATGGCGTTTGAGCTGTGCTTAGCCGCACAGTCGTGTGTACATAGAAAGTATAAGTAGAGCAGGAGGCAAAGCACACAACATTGAGGTGCGCTTATGTTGATGTCAATGAGAAGGAGATATTAATCCTCACTGATTGAGATCTTCCAATGATTAGGTCGAGGATCCAGTTGCAGAGGAAGGTACAGAGGACCAGGTCTTGAAGTTTAATGATAAGTTTGGATGAGATGATTGTTATGTTACTTCTGTTTTAAATGTACTTTGGGTTAACAGTAAAGAATCATATTCTGGAAGAATTAGAGAACTTTCATTTACAGGAATAAACAAACACGTCTTAACCCAACCACGTGCTGGAACATTCTGGCAATCCCGTGCATGCTCACTGCTCTGTCCAATCATGTACTGGCACATCATTGCACGTGATATCAACAGATCTTCCTTTCCTTAAAAAGAAAAACAATTAACAATGTTAATCAAAGCAAATACATAATTTGACTAGTCTCTATCAGTCTCTCTGTGGGTTTATGAACATGAGTAGACTTTCTAAGTGGTACGCACAGATCTTGTGTTTCCTTGTAATTATTTACATGTTTTGTCTCGTCTCAGAAACTGCAGCTACTGCTTTTATATTCTCCATGTCAGCATTTTCATAAAGCGCATCTATATAAAATTCCTCACGGTCATCTTCAACCACTGTATTTACTTGTTTCATTTCACTTTCCTTCTTTCTACTTCTACAACAGCACGAAAAGTGATTAATCTTCCTGCAGTTGTAGCAAATTTTGCCATATACAAAACACAGATTTAGGCGATGTTCCCGTACACAACGATCACATGACTTTTTTCTCTCAAATGCTGCCCTGTTTCCTGTCAGTTTTGTCGACATATTATTATATTTCTACATTTATTCATGCTTTTTTACAGCATTTATATTGCAATTTTTGACAAAAAGCTCTTCATCCTGCAACGTCACGGTCTCAGATGCTTTGCAAAGAACCAAAGCTTTTTCAAAATTTAGATCTTGCTCTCTCAACAGCCTTTCTCTTAAAGCATTATCTCCAATGCCAGAAACAAGTCTATCTATAATGAGAGAGTCCGTGAGCAATCCAAACTCACACGTTCTACTACACTTTCTTAACTCAGTCACATACTGATTGATTATTTCAGTAGCTCTCTGCACACATGTAAAGAATTTAAATCGCTCGTACATTAAATTACGCTTAGGTATACAAAATACTTCAAATCTATCCATTATCGACTTTAAATTGAAATTATCTCCATCTTCAAAGAAAAAATTATTATATACCTCTACTGTGTCATTCCCAATTACATGGAGCAGGATTGCAGCTTTAGTTTTGTCTGCTTTTCTATCAGCTCCGATCGCCGATAACTATATTTCACACTGTTGCTTGAATATCCTCCAATTCTCAGCTACATTGCCAGTCAGCTGCAATTTTGGTGGGGGTTGTAAACCTTCCATTTTACTGTTTACAGTTTGAACTTCTTTCTTCTTCTTTCTTCTCCATTATCTTTGATTCTCGATTCTCGATTCTTCCGTATTAATCTTCCAGAACCACTTCTGACACCATGTCATGTTACTTCTGTTTTAAACATACCTTGGATTAACAGTAAAGAATCATATACTAGAAGAATTAGAGAACTTTTATTTACATTAATAAACAAACACATCTTAACCCAGCCACGTGCTGGAATATTCTAGCAATTCCACGCATGCTCAGTACTCTGTCCAACCATGTACTGGCACATCATTGCACCTGATATCACCCCAATGATAGTGTTGAATATCAAGCTGTATTCAATGAACAGCAGCCAGATTTATAAGTTCCTGTTGTTTAGATGATCCAGTGCACAGCGAAGACCAAGAGAAATTGCATCTGCTATTAACCATCTGAAGTGGGAGACAAGTTGGAATGGATCTAGGTAATCTCTGAGGTAAGAGTTGATTCAAGCCAAAACCAACCTCTCAAAGCACATCAATGTACATGTTAGCATGAGGAAAATTACCAAACCCTTCTTTGAGCACCAGTACAACTGATGTCTTTTGGAAGGAGGTGGGACTCTCAGACCACAGAAACAAGAGGATGAAAGGGTCCATGAATGTTCCAGCCAATGAGTCTGTACAGATCTTAAATAGTAGGACAGATATGTCGTCTGGACCAGACATTTTTTGTGGACTCGTCCTGTTGAAGGATGTCTGTACATTGGCCATAGAGATTGAGATTGCAAGGCCATTCAGGGATTTAGGGGCTTGTGTGGGTATGTCATCATCGTCCCTGTCAATGTGTGCATAAAAGGCATTAATGACCACTGACACTAATCAATCCTGCCTTGTAATAGCTAATGTTGTGCCAATCAAACCTCGTGCCATGCTGACAGACCAACTTGATGACCTTCCAGAAGCCCTTTATTTTTAGATTGATATGTTTAAGTTCCACGATACTACAACAGACAGACTAAAGTCAACAACAATAACAAACACAAACTAAATTAAAATATTCCCAGCCTTTGTTATTTGTCCCCTACAGTGCCCAGTGGTCCCAGTACAGTCTGTGAAACCCATGGATATCACAGTTTCTTTTTCCAGGGATAAACAGACGCAAATAAATCCCCAGAAAGTTGCCAGGCACTCAGTCTGGGCAGAGTCACCCATTACCTGACTCAAGGGACGCACAGATAGCAAAGTTGGCCAACCCCAGGCTGAGCTGTGATATCCATTGAGGTTGGAGCTCAGCCTTAGTTGTTCATAGCATTGGTTTGAGGTCAGTGTGGCGATTTAGTGGTCAGGTTAAGGTTTAGGTTCAGGAATGAAAGTGAGTTAGCATCAGGGGCAGTAAATGAAGAGTCAGGGGCAGGAGCCAGTTGTCAGAGTCCTGATTAGAGTGCTCTGTGGTCCTAGGCCAGCAATCCCCATGGATGTGTTGGTTGTTAATGCAAGTAGCTCAGTTGACCATGTTTTGATGTGCACGTGATAAGTAAATGAATCTGAATCTGAACTGATAATGTGCAAGCCTTGCCACAGCTGTCAAACATCCTTTTCTTTTCTGTGTCCCACTCATTAACAGCTGCTATTTCAGTTTTTATGGTGACTTGTTCTTTCTCTCACATTCTCTCTCTCAATCTCTCACTTCTCTCATTAACCCCTCATCGGAATGACAGCCTACATCTTATTGGTTGCACCATGGTGCACCAGCAGAGACATTGCCTTTGTCCTATCTACGCCTTTCTTTGCCGCTTGTTTTCTTTTTTTCCTATTTCTGATGAAGGGTTTCTGACCTGAAACATTTGTTTCTCTTTCCAGAGGAGCTGTCTGACCTGCTGATCCAATATATTGTGTTTATTTGCCTGATTTCCTGCATCTACTGCTTCTTTTATTTTTGTATTTGTGAACCAATTTCCCTCAAAATGTTGCTCAGTGTTGCATTAAGTTCAAATGAGATTTTAATGGAATACTAAGCCATAATTACTTCTTAGCAAACTCCCTGTTCCTATAAAGCTATCATGTAGATTGCAAATGCCTTACATAAACATTTCAAAACATAATGTTAAAATAAAAAAAATGCTTATTTATCATATTTTGACTTCCATATTAATTATGCTGTACATACATATTCCAATCTCCGTTTGATGCTTTGTAAAATGCATCTGGAATTAATGAGAAATTGCTTTATCTTTGCAGTGCGATTTGATGAGAAAATATTTTATGGCTGCCTGATCAGCCAGCTTGATGACATCAAGTAAAGTGAATACCAGAGATCCTTTTGAATTGAATGTGTTAGAATTGATGACACAAAAGGCGAAGTTGGATCACAGATGTTTTCTTTGAGATTGTTGGTGAATTCCATGGTTTCACTGTTTGATGCAACATTTTAGCCAATGCTTTCTCCTTATTTCACAATTTGTATGAGACTCCCAAGATCATTTCTTTAACTCATCTTGCAACTGGATCCCAGACTTCCTGACTGGGAGACCTCAGTCAGTCCGGATCAGAAGCAGCATTTCCAACACCATCACATTGAGCACAGGGGTTCCCCAGGGCTGTGTGCTCAGTCCACTGCTGTTCACTCTGCTGACCCACGACTGTGCTGCAACACACAGCTCGAACCACATCATCAACTTCGCCGATGACATGACCGTGGTGAGTCTCATCAGCAAGAACATTGAGTCAGCATATGGAGAGGAGGTGAAGCAGCTAACGGGCTGGTGCAGAGCCAACAACCTGTCTCTGAATGTGAACAAAATAAAAGAGATAGTTGCTGACTTCAGGAGGACACAGAGCGACCACTCTCCACTGAACATCGATGATTCCTCCCTAGAGATCGTTAACAGCACCAAATTTCTTGGTGTTCACCTGGCAGAGAATCTCACCTGGTCCCTCAACACCAGCTCGATAACAAAGAAAGCCCAGCAACGTCTCTACTTTCTGCAAGGTCTGAGAAAAGTCCATTTCTCACCCCCTCACCCCCCCATCTTCACCACATTCTACAGAGGTTGTATTGAGAGCATCTTGAGCAGCTGCATCTCTGCCTGGTTTGGAAATTGCACCATCTTGAATCGCAAGACCCTGCAGCGAATAGTGAGGTCAGCTGAGAAGATCATCGGGGTCTCTCTTCCCACCATTACAGACAAAGCAAACAGTATTATGAAGGACCCCACGCACCCCTCATACAAACTCTTCTCCCTCATGCCATCTGGCAAAAGGCACTGAAGCATTCGGGCTCTCATGACCAGACTATGTAACAGTTCCTTCCCCCACGCCATCAGACTCCTCAATACCCAGAGCCTTGACTGACACTAACCTACTGCCCTCTACTGTGCCTATTGTCTTGTTTATTATTTATTGTAATGCCTGCACTGTTTTGTGCACTTTATGCAGTCCTGGGCAGGTCTGTAGTCTAGTGTAGTTTTTGTGTGGTTTTATGTAGTTTAGTGTAGTTTTTCTATTGTTTTATGTAGCACCATGGTCCTGAAAAATATTGTCTCGTTTTTACTGTGTACTGTACCAGCAGTTATGGTCGAAATGACAATAAAAAGTGACTTGACTTGACTTGAAACCCTAAAAATTAATTTACTTCTACTTGAAGAGTATGCAAATAAATGAGGGAACAAAATTCATCTTTTGTTACATCATTTCTAACATATTCAGTTCAAGATGGCATTCACCTTATGTGATGTCATCAAGCTGGCTGAACAGAGAGATGTTTCTGGGGAAACGGAAATGCCTAAAAGTAGATAAATTACCTGGACCAGCTGGACTACACCCCAGTGTTCTGAAAGAGGTGGCTGAAGAGATCGTGGAGGCATTAGTAATGATGTTTCAAGAATCTCTGGATTCTGGAATGGTTCCAAAAGACTGGAAAATTGCAAATGTCGCTCCACTCTTCAAGAAGCGAGAGAGGCAGAAGAAAGGAAACTATAGGCCAGTTAGTCTGACCTCAGTGGTTGGGAAGATGTTGGGGTCGATTATTAAGGATGAGGTCTCAGGAACACTTGGAGGCACATGTAGTCAGCATGGTTTCCTCAAGGTCAAATCTTGCCTGACAAATCTGTTGGAATTCTTTGAAGAAATAACAAGCAGGAAAGACAAAGGAGAATTGGTTAATGTTGTACACTTGAATTTTCAGAAGGCCTTTGACAAGGTGCCACACATGAGGCTACTTAACAAAATACAAACCTATGGTATTACAGGAAAGATTCTAGTATGGATAAAGCAGTGGACAGCTGGTAGGAGGGAAAGATTTGGAATAAAGGGAGCTTTTTCTGGCTGGCCACTGTTGACTAGTGGTGTTCCGCAGGAATCTGCATTGGGACCAGTTCTTCTTAAGCTATATATCAGTGATGGAATAATGGAATTGATGGCTTTGTTGCAAAGTTTGCAAATGATAAGAAGGTAGGTGGAGGGGCATGTAGTTTTGAGGGAGTAGAGAGTCTGCAGAAGGACTTAGACAGTTTGGGAGAATGGACAAAGAAATGACAGATGAATGGAGTACAATGTTGGGAAGTGTATGGTCATGAAAGAAATTAAAGCATTGACTATTTTTTAAATGGAGAGAAAATACAACAAAACTGAGGTCCAAAGGGACTTGGGAGTCCTTGTGAAGGATTCCCTAAAGATTCATTTGCAGGTTGGATTTGTGATATGGAAGGCAAATGCAATATTAGCATTCATTTCAAGAGGACTAGAATATAAAAACAAGGAGGTAATGTTGAAACTTTATAAAGCACTTGTGAGGCCTCACTTGGAGTATTGTGAGCAGATTTGGGCCCGTTACCTTGGAAAGGATATGCTGAAACCGGAGAAGGCTCAAATGAGGTTCAGGATTGAATGCGTAACACCCTGGGAAAGGTTTCACTGCTGATGTAATGGTCTTTCTGTAGAAACAGTGTTTGGGTTATGATTACAGATAATTGGTGCTTTTGAATGTGAGCCGTCCAATGAAGGGAATGTGTTTTCTTGCTGTGTGCCGGACATCGAGGTGTTCTGGGGATTTTGTTTGGTGGGAGGTGGTTAGAGAAGATGCGGGAGAGGAGAGATCAGAGCGTAGACTTGGAGTGGAGTCGGGAGTCGACGAAGCCCAGGGAATTCGATGAAGGATCAGCAAAGGGGAAACTGTGAGCTCCAACTTGAGCACATTAGACTGTTTCATTAAAATGGGCCCTGTTCTTTTTTCCTTTTTCTTCACTAACCCTGTTGTCAAATTAAGAATTATAAAGCTAAATTGTTTATTGTATGTGGTGCACTGTCAGTTATTTTGTGGTACTGATTTGTAGCAGGGTAACAAATCACGCAGCATCCACACAAACAGAAGATTTTCAGGGTGCACTCACATCTCAATCTCACCTGCTTGGCGGGCTGGAGATTGTCTTCCCCAGACTTACACAGTCAAAAGAACCTGAGGGTTACAATTGTGGGGGTATCATTTGGGAATGATTTTGTTGGATACTGCGTGATTGCCCTGAGCATTGAACAAGTGGGTTGTGTGTTTATGTCTGTGGTAAACTACTGTCTGGTAAAGTGATTACAATACGTGGGTATGGATGCTGCCGGGTTGAGCAGTGGTGTGAATCCATGGGGATTACCAGTAACTAATGCCTGCGTGTTGAGTGGGGTAGATAGTCATACTCCTGATGAATTGTTAATTCGACTTTTGAGTAGAACCACAGAGTCATAGAATATTTACAGCACAGAAACAGGCTTTTTGGCCCTTCTTGGCTGTGCCAAATTATTTTTCTGCCTAGTCCCACTGACCTGCAGCTGGACCATATCCCTCCATACACCTCTCATCCATGTACCTGTCCAAGTTTTTCTTAAATGTTAAAAGTGAGCCTGCAATTACCACTTCATCTGGCAGCTCACTCCACACTTCCACCACTCTCTGTGTGAAGAGGCCCCCCCCCATGTTCCCTTTAAACTTTTCCCCCTTCACCCTTAATCCATGTCCTCTGGCTTTTTTCTCCCCTTGCCTCAGTGGAAAAAGCCTGCTTGCATTCACTCTATCTATACCCATCATAACTTTATATACATCTATCAAATCTCCCCTCATTCTTCTACGCTCCAGGGAATAAAGTCCTAACCTATTCAACCTTTCTCTGTAACTGAGTTTCCCAAGTCCCGGCAACATCCTTGTAAACCTTCTCTGCACTCTTTCAACCTTGTTAATATCCTTCTTGTAATTTGGTGACCAAAACTGCACACAATACTCCAAATTTGGCCTCACCAATGCCTTATACAACCTCACCATAACATTCCAACTCTTATACTCAATACTTTGATTTATAAAGGCCAATGTACCAAAAGTTCTCTTTACGACCCTTTCTGCCTGTGACACCACTTTTAGGGAATTTTGTATCTGTATTCCCATATCCCTCTGTTCTACTGCACTCCCATTTACCTTGAATGTTCTACTTTGGTTTGCCCTTCCAAAGTGCAATACCTCACACTTGTCTGTATTAAACTCCATCTGCCATTTTTCAGCCCATTTTTCCAGCTGGTCCAAATCCCTCTGCAAGCTTTGAAAACCTTCCTCACTGTCCACTATACCTCCAATCTTTGTATCATCAGCAAATTTGCTGATCCAGCTTACCACGTTATCATCCAGATCATTGATATAGCTGACCAATAACAATGGACCCAGCACTGATCCCTGTGGCACACCACTAGTCACAGGCCTCCACTCAGAGAAGCAATCCTCCACTACCACTCTCTGGCTTCTTCCATTTAACCAATATCTAATCCAATTTACCACCTCTCCATGTATACCTATTGACTGAATCTTCCTAACTAGCCTCCCATGTGGGACCTTGTCAAAGGCCTGACTGAAGTCTATGTAGACAACATCCACTGCCTTCCCTTCATCCACTTTCCTCTTCAAAAAACTCTAATAGGTTTGTTAAACATGACATACCATGTACAAAGCCATGTTGACTCTCCCTAATAAGTCCCTGTCTATCCAAATACTTGTTGATCCTATCTCTTAGCACTCCTTCCAATAATTTACCTATTAGCAATGTCAAACTTACAGGCCTATAATTTCCCGGATTACTTTTGGAGCCTTTTTAAACAATGGAATAACATGAGCTATCCTTCAATCCCCCAGCACCTCACCCGTAGATACCGGTATTTTAAATATATCTGCCAGGGCCCCTGCAATTTCAACACTAGTCTCCTTCAAGGTCCGAGGGAATACCCTGTCAGGTCCTGGGAATCTATCTACTCTGATTTGCCTTAAGATAGCAAGCACCTCCTCCTCCTCAATCGGTATAGGTTCCATAACCTCACTACTTGTTTGCCTTATTTCCATTGACTCCATGCCAGTTTCCTTAGTAAATACAGACACAAAGAAACCATTTAAGATCTTCCCCATTTCTTTTGGTTCCATACATAGCTGACCACTCTGATCTTCAAGAGGACCAATTTTATCCCATACTATCCTTTTGCTCTTAATATACCTGTAGAAGCTCTTTGGATTATCCTTCACCTTGACTGCCAAAGCAACCTTATGCCCGCTTGATTTCTTTCTTAAGTTTTTTTTGCACTTTTTATACTCCTCAGGCACCTTATTTGCTCCGTTTCCTATACATGTCATACATCTCTCTCTTCTTCTTTATCAGAGTTCCAATATCCCTTGAGAATCAAAGTTCCTTATTCTTATTCACTTTACCTTTAATCCTGACAGTAACATACAAGCTCTACTCTCAAAATTTCTCCTTTGAAGTCCTCCCACTTACCAATCACATCCTTGCCAGAGAACATCCTGTCCTAATGCACAGTTTTTAGATCCTTTCTCATTTCTACGAATTTGGCCTTTTTCCAGTTGAGAACCTCAGCCTAAGGAGCAGATTTATTTTTATCCATGACCAAGTTGAAACTAATGGTGTTATGATCACTGGAACCAAAGTATTTCCCGACACACACTTCCGTCACCTGTCTTAACTCGTTTCTTAATAGGAGATTTAATATTGCATCCTCTCTAGTTGGTACCTCTATATATTGATTTAGAAAACTTTCCTGAACACATTTTACATACTCTAACCTGTCTAAACCTTTAACAGTATGGGAGTCCCAATCAAAATGTGGAAAATTAAAATCCCCTATCACAACTTTATGTTTCCCACAGTTGTCTGCAATCTCTCTGCAGATTTGCTCCTGTTAAAGCACTGTTAAAGCTGTAGGGAAAGTGACCATAGTGGAGCGGAGGTTTGATAAAATAGCGGGCACAGATTTTGTTTTAGTTCAGACTAGTGCTGACATAATGGCAGTGGGATTGCCTGGTACTATTGGGCCCACAGGAGAGGTGGAGGCCGCAGACTCTCCATACTTTCCGGGAGGAGGAAAGTGTGGTGAGTGGGCCAATCGCAAGTCGAGTCTCTCGTAGCTGGTGGCAGAGACTTCAAGGACAGGGCACCCTCATTTCTGTGGAGCGAGGGGAAGGAGTGGTCTGATTTGGAATGTCTAATGAGTCCCCCAGTGAGGAGTGAGGATTCTGAGTTGGTAGCGGTCCTCACCTCTCCGGCAAATAAATAGAAATATGCCCAGGTTCAAAGTCCCAGCTATTGTAGGCTTCGCCTGTTCTCAGGAATAAAGCCCACCCCTAAGGGGGAAGAGGAGTATGAGACTTGGCAGAGCAGACCTCTCTGTTAGATGCGTGGCAGTGTTCTGATGACATAAAACGACAGTGATTGATTGAGAGTTTGAGTGGACGGCTGCTGACGTAGTGAGAGCTGTAAAGGCGCAGAACCCCCTTGCCACTTCTGCAGCCTACGTGCAAGCACTAGAGAAGGTGTTTGGTGTGACAGGAAGTCCAATGGAGCTAATGACAGGGTTTCAGAACATGTGTCAGGAGGAGGCAGAGAAGATTTCTGCCTACATTTTTCGGCTGGACAGGCCGCTAAATTGTTTGCGGCATAGAGGGATGGATGCAAATCAGTTAAGAACGGACCAAATAGTGAAAGGCGCCCAGTCCCAGAACCGGATCGCTTGGGGCCTCCAACTGTCTCGTAAGATGCGTCCCCTCCCTCGTTTGTTGAGCTGATCACAGAAGTACGAGAGGAGGAGAATACATCAGAGACACGGGTGGCCTCTGTCAGCAGGGTACAGTCCTTCGTAGTGGTTCCCTGTGTTGAAGTGACCATGCATAGACTGCCCTGGGGAGGGGAAGAGGAGATCGTGGCAGAGTTGAGAACTGAGATGTCCCGGCTGTTACCAGTGGGAGTGGCTCCCCCCCCATAAGATACAACTGATAGAGAGGCAGCTCCTGTAAGGGAACGGACTATGCGGAGGGCTGCTAGCAGCCGGGGTCATCCGGTAAGAAGGGGGGTGCACGGTATTGTCTGTTATAACTGTGGTCAAGAGGGTCACCAGGCAGGAGTGTGAACGGCAGGAAACCCCTCGGAGAGTGAGCCCCTGGGTAGCTAAGCAGAGAGAGACATTGGGAAAACTTAAAAGAAACCCAGTGAGGGGACGGCCTGGTGTATCGGGGGGGGGGGGGTAGCTTTCAAAGGTCAAAAGGTCCAATTTAAGGTCAGAGAAATGGATACAATATAAATCCTGAAATGCTTTTCTTTGCAACCATCCATAAAAACACAGGAGTGCCTCAAAGAATGAATCACAATTAAATATTAGAACCCCAAAGTCCCCCCAGCTTCCCTCCCTCCCACACGTAAGCAGCAGCAAGCAACAATCCCCCTTCCCCCACCAGCATAAAAGCATCGGAACCCACCACTGAGCACTCAAATGTGAATAAAGCAACTGCAAAGACACAGATATGCAGTACCCCAAAGACTTCACGTTCATCCGGTATATGACATACCACAGGCTCTTGCTCTCTCTCTCCCTAATAAGGGAGAAAGAGGTGTTTCCGTTTTCCCAGTGAGTGGGGAGATGTAACAAGCAACTCACTGGTTTACAATGTTAAAAGTCTATTACGTTGCTTTTTTCAAGCTCTGAGCCCAAAGATATGGGTACACAGCAGTAAATATTCCGATTCCCCCAACCACACACAGGTCCCCTGCCATGACACCAACACTCAATCCTCCCGTCTCCAGAGCCCTGAGATCCTAGGCTTCCAAATCCAAGCCAGACTCTTAGGCCCAGCCCTTGGCGTGCCAAACAATAACAGCCGGTTATGAAACCCCGAGAGCAGGTCCCATTCTCGCAAAGAACCGAAGTCAGTGTGTAACTCCAGGTCAGGGTCTTCAAGAGAACCCTGAAAAGGGAAAAATAAAGATATTAAAGATAGAAATAGAACTGTTTCCAAAGATGCATGCAAAAGGAGTCGCTGTTTACTGCCATTTATTACACCGCTCTGCCTCCAGATTCCCAGTAATATATCAACACCCTAAAGCAAAAAACCCTATTCCTGAAGGCTTAGTGTATCACTACAGATGGAGGGTATTTATGCGAGAGCCGTACTTGACACAGGGTCGCAGGTCACTTTGCTGTATTGTTCATTTTACAACCTGTATTTGACACATTTACCATTGATGCTGCTTAGTGCACTAGAGATCTGGGGTCTTAGTGTGGGTGATCATCAGCATGATGGTTATTTGTCAGTGAAGCTGGAGTTTTTGGAGGCTGATGTGGGAGTGGCTGAGGTCCTTGATACATTAGCGCTAGTTTGTCTGGACCCCGTTGAGAAGGGTAGCGTTCCAACACTCCTATTGTGAGGAGGCTCATGGGGGGACTACAAGGAGAAAGCTGGAGAGAGCTTGCTGTGAGCATTGTCCATTCATCCGGTGTTTCGAGCTGCTTTTGAGGAAGTGTGTGGCTGCATTGGGATGGATAACAAGTTTAGGGGAAGGACTATGTGGTTCATCCAGTCAAAGCCAGCCATGTTATGGCCCAGGGAAGTAGCGAGAGTAATGGGAAACCCCAAATTTCCCAGAACGCCTGAGGCTGAGGCCCCTTTGGTGTATTTTCCGGAAGACCACGAAGAGGAGTCAGGCATGCCTGCTGGGGTACTGGTGAGGCCCGAACTGCAGAAGCCCTCGGTTGTACAGGTGAACAGGATGGCAGTGATTGTGAGGAACACTATGAAGAGGGAGGTCACCTTCAAGTGGGTGATGCCCCTGGCACATCTCTTCCCAGTGACCATTATGTCTAGTGTCCCTGTGAGACAAGCTGGGGAGAAACTATCTGCAAAAGAGAAAGTTGACCGCTGAGTCATTCAACTCTGGGGACTCCCCAGTGCTGGGGGTTGGAAGAGGAGGTTGATAGAGAAGATGTTGAAGCTGGAAGGTGTCTTTTCCACTGACGAGCTTGATATAGGTTGTTCCAAAAGCACTTGTCACATTATCCAGGTGACTGAGGGCACCCTGTTCAGAAAGAGGTCACGGTGTCTGGTCCCCGCCAATGTGGAAGTCATTCGGCATCATTTGTGTAAGTTGAAGGAAGCCGGGATTATCACTGAGTCCAGAAGCCCCTGTACATTGCCATTAGTACTAGCCAGGAAGAAGAACGGGAATGTATGGATGTGTGTGGAATATAGGACTTCGAACAGGCATACCGCCCTCGACCAGTATCCTGTCCAAAGGATCAAAGTTGAGCTTGCCTGTCTGATTGGTGTGAAGTGGTTCAGTGTGCTGAACTTGAGGAGTAGATATTACCAGATCCTCATGAGTAAGGCTGACAAAGAGAAGACCGCATTTATTTGTTCGCTGGGATTCTTCCAGTTCAAAAGGATGCCCCAGGGCATATTGCGAGCCCTTGCGATCTTCCTGCATGTCATGGAGAAGATGGTGGGGGATATGAACTTGCTTGAGGTATTGGTGTTTCTGAATGACCTCATAGTGTTTAGATCCACCTTAGAAGAACATGAAGTGAGACTACTGAAGGTGCTGGGTCATCTGAAAGCTGAAAGGTTGAAACTTTCCCTGGACAAGTGCCAGTTCTGAAAGGCATCTGTCAGCTATGTTGGGCACATAGTCTCATGGGTGGAGTAGCTACAATCCGTCTAAGACAGAGGCAGTGTCTGCATGGCAAAGGCTCCAGACTGTGAGTGCTTTTCACTTGTTCCTTGGGTTCTGTGGGTACTAGCAGAGGTTCGTAAAGGGCTATGGGAATGTTAGTCACCCTTTAAATCAGCTTCAGTGTGGTTACCCTCCCTTGGGGAAGAAAGGGAGAAGGATGAATGGAGAGGAGGGTAGAGAGTATCTTAACCTTTTGGAGCCTTTTGGACCAAGGTGGGATGTGAAATGTGAAGAGCCCTTTCAGTTGCTGAAGGAGTTGCTGACACAGGTGCCTGTGCTGGCTTTTGCAGAGCCTCGATTGCAGTATGAAGGCTTAGGGGGCGTCCTGTATCAGGATCAGGGCACCAGGTTGAACCCTGTTGCGTTTATCAACCGGGATCTGTCACCCTCTGAGAAAAACTATCCCATGCACAAGTTGGAGTTTCTGGCATTGAATTGGGCTGTGGTAGATAAGTTGAGTGACTGCCTCTATTGTGCCAAGTTTGAGGTGAGGACAGACAACAATCCCCTAACTTATATCCTGACCTTGGTGAAATTGGATGCCACAGGCCATCAGTGATTGGCGGCGTTGTCTACCGATGATTTCAGCCTGAAGTACTGGCCAGGAAGTAGGAACGTTGTTGCTGATGCTTTGTTCCGACATGTGCATGAAGGGCTGGATGGGGACAGAGAGTGGGAGAGTGTTCCTGCCCCAGGAGTGAAAGCCATGTGCTAGTTTGCCATCACGGTGAAGGCAGAAGGAAGGCAAGGGCAGGATCGAGCGGTAAATCAATTGGGAGCTTCTGATGATGCCATTCCACAAGATTACTGTAACCTGACTACAGTGAAGACAACCAGTTACCGGAATTGAGTCCTGGGGAAGTGGCAGTTGCTCAGCAAGATGACCCAGTCAGCGGATACATATGATCAGGGATGAGTTTTCAAGAGTAGGCTCATAGATGAGTTACTGGGCATGCTCGGTGTTGAAAAGTCGAGGACTACTCCTTATCATCCGCAGGGTAATCCCCAGCTTGAGAGCTTTAACCTGACCTTGCTAGACATGCTCGGAACCTTGAAAATCAGTAAGAAGAACAAGTGGAGTCAGAATATTTGACATCTGGTCCACTGCTACAACTGTACATGAAATGAAGCTAGCAGGTACTCACCATATTATCTGATGTTTGGATATGAGGCGAAGTTGCCCATCAACCTTTGTTTTGGGACTGGCGAGAAAGACCTACAACTGAAGACTTATCTAAAGTATGTGTCTTATTTGAGAAGGGAGCTGAAAAAGGCTTATAAATCAGCTGAGATTGCAGCTGCCAAGCAGAATCAAGCAAATAAGAGAAAGTTTGATCAAAAGGTGAGGTTCTCCCAAATCATGCTGGGAGACTGAGTCCTCATAAGGAATTTGGGGCTACCTGGGAAGCATAGGTTGGCTGACTACTGTGTGGCTAAGCCCTATGTAGTGGAGAGTCGTATGCCAAACCTACCAGTTTTCTGGGTGAAACCAGAGGAAGGGAATGGGCCTGTCAAAATTCTCCATCCGAACCACCTTCTACCTCTGGGACAAGAAGTGTGGGTTGACCCAGAGCCCGACCTGGAGCCTACACCTAGTAAGAGGACACTGCGGCGATGCAGGGCGACTGAAGGACCAACAGCAGGAAAGATTAGACTGGACTCCACCCCTGAATGTGATATGGACTCAGAGGATGAGGAAATGGGGGTGTGGTATATGCTGCCTTTTGCTAACTCCCCACTGATTTTTGGAAAAGGTTCCCGACCTTTCTCATGCTGAGTCAGGTGAAATCGGGGGGACTATCTGTGGACAGACTGGGTTTCAGCAGGACCCTGAAAGGGATGAAGTGGGGCTCAGCCAAGTGACAGAGGGTCCAAGTTGTTGGATGGCACGAGTGATAGACCGGGGGAGGCCTCGCCACGTGGACCTGAAGTATCCCAAGGAGAGTCGGAACCTGAAGAAGTAAATAAGGGGATAAGGAGTCTCAAAGAAACAGGAGATAACTGGATAGGCTGGCCTATGTAGCACCAGGAGAACAGAATGTGGCACCTCTCACCTTGGTAAGCTAAGTCGGCAGTCCCCAACCACCGGGCCGCGGACCGGTACCGGACCACAAAGCATGTGCTGCCGGGCCGCGAGGAAACAATATGATTTGGCGATATGAGTCAGCTGCACCTTTCCTCGTTCCCTGTCATGCACTGTTGAGCTTGAACGCACGTGAGGTCATTACGCACACGTCATCAATGTCAGCACGGGAAGGAGATCAACTCCTCGAGCTTGCAAATGATGGCGGGCTGAAAAGTATGTTTGACATAACATCTCCACCGGCATTCTGGATCAAAGTCAAGGCTAAATATCCTGAGATAGCCATGAAAGCACTGAAAACGTGGCTTCCATTTCCAACATATCTCTGCAATGAATGCAACAAAAACTAAATTGCTGAATAGACTGGACATAAGGAACCCCGTCTGACTATTGCTGTCTCCCGTCACCTCTCGATAGGACCGTCTTGTTGCAGGAAAACAAGCCCAGGGCTTCCACTGATTCAGCGATATTGCTGTGTTTCAATGATTTTATATATTCATACGGTGAAAATATGTGCTGTGTATTTAATATCGAAACGTTACTTAAAATGTTGTGATGCTATTGACTTATAAGTGACTTATATAACCATATAACAATTACAGCACGGAAACAGGCCATCTCTGCCCTTCTAGTCTGTGCCGAACGCTACTCTCACCTAGTCCCACCGACCTGCACTCAGCCCATGACCCTCCATTCCTTTCCTGTCCATCTACCTATTCAATTTTTCTTTAAATGATAATATCGAACCTGCCTCTACCACTTCTACTGGAAGTTCGTTCAACACTTACTTCAAGCTCCCCTGTCCTCCCCTGATGATTGACTAATCACTATATTCATGCGAGGGAAATATGCGCTGTGTGTTAAGTATTAAATTCGTTAGATAAACCCTTTTAGAAACAAAATTGAGTGTATTAGCCACTTATCACCCATATTCCAGTCATGATTAGCACCACCCCCCCGAACAGAATCGCCAAAAACGATTTGTAGAGAAAATCGGCATGTAGATGCAAGTCACGCATGCGCACTGATGCCCGCACAAGGCTTCATGGTCATGGTAGTCTTTCTCGGGGTAAACGCAACGTATTTGACTGCTACTCTTGTTTGTTGGCAACCCTACACCCCCTGGTTGGCCAGTCCGCAAGAATATTGTCAATAATAAACCGGTCCACAGTGCAAAAAAAGTTGGGGACCCCTGAGCTATGTCATTGCCTTTTTACAATAGAGTTATCTGGGTTTGGATTTGTGCTTTGCTTGAAGGGTTGGCAAATTATCTCAATGTCAAGAAGGCATGACTAATTTTGGTGGGGGACAGTGTAACACCCTGGGAAAAGTTTCACTGCTAATGTAATGGTCTTTCTGTAGAAGCAGTGTTTGGGTTATGGTTAGAGATAACAGGTGCTTTGGAATGTGAGCCGTCCAATGAGGGGAGTGTGTTTTCATGCTGTGTGACTGACACCGAGATGATCTGGGTCTTTTATTCGTTGGGAGATGGAGAGAGAAGACGCAGGAGAAGAGAGATCATAGGATGGACATGGAGTGAGGCCAGTAGTCGACGAAGCCGGGGGAATTCGGTGGAGGACTGGCGAAAGGAAAACTGTGAGCTCCAACTTGTGCACATTCGACTGTTTCATTAAAATGGGTCCTTTTCTTTTTTGCTGTTTCTTCACTAACCCTGTTGTCAAATTAAGAATTATAAAGCTAAATCATTTAATTTATGCGGTGTCTTGTCTGTTATTTCATGGTACTGATTTGTAACTCTGACAAATCATGCAGCATCCACACAGACTGGGGTTTCGGGGTGGACTCACATCTCAATCTCACCCGTTTGGCAGGGCTGGAGATGGTCTTCCCTAGTCTTACGCTGCCGAGAGAACCTGAGGGTTACAATTGGCTCGTCATATGAAGAGTGTTTGATGGCTCTGGGCCTGTATTCTCTAAAATTCAGAAGAATGAGGGGTGACCTCATTGAAACCTATTGAATGGTGAAAGGTCTTGGTGGAGTAGATGTGGAGAGGATGTTTCCTATGGTGGGTGAGTCTAAGACCAGAGGACACAGCCTCAGAATAGAAGGGTATTCTTTTAGAACAGAGATGAGGAGGAATTTCTTTAGCCAGACAGTAGAGAATCTGTGGAATTCTGTGGAGGCCAAGTCCTTATGTATATTTCTGCAAAGGTTGATAGATTCTTGATTGGTCAAGACATGAAGGAATACAGGGAGAAGGCAGGAGGTTGGGGCTGAGTGGAAAATTGGATCAGCCATGATGAAATGGGCGGAGCATACTCACCTAAACTGCTCCTATACCTTATGGTCTTATGGTCTGAAAACATCAACTAAAGTTTTCAAGTTATAATAATGTGGTGTGTTACTGGTGATGAAAAGTAGAAATATAATAACAGATACATTAAAGAAAATTGGTTTATTACCTCCACCTTTAACCATGACACAATAATAATTGAAATGTGCCGAATTATAGTAATCAATCTCCCTCAATTAGTTGTAAATTCTCAGTGAAAAAAAAAACAACAAACAAAAATTAATTTAAGGCATAAAGGAAGGCAAACATTAGCGGACAAAAGCTTTTGAACGATTAATCTAGAATAATCCATGCCTGCCTAGCAGCTTCCTGTTATCATTTTTCCCACAAATTACTCACCATTGTTGAATCATCTTTTGTTTTTTGACCTGTCATTACAGATTTCTACTTCCATGTTTCCATTGATTTAAAACATCTGATTTACACTTAGCTGTGAAAGAATTGTGACATTTACAATTCCTTTGGTGAAATGATAGGTGGCTATCTACTCAGGAACTTGATATTACTGTTTCAATTGCTTAATTATTACAAGTGTGTAAGAATATGTAGGCCTAATCTGTATTGTGATTTGTTCACAATGGTGAGTCCAGTTTGGCTTCTTCTAGTTTATTGTAAGGGGAGATATCAGGCAGATTGTGCCTACACTTTGCTAGAAGCACCCAGTAGACGTGTGGAAAGAGAATGAAGGTTAACATTTCATATTGATGCAGCATCGTCAGAACTGGGGTCTGAAACAATAGTTCATTTTCTCTTTCTATTAATGTTGCCTGATGTACTCAGTGTTCCCCATATTCTGGCATCTGCAGATGTTGTTAAGTTTCATGGACACATGTGTCTAGCAGAATGAGAGATGATCCCATGGAAATATACAATGTCCTTCTGAAACTTGACACAGTAGATGCATGGCTGATGTTTTCATGACTGTGCTGTCTAAAACCAGAGATCGAAGTCTCAAAATAAGAGGGTGACCATTCAAAACAAAGGTGAGGATATGTTTTTTACCTAGATGATTGCGAATTTCTGGGTTATTTACCCAGGGGGTTTAGTCACAGTGTACGAAGACATACATTGATGGATTTTCAGCTATGAATGGAATCAAGGGATGTGCAATTAAGGTAGGAGACCGTAGTGTTTTGACCAAAGATAAGCCATGGTCATAATCAATGGCAGAACAGGCTGAGAAGGTCTGAATGACCAATCCCATTCAGTTTGCATTTGACCTTGACCATACTTATCCCTCAACTAACATTGATGAAACAACTTATCTGAATCTCACATTGATAGTTTTGGACCTTGTGTAGAAGCCGGTTGTTGCAATTCTTGCATTTTAATAATGACTACACTTCAAATAATAGTTCTGTGGCTGTAAATAATTTGGCACATCTCAAGATTATGGAATGTGACCTATTAATCCAAGTCTTTCTTCCTTTTTATGATACAATGAATTATTTCATTTCCAATTTGAACTCACCACCTGCTGTGACCTCTAATTTACAAAATTTCATTTACTTAATTTTTAGCTTTGGAATCTAGGCATAATTGATGCACATTGGACGTTGCCCAGAAAGTGTCAATATAATTGCAGACATGCTAAAAATATATATAACCTGTTTTTCTCAATGTTGATTTTTCCTCATCTCAAATATTCCTATTATGGATGCTTGGGATCCAGATGGGATGGGGTGAAGGTGTAGTGTGGTGTGGTGTGGTGAGTTGTGTGGTAGAGGAAGTGATTTAGATCAACAGTTTCACTATCAGTCATGCAGTTTAAGGTTATTAGTTCCTGTGAAAATATCCTTTTCCAATAGAGCCTGAAAATGTCAGCAGCAAACATCAATTATTTAAATACATTACCATTTATTTTTTATCCGAGTGGAGTGGTTACATTCAAGTCTGCAGATTTTGGCATCATTTGCAATATTTCTCAATATTTAGGTTTCAATTCTAATAGACCAAGACAGTTAAGTATTCCTTTCTCATTTTTGCCTCCTTTGCCCTATTGTAATGCTTCCTATTAAGAAGCTAACAGACTAAGTTTGTACAATATAGTCCTTGATAATTGAAATCAATCACCCAGGCTGTAGGTTGTGTTGGTAATAAATCACTTATTTATTCATTCTTCCACACTTTGATTATTTTAGTTCCAGATTGTTTCACATTGTTGTAGTTCCGATGCTGAGATACGTACTAGGATGTGCTCGAATCCATCATCAGTGATGTAACCTGGGGTCATCAGATGTTTCGGGTCTTTCAACATTTGACACTCTTGCCACGTTGCAGGTCCAAGCTTGTGTCCCAGCAGCATTGGTCCAGGGGGTCACACCTCTTGATCCACAGCCATCTGGAGGTTCGCTCAGCAGCCTCGGAGATGGTCCTGATGGCTCTTTTCATTGCAGCCCCTGTAATGTCAAGGAGAGAGTAGGTTCTGCACAATGAGCCCCCAGCAAGGCCTCTATACCCCACCTCTATAGGCTTGCATTTGTACCCTCGATCCCTTTCTCTGGCTCTGCTCTACCAGCTCCTGGTATTTGGCTTTCTTATGCTCAAATGCTTCTTCAATTCAGTCTTTCCAATTCTATCTTCAATCTTCTTGCTATCTTCAATAAAAAATGCTTTTCTTAATGTTGTTTATTATTGGAATACCAAAACCGATTGATACCTATTATTTAATCTGCAAGCTTCTAATTTATCATTCACTCTCCATTTATTTGTATATGTTTTGGTCCAGTCTCAGACTTCTTAAAGTTTTGTGCATGTTTCAATAAAACCTTAATATTTAAGATACCTATTATAATGATTGGAAATGGGGACAAAGTAGGTAACATATAGTATTATGTCAAAAATCATTCTGAATCTGTTTGATGAACTTGTTACACTGGCCATGGCAGATTTAAAATATGGACAAAAACATCGAACTCGAATGGGTCAAGGACAGTGGAAGCAGACAGATCAATTGTCTTTGTTCCTGCCATATGCTTGGAGATGGAGGCTGCCGTTTGGAGGAACTGTTTTACAGCCTCCATCTTGCGGGATGAAGTTACTTGGCTTTCAGTGTTTTGAAGCAGACACAATGATGCTTCAGGTAATCTGCTGAACTAGAGATCATTTACAAATAAGAAGTTATTTGTGAGGTGTTCTTTGATATAATATAACATGCAGGTTTGTGAATATTGGGGTCTGTGCCTGCCTGGAGTAATTCGAGCTGGTTATTGAAGAGAACAAAGAGCCATAAATGATCAATTGCTACTTCTGGACTACAGCCAATAAAAAGGTGTTAAAGGTCAATCAGGTGACATATAGCCAACGATCTTGAAAGACAATAGGTGAATTGATAAGGAATATAAAAGCAGATGCTTAGAGTGTGCTATCAGCGATAACTCTCTCAAGAGACCCACCATCGCAAGGAAGAACTCTTATACAAAGGCTGGGAGAAGAAAGGGTCAATCAGCTGACCAGCGGAGATCCCCTATTTCATGTTAAAAGTTGGTAAAGTGGTATAGAAGGGACAGTAGAATTCATGTTTTAAGTTGTTGACCTGGGGTCAACACATACCTATGTTGTTGTTTGTGGAGAGACAATAAAGCGTGGGCTTTGATTAATTATGGGTTTCCTAACCAAGTTCTGTTGATGAATGGTGAAAAACACAACATACCAGATAACTCTATTGTAAATGTTGACATCACAAATATTGTGGCATCAGCTGTCCTAACATTGGGGCAGGACAAGAAGCATGTTGTGCACACTTTTCTATATTAGTGCTCTCCAAGCATCTAAGAGATCATCTAGCTGAGTGGGGAAAATATAATGTAATTAACTAATTTTTAATCTAGTGTCACCAACAGTCCGATGTAGAGCTCAAACTCCACAGCTGGATTTCAAACTCCATTCTGGGAGATCACACAAACCTTCAGTGACTTATACGCCATCCAGAGGAAAGTGTTACATTGGATTTTGTTCTCAGAACCTGATGTGGATTACATGCCTTTTGCACATGCCAGGGAAGATTTAAGTCATCCAGTTATACAAACTGAACATGAGTTGACTGGAATGAACAATACAATAATGCTTTAATTTTGGGAAAATAATTTGCCTTTCTGACAGTCCATTGTAACAATTGCCACATAATTAAACAATGGACATGCTTGATTTAAAATGGAAATCAGAATATGCCCACATTAAAAGCAAAGCTAAGCAAAATTAAATTAAAACAACTTCATAATGCAGTAAAGCTTGTGAGAATTCATATTTTGGATCACAGCCCATTTACAAAGATAATAAATATTTGATTCACCAAAGTTAGCTCAAATTTAAGAAATAACATTGATAATGAGGCACAGACATATGAAAACAGTGAAATCAGAATCAGGTTTAATATCATCAGTATATGTCATAAAATTTGTTAACTTTGCAGCCGCAGTACAATGCAACACATAATAATAAAGAAGAAATCTGAATTTCAATGAGTATATATATTAAGTAGGTAAATTAAATTAGTAGTGCAAAAGAAGAAACAAAGAAGTAGTGATGATAGTGTTCATGGGTTCAGTGTTCATTCAGAAATTAGATGGCACAGGGAAAGAGGCTGTTCCTGAATCATTCACTAGGTACCTTGAGGCTTCTGTACCTCCTTCATGATGGTAGCAATAAGAAGAGGGCATGTCCTGGGTGATTGAGGTCCTTAATGATAGACACTGTCTTTTAGAGGCACTTCTCCTTGAAGATGTCCTGGATACTGTGGAAGTTGGTGCCTGTGATTGAGCTGACTAATTTTACAATGAGATGACTGGCACCTGTGCCACCTTGACCTCTCCAGAATGACTGAATGAATGTGACCCCACTTCTCAATACCAACTACTGAGAGGTTGGGATAATCCATCAATAGTAAAGGGTAACAAGTATGTTGTCCATGTATCTCTTCCACGGGAGTTTCTGGTTCCCTCTGTTGAGATGAGTTGGAAGGTTCTGCTGTGTGATTTACAGTAAGAGTTCCAGCTAAAAATGATTTATTGTAGTCACAATCCAATGGCTGGTGAGCATAAATAGCCTCTGGATCTCCATAAATTGCTTCTAAATTGCCATTCTCAGTTAACCGGTGTTAGCAGTGAAAAATGCCAGCCTGCTTCAGTGAATGTGCCTCCACGGGCTGCACTGCTCCTCAGGCCCATCATTGGAGCATTACATTGGGAACGTTGAACTGGATCTGGGATGATCATTCCATCCTTTGAGCCACAATCATTAACTTCTTTTACTAAAGTGACCTTAAGTGTACAAATAATTTGGTACATGTAGTTTCAACTTGTTGGTGTAACAATGCACAATTTCAGATGTCACTTTGTGTTGATACTGTCACCAGGTTCGGATATGACTCAAGTGCGGAGTGAGAAACACTGAAGTGGGTCTTGATTAGCCAGGGCATCAAAGGGCATGGGGTGAAAGCAAGGGAGTGGGGATGACTGGATAAAGCCCATGATTGAATGGCGGAGCAGGCTCAATGGGCCAAATAGCCTACTTCTGCTCCTAAATCTTATGGTCTTTTGGGTCGATATTTCACAGACTTTAAGGCGAACAATGTTAAAGGGAAAAGAAAACAATAAATGCGAGGCCAAAACAGGGCCGTTAACTAAAGCTGTCAAATGGAAAATGAAGCCTACACTGCAGCTGAAAAAAACAACTAAGAATACAACGAATACCACTAGACTTCAGAGTCAGTTGACTCAACAGTCCAATTTCTCAGGCAAGGCAGAATGCAGGCACCAAAGCTTTGCTGTGTCCAACTCTCGACAAGCACTACGACAAGTATGGAGTTAATTACTATCACAATGAAATAATAATTAGCCGACACGTGCATATTCACAAGCGCAATTGGAATATCTACTGTGATGCCGAATCCGTGATTGTGACAGGGCCCCACTCTCTAGGCACAGCCCTGAGGCGCTACAGACCTGTGTCTGCTGGAAGTCCCGGATCAGCGACTTGTCCAAGATGTCCTTGGCTGGGATCCAAGTATGTTCTTCTGGGCCATACCCTTCCCAGACTATAAGGTACTACACCTTACAACCACCCAGCAAGATAACAGGAGGCACCGCACCAGGGAACCATCTACCAGGCAGGGAGGAGAGGGAGGTGGGGTGACTGGGGCCAGGGGAGAGGTAGTAACCGGCTTGAGCTGGGAAATATGGAATACTGGGTGGATCTTCAGTGATGCTGGTAGACGCAATCTATAGGACACCTTGTTGACAGCCTTTTCCACTACAAACTGTCCCACATAGCGCGGTGCCAATTTCCGGTTCTCCACTTTCAGGGGAAGATCCCTTGATACCAACCAGACCTCCTCTCCTGGTTTGAATGGCCTTATCTGTCGATGGAGTCGATCAGCCTGCCAGGAATGCTGTTTCTGGGCACACAGCAGAGAAGCCCTGGCTCGTCTCCAGGTGCACTTGTAGCGCTGGATCAGCTGTTCAGCTGCAGGAACTCCCACATCAATCTCCTGATCAGGGAAGAGTGGAGGGTTGGAATCCCTTCTGGCATTCAAAGAGAGATATATTGGTGGAGGATGACTGGAGGTTATTGTGGGCAATCTCTGCCTAAACCAATTGCGAGCTCCAGGACATGGGGTTGGAAGAGGCAAGACCGCACGTGGTTGTCTCCAACTCCTGGTTCACTTTCTCAGCCTGGTCATTAGATTGGGGGTGGAAGCCAGATGAGAGGCTGGCCGTGGTTCCAACAAAAGAGTAGGAAGCCTTCCAAAAGCGGGAAGTGAACTGTGGTCCACGATCAGACACTATGTCTTGAGAAAAGCCATGGAGCCTGAACGCATGCTGAACCATGAGTGTGACAGTCTCACAATCCGACGGGAGGTTGGGGAGTGCAATAAAGTGGGCAGCCTTGGAAAATTGATCCACAATGACCAAAATGGTGGTGTTTCCATTAGACGGGGGCAGACCAGTGATAAAATCTACTGAGAGGTGGGACCAGGGGCCATATCTGTTTGACTGTAGATGGTTTGGGCCACCCTGCAACTGCCTGAACTTTACTAGGGTCAATTTGAACACTGGATGGGGTAAGTATATAGCCCAAAAACCACACCTCGTCTTTATGGACTCTCATTTTTCAGGCTTGGCATGCAGGTTATTTGCAAGAAGGTGTCAAAGGCGTCTGAAACTCTCCAGACATGCTGGACATGCTCCTAATGAGAGTGGGAATAGATAAGGATGTCATCTAAATACACGAACTGGTTCAACATGACCCGGAGCACATCGTTAACCAAGGCCTGGAATACAGTGGGGGCGTTGGCCAGCCTAAAAGGCATCACCAGGTACTCATAGTGTCTATTAGAGGTGTTGAAAGCCGTTTTCCACTCATCCCCTACTCTTATGCGAATCAGATTGTAAGCATTGCGCAGATCAATTTTGGAAAATATGGTTGCCCCCTGGAGATGTTCAAACGCAGACGCCAGCAAGGGAAGAGGGCAACGGTTCTTCACAGTGATGTTGTTCAGGCACCGATAGTCGATGCAGGGACGGAACTTGCCATCTTTCTTGCTTACAAAAAAGGAGACCGCTCCTGCCAGCAAGGTTGACGGACGGATAAACCCCATGTTCAATGCCTCTTTGATGTACTCCTCCATGGCCACGGTTTCGGGATGAGAGAGGGAAAAGAGCAGCCTCAGGGAGGACTAGTGCCAGGTAGGAGGTCTATGGCACAGTTGTATGACTGGTGGGGAGGCTGGGTGGTGGCCTTTCTTTTACTGAAAATCCTCAGAGAGATCCATATATTCAGTCGGAATCCCAGACAGGTCCACATCCTTAGCTGACACAGGAGGGGATTCATGCAACAGAGCTTGAGCTGGACCCAGGCAGGTAGACCGACATGCCGGTCCCCACCCTTGGAGTACCTTCAGAGACCAATCGATCTATGGGTTATGTCGGGATAACCAGAGCAGACCAAGTACCAGTGGAAGTTTAGGTGAATTAACCAGATAGAAAGATATTTCTTCATGATGGTTGCCTTCGAACACCAGTTGGAGAGGTTGAGTGGAAAGGTGGATCTGGCCGGTTCCCAAAGATTAACTGTCCAATGCCTCGACATTGATTTTTTTTCTTAATTCCTGAATTGGAACTCCCCATCTATGAGCAAGAGAGATGTCCATAAGATTCCTGGCTGCACCAAGAGTCGATGAATGCCTTAGGTTCGTGGGTCTGAGACCTCCACGACCAGGAAGTTGTGAGCATTATAGAACTAGGGGAAGCTGACTGAAGAGAGAACCGACCCGTCAGGATTCCCCTCCCTGCTGACGGGTGTTCTGTTTTACTGGACGCTTGGAACATGACGCCCGGAAGTGTCCTGGATCATCACAATAGAGGCAGGAACCTGTTCTCTGGCGCTGCTCTCGTTCCTCCTGAGACAGGTGCATGCACCCCACATGCATAGGTTCCTCCATGGGCTGGGTGCTGGGTAGTGAGGGAGGGGGAGAAGGCGAGGAGAGACGGTAATCAGGCGGTGCGTAGGAAGTTTGAAACATTCTTTCCCTGCCCCACTCAGTCACCCAGTCACCAACTTGAATAGCCAGATTAATCAGGTCATCCACACTATCCTGCTCGTCCTGGACAGGGATCTCATGCAAGACCCCTGTGTTCAGTCCATGCTGGAAGTCACTGATGGGAGATCTCTCATTCCAACCCGACTTTACTGCAAGGGTACGGAATTTAACTGCATAGGCTCTCGTCGTTCCTCTGCCTTGGTGCAGGTCCAAGTGGGCAGCTTCCTGACCCCGTACTGGAAGATCAAAAACCTTCCTTAACTCTGTCAGAACGACTGGGCTGCGGGGTACCCTTGGTCCCGTAAAGCATTGAACAGGCTGAGTGGAGGTCCATCAAGGAGATTGTCCATATACACCAATTTTCATGTATCATCACCAAAACGACCAGGCTGGGCTTGGAATGCCAGCTTGCATTGGGTAATAAGATCCCTGAAACCATCGGGATCACCAGAATATCTGCCTGCTGCTGGAAAACTTGGTTCCTGTATGGATGTGGGAGTCAGCTCCGGTCTGGGTGCAAGAGCGGAAGCGTTAGTAGCAGAGATTGTCGGGGCAGCAGTTAAGGAGGACCTGCAAGATGCTGTGCGTGGGACAGAGGTGGCCTGAGGGTGCTGAATTGCATTGGAAAGAATGTTGATGGCTATCAGCTGATGCTGGCTGTTCACAGTAAGTTTGTGGACGGCGGCCATGAGTGCAGAAATCGCAGCCACTTGAGTCCGATTGTCTGTGGCGAGCTGTGGAACAGTTGCGGCTAGGGATGATACCTCTTCCTCCAAATGAGACTGGGCTTGTCAGCACGAGATTATCTGCCTCATTGCCTCCGTAACTTCACTGAGAACAGATTCCATTGCCAGTAGCTTGTCTCCTAACTGACCAATGAATCTCACAGACAAGGTCAGCTGCTCTCTCTCTGCTGGGTCCATCCTTGTGTGGTCGAGACTTGCTGTCACCAGGTTCAGATATGGTCCAAGTGCAGAGTGAGAGACACTGAAGCAGGGCGATAATTCATAGACTTTAATGTGAACAGTGTTAAAGGGAAAAGATAACAATAAAAGATAGGCCAAAACAAGGCCGTTAACTAAAACTGTCAAATGGAAAGCGAAGCCTACACTGCAGCTACACTGTGGCATGTACAGCAGTAAAGTGCAGTGCTGATGTACAGATTCAAAGCTACTCCTCCACATCTGTGAGATTAACACTACCAGCTTTACTTAACCTAAGCAAGAACATAACTAATGTAAAATCAAGTCATAGTCAAATCAAGTCATTTTTATTGTCATTTCAACCATAACTGCTGGTACAGAACATAGTAAAAATGAGACAATGTTTTCCCGGATCATGGTGCTACATGAAACAATACAAAAACTACACTGAACCACGTAAGAAAAAAACACAAAGACGACTCTAGACTACAGACCTATCCAAGACTGCATAAAGTGCACAAAACAGTGCAGGCACGACAATAAATAATAATTAATAATAAACAAGACAGTAGGTACAGTAGAGGATATAGTAGGTTGGTGTCAAGTCAGGTTCTGGGTATTGAGGAGTCTGATGGCTTGGGGGAAGAAACTGTTACATAGTCTCTTCGTGAGAGCCCAAATGCTTCGGTGCCTTTTTCCAGATGGCAGGAGGGAGAAGAGTTTATATGAGGGGTGCGTGGGGTCCTTCATAAAGCTGTTTGCTTTGTCGATGCAGCGTGTGGTGTAAATGTCTGTGATGGCGGGAAGAGAGACCCCGGTGATCTTCTCAGCTGACCTCATTATCCACTGCATGGTCTTGCGATCCGACTCTATCACATTTCCTGAAAAAAAAGTGACTCTATCATATTTTCTGAAAAAAAGAGCTACTAGAAGAATCTTATTATCTTTCATACATAAAATTGTTACTTAGTAACACACTTATAGAGAGTACTGAAAGTGGAGAGGATGTATGGTGGGAGACTCTAGGACCAGAGGACACAGCCTCATAATAGAGAGGCATCCTTTTAGAATGGAGATGAGGAGGAATTTCTTTAGCCAGAGAATGGTGAATCTATGGTATTCATTGCCACAAGCAGCTGTGGGGGCCACGTTTTTACATATATTTAAGGCACAAGTTGATAGACTCTTGAGTGGTCAAGGCATGAAGTGATACCCAGAGAAGGCACATGATTGAGACTGAGATAGAAAATGGATCAGCCATGATGAAATGGCAGAGCAGACTCAATGGGCCAAATGGTCTATTTCTGCTCCAATATCTTATGGCCTGATAGTCTCATTGTGAACCTTTCATCCATTCTCTATCTCTTATTTAGTTCCAAATTCTCCCTGGACACTATTGCAGATTTCTAGGATGATGCAAAATGCTTCTGATGGCTTCACAAACAGGAAATTTGATCGATTGTCCCCATACTTTTACATCCCTGCCTTCATCAAGGATCTGGCCAATGGAGGAGGGGACTGAAGAGAAATAATCAAGGAAATGCCCAGCCAATCTTCAATAATCCTCTGAAAAATTAGAGGCTAATAGACATGTGTGCATATATTATCTCCATCATATTATGCATGCCTATGCAGAGCCCTAACTCTTGTATCCACCTGTTGCTTTCATCTGAAATCTTACACCTAGGCATTTCTGATTAGCTCCAAAGCTGATTGCTGGCTAAGTGATTCTTGTTAATTTTAATCATCCATATGTTTGGCAATTGAATATCAACAACTGTCACATCTACTTGGTTTCCATCAATGCATTTTTCATCAGAGATCTCATGAATATCTTCTGGAATTGAAGTGATGAACTCAAGAGGTGATAAAGTGGAGTTAGTATTAACTTACGTCTTTAGCAGCAACATATTGATGCAAATGATTTCAGTTTTGTGTCATATCAAATTTCTGCTCTGTTTGAAATAGCAACTAGACTATCATATTAAAAACAAGGAGTAGTACTGTCGTAAGAATGGAGAATCAATATTTACAGTGATCAGAATCGCCCAGATGTTGCATCTAAGCATGTTTTTGTGAATTTGGTTTCATTGCATTGGGTAATTAAGGCTGCAATTTCATTATCGCTGGTGTAGATCTGAAAAGTGAGATTAATCTACAGCTGATGCCACACATCTGCTGAAATATAATTCATATCCAAATATCAATTCACAGTGCAAGATGATTGGTATAGCCAGCCTGTATGGTGTGATGTGTTAGTTACTATGACTTTTTCTGTCATCAAAATAAGGACTTGGTTCAGTTTAAGTTGTGGGTTCAAGATCCACCCTAAACACTTGAACACAGAAATCTTGCGTGGTACTTCAGAATACTACAGTGGAACTGCTGCACTGTCAGAGCTGATGTCTTTTAATTGAGAGGTGGAACTATGACCTGACTTGGTCTCTCCCTGGCACTGCTTCAGACATGAGTAGGGGAGCTCCCTCATGTCTCCTGGAGAATGTTCAGCCCTTATCAACTGTGTGTGGTCATACTTCTGTCTGTGGAACCTGCCATGTAAAATCATCCTGCTGTGCTGTGTAGATTCAACTTCTGCTTTATTTTATGTTGTGTACAGTCCAGTAGTTTCCATCATAGACTTCTAAATTGAGTCCCATGGCATTTTACATCAAAAGCTTCAATCGTGGCTCAGCTGCTTGTGCTTTCATGGTTTGGTGAAATAGTTGTATTTTTTATTTTTATTTTAGCAATACAGTGTGGAGTAGGCCCTTATGGCCCTTTGAGCTATGTGGCCCCAGCAACCCCCAACAAACCTGATTAACCCTAATCTAATCACAGGACAATTTATAATGACCAATTAACCAACCCTGTATGCCCTTGGACTGTGGGAGGAAAGTGAAGCACCTGAGGAAAACCCACACATTCTACGAGGACGATGGACAGACTCCTTACAGGACAGCGCTGGAATTGAACTCTGAACTCTGGAACTCACTGAGCTGTAATAGTGTTGCACTAACTGTTGCACTACCGTGGTGCCATTGCACATTCGGGTCTACTCAAGAGATATGAACACAAACTTTAAGGCTGATAATTCATCTTATATTGCACGAGCATTGGAGATGAGGTCATGTAGTATGCTCTCTCAATGAGTCCTAACACTCCAATGGAACTATTTCAAGAAGTGCAGTGTGATTGGCCCTTGCAATTTTACCAATATTTATCCTTCAATCAACACCACTAAAACAGATTAGGATAGAAAGCATTTTAAAGACTAGCTTTATTGGTCAAGTGTACTTTGAAACATGCAGTGAGATGTGTCATTTTACATCAGTGACCAACACAGCCAGAAGAATGTGCTGGGGCAGCTTGCATGTGTCGTCACCATACGACCAGCACCAACATAACATGCTCACAACTCACTAACCCTGACTGTTTATCTTTGGAATGTGGGAGAAACCAGAGCACCCAGGGTAAACCCACCCTATGCAGTCACAGGAAGAACATGCACAGTCCTTACTGACATCAGCAAGAATCAAACTCTGGTTGGGCGATCACTGATTCTGTAAAGTGAGTATGCTCATCGTTATCTTACTGTGCCACCCCAGAAATGCATCCTTGCTCAAGAGTGCAAAACATTATCTGAATTCTGTTTCACTGAATGGAACTGAGTTTCAGAAGACGAACACAATCCAAATCCATCATAGATCAAAAGAGCCAACTGAAAGATGAGTATTTTTTGTCCATGATTCTCAATGATGCATTGGCCAATACTTAACTACTTTGAGATACAATATTGAATTGGTCCTTCTGGCCACCCAGCAATCCCCCTGATTTAATTCGAGCATAATCACAGGATAATTTAGAATGGCCTACCAACCTGCACATCTTTTGGACTGCAGGATGAAACCAGAACACCAGGAGAAAATGCATATGGTCATGGAGAGAACATACTGTGAGGCGATACAGGAGTGCCCCTATTAACTGCTTGAAGAGAGGCAGAGAGAGAGAGATTTATCATTGATGGTTTGTTTGGAAAAGAGAGAGAGAGACGAAGATTGACGGTTGGACTGTCTCTTTAAGGCACTGGAAGTACCTTTGGATTTCTACTGAGTTGGGTTTGGAGACAGCACCAAGCAGCTCGAAAGTTGCTATGGTGACCAACAGGACATTATTGATATTACTTTCAAGGACTTGTTGCCTGCTTGCATTTCTTTGCAGACAAAGGAAGGAGGGACTCTTTGAATGACAGGTGATGCTCAGTCTGATGAAATAAATAGGAGGTCAGATGATACAGACCTCAGACACATGGTCGAGACACTGAATGAGCATTGTTGTGCCCGCAGAGAAAGTGGGTTCTGTCTGAAGACCTCAACTCACTCTCTCTCTCTCTCTCCATCACCATTCAACTAAATACCATGAACTGAACTGAACTGAACTTTGCTCAAAATCGTAAGGCTATATCTTTTTACCCCTAGACATAAAGAAGCTTGGTTTTCATACATATTTTTCCACACTTACTGATTTACTTACTTACATATATAATTCCTGATAACCTGTTTGATTTATCTTCACTTAGTTTACTGTATTGCGTAGTGATTAATAAATATTAATAGTTTATAGCAATTCTAGACTCCAAAGTGGTTTCTATTTCTGCTGGTTTCTTTATTCCCGTCACGGGGTACGTGACAATACAAACTTCTTACAGGCAGTGGCAGGAATTGAACCCTGGCTGCCAGCTCTGGAAAGTGTTGTGCTAACCATTACACTACCATATCTGAGACATAATCTGCATGATTCAAAATTTGAGTTTTCTTTTGCATCTTTCATGACCTATGTTGTGACCCATTCCCTTCTGTGTGTTAAATCCAAGAGTTAATGGGAAATATTCCTTTCAAATGAACTGAAAATATTACCCTGAGCTCATAATTTACTAAGAAAATCACTTCAATGCAATAATACATTTACCATTCCAACCCATTCCACTTCCTGCTCAAAATATTGCGAGCAGAGGGTAAGGCTTACAAGACCATAATGACCCAGAAAGCAAATTTATTGCTTTTTTTTTCTAGATTCTGCAAGTTCAGACCTTGGTTTCTACTTGACTAACATTGAGACTGCAAAATTGGAGATTCTTACTTAAGTTTAGTCTAACCATGTCTATTGTTTGGATGACCCATCTCTGTACAGATACCAATGTCTAAAGAAATTTTATCAAAACTTTTTTTTTTCCAAAGGCTTTGCATTGGGAATCTGACAGCGCTCTTGTCAGGACATTCTTGCATTTCAGGAATTTAATATTCTGGTTAAATTAAATTTTGTTTGCCCTAAATCAGACAGGAAATTATTTTTGTCATAAGTCTTGTCCATTGGTCGCAGTAGAACAATGATAAGAATTTTACCAGCTTGTTGCCTGAAATGGAGGGCTGTAGAAGAGACTGGGCAGGCTAAGTTTATTCTCATTGGAACATTAGAGGATGAGGAGAGACCTGATGATATTTATAAATTTATGAGAGGCATAGATGAGATAGATATAATCTTTTTCTTTTGGCCTTTAAGTCAAGAACTGGACAGCTCTGGTGTACAGTGAGTGGGGAGAAATTTAAAGAAGATCTGAGGGGTAAGGTTTCCACACAGAGAGTGGTGGTTATCTGGAATGAGGCTAGTAGAGATAGATATAATTACGATATTCAAAAAACATTTGGATAAATACTCAGACAGAAAAGGAGTTGGAGGTTATAGGCATAATGTTTGCAAATCAGACGTGTGTAAACATCATGGTCAGGATAAAAGATCCATCTCTGTATGTTCTGAGATATAAAAATCTTGGGCATCTATCAGAAAAAAACCACAAGGAAGGGTTTTCATTTCAAATTTCTGAATTCTAAAGACTAAGAACAGAGCTCGGAGAACTACAATATTTTCTTCTACAATAGTTCTCTTCTAAGGTTAAAAAATGCAGCACACATACTCATTCAATCCTTGCTACAGGCAGAAACAATTATTCCATTATATTTCATCATGCATGATCATTTTCTTTAAATTAAACTTCTGCAATACAGTGTGGGTGGCCCTGCAGCAAAACCTTTTCCCTGCAAATGACAGCCGGACTTCTATAGTCATTGCAAATAACAAAGGAAGCCTGCACAATGTAGAAACATAATTTGCCTTCTTCTTCAAAAAGGCATCATGCTTTGATTGGTAAATAGATGATAGGAGCTAGTGACTACCCTTGACATTGGGGGTTTAAAGTGGGCTTAATGAAGGAGCTTAAATATGGAAATTGGATCCATTAGCAACACTTGTTTCTGGTATACAAACCAAGCAAAGGAAGAATTTTATCCAAGGTAGATAGTGCCGGCTATCATTCTGGGTGAAATACAGTAGATTTCAGCGGGACAAATACCCTGTGGTTATTGGGTTCTGTTCATAATCAGGTAGTTGATGTGTCCCAGTGTTGGTCAGGAGTACCATGCCACTCAATCCTGCCCTTGCTGACATAAATTGGAACTTTTTCAAACAAGCTAAGCATTGAACAGTCACAGATGTGAGAAAGTCTGCAGATACTGGAAATGCAAAGCAACACACAAGGTGCTGCAGGAACTCAGCAGACCAGGCAGCATCTATGAAAATGAATAAACAGTCGATGTTTCAGGCCGAGACCCTTCTTAAGTAGGAGCACATCTCATTACATTGTTGCTTTTATATCCAGTTAAAGTGATATTTTGCTGACATCAAGTGACCTTGTTTGGTCAGCTTCAGACTCAAACAACACCTAAAATTCTCAGAGTTTGCTTATGGCGGCCAAAAGTTACTGAATGACATATTAATTCATTGATGCCACCAGTAGCAGCACTCATCTCCAACTCCCTGTGCTCAAGCAAAACAATGCTGGCAGCTGCCATGCTAGTGTCCCTTCAAGCTGGATCACAGAGCATGTGACTTGGCCTCAAGAAAGGCATATTTCAAACGTGCTCAAGTTAATTGGGGTGGGGTTAAGATAAATAATGGAATCGGCTATCATATCAATTTTCAGTACAATTATGTACCCCAATGCCTTGTCCTGAAAGCTCGGTCATCATTCTGTTCTGCTTCTTCATCAGCCTTGTCATGAAAGCACCCCAGTAATGGACAATCTCTGAGCCCCTGGATGTATAGACATTCACTCTGACAAAACTCATCATCAACTTTCCGATTACCTGCACTACGCTACAGTACCCCTGTTGATCTTCCTGAGACTCACATCCTCTAATCTGTTTACTGTCCACAGTGCTGGTCCCTGAGACAGTCTTGTGTGGTATATTGTGTACTGTGTTCACTCATTTCATTCTCTTCTCCATTGACTCCTCCTCCACCTTATACTATTTTTTTGGCTCTTACTGCTCCTCCTCCGCCATCTCATCTTGATTCTGCAAATTTAACGCAAAAGATATATGCATTTGTATGCAACAGCCAAATTAATTTTAGTGGCAATCAGGCAGCACAATGGGGATGACAATGATGTTAAGACCATAAGATATAGGAGCAGATTTAGGCCATTTGGCCCATTGAATCATCATGGCTGATTCATTTCCCTCTCAGCCTCAATGTCCTGTCTTCTTCCCTTACCCCACCATGCCCTGATTAATCAAGAATTTATCAATCTCTGCCTTAAGTGTACCCAATGACTTGGCCTCTACAGCTGCCTGTGTCAATGAATTCCACAGATGGACCACTCTCTCATAAAATAATTTCCTCCTCATCTCCATTCTAAATGGACATCCCTCTATTCTGAGGCTGTGGTCTTTGGTCTTAGATCCTTTCCACATCCACTCTATCAAGGTCTTTCAACATTCAACACATACGAAATGCTGGAGGAACTCAGCAGGTCAGACAACAGCTATGGGGAAAAAAGTACAGTTGACATTTCAGCTCAGACCCTTCAACAGGACTGAAGAAAAAAAGATGACATTCAATAAGATTCAGTGAAATCCCTCCTTATTCTTCTGAATTCCAGTGAGTACAGGCCCAGAGCCATCCAACACTCCTCATATGATAAGCCTTTCAATCCCGGAATTATTTTCGTGAATCTCCTTTGAAAACTTTTCAATGTCAACGCATCCTTTCTTAGATAAGGGGTTGAAGACGGCTCACAATACTCGACGTGAGGCCTCACCAGTGCCTTATAAAGCCTTAACATTACATTCTTGCTTTTATATTCTAGTCCTCTCAAAAAGAATGTCAACATTGCATTTGCCTTCCTTACCACCGACTCAGCCTGCAAACTAACCTTTAGGGAATCCTACACAAGGACTCCCAAGATCCTTTGCACCTCAGATTTTTAAATTTTCTCTCCATTTAGAAAATAGACTACACTTTTACTTCTTCTACCAAAGTGCCAGCCATACACTCCCTGACACTGTATTCCATCTGCCACTTATTTGCCCATTCTTCTGGTCTGTCTAAATCCTTCTGTAGACCATTTACTTCTTCAAAATTACCTGTCCCTCTGTCAATATTCGTATTGTTCTCAAAATTGGCCAAAAAGTCATCAATTCTGTCATCCAAATCATTGACATATAATGTAAAAAGAACTGGTTCCAACACAGGCCCCTGTGGAAAACCACTAGTCGCCAGCAGACCTTTCAGTTTCTCAAGCATCTTCTCCCTAGTAATGACAACTTCACTCACTTCTGCCATCTGACGCTCTTGAACTTCCAGCATATACTAGTGTCTCAAACACAAGGAAATTTGCAGATGCTGGAATTTCAAGCAACATACATCAAAGTTGCTGGTGAACGCAGCAGGCCAGGCAGCATCTCTAGGAAGAGATACAGTCGATGTTTCGGGCCAAGACCCTTCATCAGGACTAACTGAAAGAAGAGCTAGTGAGAGATTTGAAAGTGGGAGGGGGAGGGGGAGATCAAAAATGATAGGAGAAGACAGGAGGGGGAGGGATGGAGCCAAGAGCTGGACAGTTGATTGGCAAAAGGGATATGAGAGGATCATGGGACAGGAGGCCTAGGGAGAAAGAAAAGGGGGAGGGGGGGAACCCAGAGGATGAGCAAGGGGTATAGTGAGAGGGACAGAGAGAGAAAAAGGAGAGAGAGAAAAAGAATGTATGTATATAAATAAATAACGTATGGGGTACTAGGGGGAAGGTGGGGCATTAGCAGAAGTTTGAGAAGTCAATGTTCATGCCATCAGGTTGGAGGCTACCCAGACGGAATATAAGGTGTTGTTCCTCCAACCTGAGTGTGGCTTCATCTTTACAGTGGAGGAGGCCGTGGATAGACATATCAGAATGGGAATGGGATGTGGAATTAAAATCTGTGGCCACTGGGAGATCCTGCTTTCTCTGGCGGACAGAGCATAGGTGTTCAGCTAGTGTCTTCCACAGCGAAGAGTGATGCAAAATACTTATTTAGTTCATCCGCGATTTCGATGTCACCCATTGATATCTCTCTAGCATAATTTCCCAATAGTCTAATATCAGCTCTGACCTAACTTTTACACTTTATATATCTGAAGAAACTTTTGGTATCCTCTTTGATATTATTGGCTATCTTATTCCATCTTTTCCTTCTTCATGACTTTATAGTTGTCATCTGTTGCTTTCTAAAGACTTGCACACCTCTAACTTCCCAATAATTTTTGCTCTATTATATGCCCTCTCTTTGGCTTTTATGCTGGCTTTGACATCTCGTGTCTGCCATGGTTATGTCATCGTGCCTTTAGAATACTTCTTCCCTGGGATGCATCTATTCTGTACCTTCAGACTTCCTCCCAGAAACTCCAGTCATTGCTGCTCTGCTGTCATCCCTGCTTGTGTTCCCTTCCAATCAATTTTGACCAGCTCCTCTCTCATGGCTTTATAATTCCCTTCATTGTACTGTAGTAATTATATAGCTGACTATAGCTTCTTCTTCTCAAACTGCACAGTGATTTCTCTTATATTGTTATCAATCTCTCCTTGGGTTTTCCTTTGCTTAAGCTCTATAATCAGTTCTGGTTCATTGCAGAACATCCAGTCCAGAATAAGTTATCCTCTAGTGGGCTCAACTATGAGCTGCTCTAAAAAGCCATCTTGTAGGCATTCTATAAATATCCCTTCTTGGGATCCAGCACCAACCTGATATTTCCAATCTACCTGCATATTGAAATCACCCCCCGTGACTGTCGTAACATTTTCCTTTTGACATGCATTTTCTACCTTCCATTGTAATTTGTAGACCACATCTTTACGACTGTTCAGAGCTCTGTATCTAATTCCCATCAGGGACTTTTTACCTCTGCAATTTCTTAGCTCTACACACAATGATCCTACATCTCTTTCTAATTATTTGTTTTCAATTTTTACCAATAAAACCACCTCCACCCCTCTGCCTACCTGCCCGTCCTTGAACATTAAGCTCCCAGCTATAGTCTTCTTTCAGCCATGATTCAGTGATGCCCACAATGTCATATATGTCAAACTCTAGCTGTGCTGCAAGTTCATCCACCTTATTCTTTATACTGTGTGCATCAAATGTCACACCGTCAGTCCTGTATTCATTACCCTTTTCAATGTTGTCCCCCTATAACATTGCAACTTATCCCATTGACTGTAATTTTGCCCTATTATCAGCCTCTCCTTACTAGCAGCCTCACTACACATTACCTCTGTTTATAAACCAACTACTCCATGCACTGCCCTATCACTCCAGTTACCATCCTCTGCCAAATTAGTTTAAACCCTACTGAGCAGGTCTAGCAAACCTGTCCACAAGGATATTGGTCCCCCCTCGGGTTCAAGTGTAACTCGTCCTTTTGGTACAGCTCATAGTTTCCCTGCAAGAGATCCCAATGGTCCAGACATCTGTATCCCTGCCCCCTGCACCAGTAAATCAGACATGCACTCATTTACCAAATCATCCAGCTCATCATGTTCTCAGAGGAGCTGCAGCTCGGAGCACCTGGTGTAGATACAGTTATACCGGAGTCTGGATGTTGATGAAAATGTTGTTAATGAGCATTGTATATCACATTTATGGCAAAGTTTGATGATCTCTCTACTTTTTTACATGGGTGAGCTGTTTGATGGACAACTAGCATTCGGCACGGTGAGATAAATAGAAGATGTCAAACGGACAGACACATGGTTTTGGACACTGAATGAGCTTTGTTGTGCCCACAGAAAAAGTGGGTTTTGGAGGATTGATCAGTGGCGCTCACGGTGTGAAAAGGGGTGTGACCAGTGGGGAGTTATTTGTGGCCAATCCACGCCTGGGTTGATAATTCCACCACAGAAGAACAGTCCCCTTTGTTGTAGTCACAGTCGGTGACTTCTAAAGGATTTTGGAGGACAACCGGAAGATCGATGGTGTCAGCTCACCTGAAGACTCAAATCTCTCCCTCTCCATCGCTACTCAACTCAATACCACGAATAGAACTGAACTTTACTCATCATCGTAAGACTATCTATTTACCCCTATACTCGAAGAAGCTTGGTTTTCATATATTTCTGCACTTACTTACATATAATCATTGCTAACCTGTTTGATTTATCTGCATTTATATTACTGTATTGCGTAGTTACTAATAAATATCAATAGTTACTAGCAATACTGGATTCCAAAGTGTTTTCCATTTCTGCTGGTTCTTTAACCCGTCACGGGGTACATGACAGTGCACAGCAATGTGTTTTTAGCTATACTTAACTAAGTAAGAAGCTATCTGACCCTACCATTGAGTATAATTTCTATTACTAAGGAGAAAGAAGATGCTTGAGAAGCTGACAGGTCCAAAGGTAGTCACCTGAATCAAGTGGACTACACCCCAAGGTTCTGAAAGGTTAAAGAAATTGTGGAGTCATTAGTAATGATCTTTCAAGAATCATGAGATGTTGGAATGGTTCCAGAGGACTGGAAAATTGCAAATATCACTCCACTCATTAAGAAAGGAAGGAGGCAAAAGCCAGGAAATTATCGGCCAGTAAGCCTGACTTCATGGTTGGTAAGATGTCAGAGTCCATTATTTGTGAAAGGAAGATCATGTCTGACGAATCTCATAGAATTTTTTGAGGATGTAACTAGTAGAGTGGATAGGGGAGAACCTGTGGATGTGGTATATTTGGATTTTTAGAAGGCTTTTGACAAGGTCCCACACAGGAGATTAGTGTGCAAACTTAAAGCACACGGTATTGGGGGTAAGGTATTGGTGTGGGTGGAGAGTTGGTTAGCAGACAGGAAGCAAAGAGTGGGAATAAACGGGACCTTTTCAGAATGGCAGGCGGTGACTAGTGGGGTACCGCAAGGCTCAGTGCTGGGACCCCAGTTGTTTACAATATATATTAATGACTTGGATGAGGGAATTAAATGCAGCATCTCCAAGTTTGCGGATGACACGAAGCTGGGGGGTAGTGTTAGCTGTGAGGAGGATGCTAAGAGGATGCAGGGTGACTTGGATAGGTTGGGTGAGTGGGCAAATTCATGGCAGATGCAATTTAATGTGGATAAATGTGAAGTTATCCACTTTGGTGGCAAAAATAGGAAAACAGATTATTATCTGAATGGTGGCCGATTAGGAAAAGGGGAGGTGCAATGAGACCTGGGTGTCATTATACACCAGTCATTGAAAGTGGGCATGCAGGTACAGCAGGCGGTGAAAAAGGCGAATGGTATGCTGGCATTTATAGCGAGAGGATTCGAGTACAGGAGCAGGGAGGTACTACTGCAGTTGTACAAGGCCTTGGTGAGACCACACCTGGAGTATTGTGTGCAGTTTTGGTCCCCTAATCTGAGGAAAGACATCCTTGCCATAGAGGGAGTACAAAGAAGGTTCACCAGATTGATTCCTGGGATGGCAGGACTTTCATATGAAGAAAGACTGGATGAACTGGGCTTGTACTTGTTGGAATTTAGAAGATTGAGGGGGGATCTGATTGAAACGTATAAGATCCTAAAGGGATTGGACAGGCTAGATGCAGGAAGATTGTTCCCGATGTTGGGGAAGTCCAGAATGAGGGGCCACAGTTTGAGGATAGAGGGGAAGCCTTTTAGGACCGAGATTAGGAAAAACTTCTTCACACAGAGAGTGGTGAATCTATGGAATTCTCTGCCACAGGAAACAGTTGAGGCCAGTTCATTGGCTATATTTAAGAGGGAGTTAGATATGGCCCTTGTGGCTACGGGGGTCAGGGGGTATGGAGGGAAGGCTGGGGCGGGGTTCTGAGTTGGATGATCAGCCATGATCATAATAAATGACGGTGCAGGCTCGAAGGGCCGAATGGCCTACTCCTGCACCTATTTTCTATGTATTCTATGTATTCTATGTATTATTAAAGATGAGGTTTCAGGTTACACAGAGGCAGATGATAAAATAGGCCAAAGTCAGAATCAGAATCAGGTTTGTTATCACCGGCACGTGTTGTGAAATTTGTTAACTTAGAGGCAGCAGGTCAATACAATACACAATATAGA
This sequence comes from Mobula birostris, assembly GCF_030028105.1. Lineage (NCBI taxonomy): Eukaryota > Metazoa > Chordata > Chondrichthyes > Myliobatiformes > Myliobatidae > Mobula > Mobula birostris. The sequence goes on from NC_092376.1 coordinate 119,198,987, forward strand.
AGAAGGAGAAAATAATAATAATAATAATAAATAAATAAGTAAATCAATTTACAGTATACATATATTGAATGGATTAAAATAGTGCAAAAAAACAGAAAAGTGAGGTGGTGTTCACACGTTCAATGTCCATTTAGGAAATGGAACGACAGAGAGGAAGAAACTGTTCCTGAATCTCTGAGTGTGTGCCTTCAGACTTCTGTACCTCCTACCTGATGGTAACAGTGAGAAAAAGGCATGCCCTGGGTTCTGAAGGTCCTTAATAATGGACACTGCCTTTCTGAGACACCGCTCCTTGAAGATGTCTTGGGTACTTTGTAGGCTAGTAACTACAAAGATTGGTCCGAGTCAGCATGGATTTACAAAGGGGAAATCGTGCTTGACTAATCTTCTGGAATTTTTTTGAGGATGTAACTATGAAAATGGACAAGGGAGAGCCAGTGGATGTAGGGTACCTGGACTTTCAGAAAGCCTTTGATAAAATCCCACATTGGAGATTAGTGGGCAAAATTAGGGCACATGGTATTGGGGTCAGAGTACTGACATGGATTGAAAATTGGCTGGCTGACAGAAAACAAAGAGTAGCGATTAACGGGTCCCTTTCGGAATGGCAGGCGGTGACCAGTGGGGTACCGCAGTGTTCAGTGCTGGGACCGCAGCTGTTTACAATATATATTAATGATTTAGATGAGGGAATTAAAAGTAACATTAGCAAATTTGCCGATGACACAAAGCTGGGTGGCAGTGTGAAATGTGAGGAGGATGTTATGAGAATGCAGGGTGACTTGGACAGGCTGGGTGAGTGGGCAGATGCATGGCAGATGCAGTTTAATGTGGATAAATGTGAGGTTATCCACTTTGGTGGTAAGAACAGGAAGGCAGATTATTATCTAAATGGATTCAAGTTAGGAAAAGGGGAAGTACAACGAGATCTAGGTGTTCTTGTACATCAGTCACTGAAAGCAAGCATGCAAGTACAGCAGGCAGTGAAGAAAGCTAATGGCATGCTGGCCTTCATAACAAAGGGAATTGAGTATAAGAGCAAAGAGGTCCTTCTGCAGCTGTACAGGGCCCTAGTGACACCACACCTGGAGTACTGTGTGCAGGTTTGGTCTCCAAATTTGAGGAAGGACATTCTTGCTATTGAGGGAGTGCAGCGTAGGTTCACAAGGTTAATTCCCGGGATGGCAGGACTGTCATATGTAGAAAGATTGGAGCGACTGGACTTGTATACTCTGGAATTTAGAAGGCTGAGAGGGGATCTTATTGAAACATATAAGATTATTAAGGGATAGGACATGCTGGAGGCAGGAAGCATGTTCCCGTTGATGGGTGAGTCCAGAACCATAGGCCACAGTTTAAGAATAAGGGGTAGGCCATTTACAACGGAGTTGAGGAAAAACTTTTTCACCCAGAGAGTGGAGGATATATGGAATGCTGTGCCCCAGAAGGCTGTGGAGGCCAAGTCTCTGGATGCTTTCAAGAAAAAGATGGATAGAACTCTTAAAGATAGTGGAATCAAAGGTTATGGGGATAAAGCAGGAACCGGATACTGGTTGTGGATGATCAGCCATGATCACAGTGAATGGCAGTGCTGGCACGAAGGGCCAAATGGCCTACTCTTCCACCTATTGTCTATTGTCAATTGTCTATTGTCTATAAGATGGAGCTGACTAAATTTACAACCCTCTGCAGCTTCTTTTGGTCCTGTGCAATAGCATTCCATACCAGACAGTGATTCAGCCTGTCAGAATGCACTCCACGGTACATCTATAGAAGGTTTTGAGTGTATTTGTTGACATACCAAATCTCTTCAAACTCCTATGAAGAATAGTTGCTGTCTTGCCTTCTTTATAGCTGTATCAATATGTTGGGACCAGGTTTGATCCTCAGAGATCTTGACACCCAGGAGCATAGTGTCCTTAAGGGGAAATCTTGCCTGACAAATCTGTTGGAATGATTTGAGGAAATAACAGGCAACATAAAAAAAAAAGCATTAGTAGATGTTGTTTACTTGGATTTTTAGAAGGCTTTTGACAAGCAAGGTGCCGCATATGAGACTGCTAAACAAGATAAGAGCCTGGCATTACAGGAGAGATACTAACAAGGAGAGACGATTAGCTGGCTGATTGGAGCAAAGAGTTAGAATAATGGGGTCTTTTCTAGTTGGCTGCCACTGAATGGTGGTGTTCAGCAGGGGTTGGTGATGACACTGCTGTTTGTTATGTCATATGTCAATGATTTGGATGATAGTGTTGATACTTTTTTGTCAAGTCTGCAGATGATACAAAGGTAAGCGGAGGGGCAGACAGTGTTGAGGAAGCAGGATGTCTTCAGAAGAACTTAGACAAATTAGGAGAATGGACAAAGAATTGGCAGTTTGAATATAGTGTAGGAAAGTGTATGGTCATGCACTTTGGTAGAAGCAATGACAGTGTAGACTACTTTCTAAACAGAAAGAAATCAAAGGTGCAATGGGGCTTGTGATTCCTTGTGCAGGGTTCCTTAAAGGTTAATTTGCAAGTTGATTCTGTGGTAAGGAAGGCTATTATTATTATGAAATTATTTTGAGAGGACTAGAATATAAAAGCAGAGATGTAATGCAGAGGCTTTATAAGGCACTGGTCAGACTGCACATCAAGTATTTTTGAACAGTTTTGGGCCTATTATCTAAGAAAAAAATTACTGGCATTGGAGAGGGTCCAGAGGAGGTTCACGAGAATGATTCTAGTATTGAGTAGGTTAAGGCAGGAGGAACCTTTGATGGCTCTGGGCCTATACTCACTGGAGTTTAGAAGAATGAAGGGGAGATATCATTGAAGCCTATTGAACATTGAAAGACCTTCATAGAGTGGACATGGAGAGGATGTTTCCTATAGTGAGGGAGTTTAGGACCAGAGGGTACAAACTCAGAATAGAATGACATCCCCTTAGAACTGAGATGAGGAAGAAATTGCTTCACCAGATGGTTATGAATCTGTGGAATTCATTGTCGCAAATGGCTGTGGAGGCCAAGTCATTGGATATATTTAAAGCAGAGATTCATCGGTTCTTGATTAGGAAGGGTATCAAAGGTTACAGGAAGAAGGCAGGAGAAACTGCTTGATAAATCAGCAGTGATGGAATGGCAGAGCAGACATGATGGGCCAAATGGCCCAATTCTGCTCCTATGTCTTATGGTCTTATGAAATCATCCTTGTCCCACCTTACTGGATTATTCAGAGTGGATCTTTGAAACTTTGCATTTTTGTACAATTGTTTTGCTCTTTGTGGGGAATTCAAAATAGGCTTTAGCATGTATTGAGCACACTAAAAATGGGTGAAATTCAGTTCCTAGGTTTTTGTCTGTTCTACTGAAACAGGTAAGGTTGATGACTGTGGGATGAATTAGAATTGAGTACCTTCATAGAGTCACAGAGTTGTAAAGCATTAAAACAAAGAAATGGACAATTCAGCCCATCTAGTGCATGCAAACTATTAATCTGCCTACTCCTACCGACCTGCAACTGGAATACAGTCCTCCATACACCTCCCATCCAATAAAGTTTAAATTGAACCCACACCTACCTCTTACATTGACAGCTCATTCCACACTCTCACCACCTTCTGAGTGAAGAGTTCTCTCTGATGTTCCCCTTAAACATTTCACTTTCCACCCTTAACCTATGACCTAGTCTAGTCTCATCCAATCTCAGTGGGAAAGGCCTTCTTGCTTTTACTCAGTCTATACCCCTCAATAGCAAATACTTTTCTGGTAGATCTATTGCTGTTTCTTGGGTAAACAGCTCCATAAAGAGCCTACAGTTCACAAGCACGATGATATCACTGTACTTTCCATGGATATACATATCATGCATACAATGGACTTGCATCTAGTTTAAGGTTAGTACTATCATTTCATATATTGTTGTTATATTTTGATAAAGCTGAAATGTAAAAAAGTTGCACAGAACAATAGACTTTATCTAGGTTGTAATATCTTCTGAATTTCATTGCAAAATATTGGTAGTATATATCTGACGGTCATGTTGAAATATTACTTCCCAAATCACTTCCCTGACCAGCCATCAGTTGTGGCAGTGTTTACATGCTATAATGGGACATTAAACAAACCCAGGGAGCATTGGTGACAAGTGTGCACCTCTCTCCAATGAGCTTAATGCATTTTGTGCAAGTTTTCAACAGAGGGTATTGGAATGTCACCACTAACTCTGACCACGTCTACTGCACCTGGACCCACAGTCACCATTGCATACATAAGGAGAGTGACTTCCATGGAAAGCATCTGGCCCAAATGGTGTCTCTGGCTGTGTCCTTAGATCCTGTGCAGATCAGCTGGTAGGAATATTTGCAGGCATTTTCGACTTCTCCCTGCTTCAATCTGTGGTTTTCACCTGCTTTAAGAAGGCGACTATCATCCTGGTACCTAAGGAAAACAAGATAACATGCTAAATGGTTACCACTCAGTGGCTCTAACATCTACCATCGTGAATTGCTTCGAGAGGCAAATCATGCACACAGAACTCCAGCCTCGCTGTCAACCATGACCTACTGCAATTTGCCTAATGCTGAAGCAGGTCTACAGCAGTCACCATGTCCCTGGCCCAACACTCATTTCTGGACTACCTGGACAGGAAAGACACCTAGGTCAAACTATTGATTATTTACTACAGGCTCCGCCTTCAATACTATAATTGCAAGCAAAATCATCACCAAACTGCAGAATCTGAGATTTAACGCCTTCCTCTCCAACTGAATCCTTGACTTCCTGACCAACAGACAGCAGTCAATAAGGATAAGCTGCATCAATACCATAATTATTCAAGATACTGGTGCTCCACAAGGTTGTGTCCTCAGACCCCTACTCTACTCCCTGTACATTCATGACTGCGTGGTCAGATTCTGCTCTAAGGTCCATCTAGATTTGTAGACGATATCACTGTAGTGGGCCATATCTCAAATAATGATCAGTCAGAATTTAGGAAGTATATAGAATGCTTAGTATCATGGTGTCATGATAACAACCTTTCCCTCAATGCCAACAAAACAAAAGAGCAGGTCATTGATTTTAGATGGGGACGTGATGCACATTCTGCTTTCTACATATGGTTAAGAAGATTGAAATTTCCAAGTTCCTTGGAGTGAGCATCATCAATAGTCCATCCTAGTCCAACTACGTTGATGCTATGGCCAAGAAAACTCACTGATGCCTTTACTTCCTCAGGAGGCTAAAGAAATTTGGCAAGTCTGCATCAACTTGACTATTTTTTATTGCTACACCATAAAAAGCAGCACGTCATGAAAACCAGCCTTCCCTCTCTGTCTATACTTCTTGCTGCCCCAGTAAAGCAGCTATCATAATCAAAGACCCCACCCACCCTGAACATTCTCTCTTCTCCTATCTTCTATTGGACAGAAGATCAAAAACCTGAAAGCAAATATCAACAGGCTCAAGGACAGCTTCTACCCCACTATTACAGGACTATTAAATAGTTCTCAAGTGCGATAAGATGCACTCTTGACCTCACAATCTACTTGTTATGAGCTTGTACCTTATTGTTTACCTGCACTGCACTTTCTCTGTAGCCGCTGCACTTCAATCTGCATTGTTATTGTTGACCCTATTCTACCTAAATGCACTGCATATGATCTGATATGTATGAACAGCATATAAGACAGGCTTTTCTCTGTTTGTGTGACAATAATAAACAGGAGAGAATAATAACTAATTCTAATTCCATTTCTAAATATAGCCATTTATATTGTTAAACTTTCCAAGTTATGCTGTAAAAGGCTATAAGATTGTAATGTAACCAACATTAATTATAATAGAAAATAAAACTTGGAAAATACAGCATATAATAAATAAATACAGAATGTGAATGTACTATTAACATTGACTCAATAGTAAAACAGATGAATGCTGGAAAATGTTGGAATGGGCTCGGTACTACACATTAATGTCTATGCCATTTCCAGCTGCACAATGCCCTCTCACATAAATGAAACCCATTTCTTAGTAAATGTATAAAACTTGTCTCCATTTCCTGGCAACAACACAATCTGTTTCTACAGCCTTAAAATGCAGAAGAAGTTAGACAAATTCTGAATTTGTTTTGTATCAATGAAAGATACTGCTGTTAACATAGACCATGAAAGAATTTATCACAGATTATTTTTAAAAAATGGCAGAATTTTATTTTCTAGCAGCCAACTACTCTTTTAGTCAACTCCCACATATACTGGAGAATTGCTCTTGATTTGTAGATTCACTGCGTTGAGAGTCTCCAACCTCCAGCTCAAAGAGAAGGAAACCCAATTAAAGTCTCATTAAAGCAATTGAAAAGCCTTGAAAGCCCAGTCATACTGGAAGGACATAGCTTGAAAGGAAGTCTTGGAGCATGTGTTTAACTCAATATTCTGAAATTGGAATATAGTATTTATTTTTAAATATCCATCCTTTATGTAAAATTTCAAAATCATAATTAGAGATTTTAGTATTAATGAATTGATTCTCTATAAAGGAAAATTATTACAATCTTAATTTGCAATACTGCACCAAAAAAATCAATAATTAAATGAAAATAATATCAGAAATCTTTCAAAATCTCCCATTAGGGATTGATTATTCTATGTGGTTAAAATTCAGCTTGCAATTAGTTCTTGTTTTAAAGAAATTTTCCCAGGTTTGATAAGTAAAAGCATTGCCAAGGTGATATTTAATTTCTGGGCTAAGTGTAAGCCCTTGGCATTGATTTTCAGGCATCAGGGGTGAGGTTAATTGATTCCCAAGTATATTACAAAAATCAATGCATATGTTTACAGGCAAATATCTTCAGCAGGAAGGATTGATCACCGATAGCTAGCAGTTATACTTAGAATGCAGCAATGCAGAAGAAAAAGATTTAGGTGGTGGACTTTATTGTGCAGTGTCTCAAAACACATAAAACTCAAACATATTTTTTTCTTTAATTGATTGTTACCTTTTTTAAAATATCTGCATCTACGTCATCAACAGAATACTGATAATAATGACTAATACCTTCAGATTTGTACAGAATATGCCTGAAGTAAGCATTCAGGTGTTAGATATAACACAAGGGAAATGGAAAGTTAAACTCCTTACCCTCTGCTCTGATATCTGTCTCAACCTTAACCTCACGAGGCCATTTTTCAGGCTTTACATTCCAAAGGCTAATGACTCCTCAGTGTGTGATTGATCATTTTGACGCTGGGGACTGCAACCTCGAACAAGTAAGTTCATTTCATGTAGGGTCTTTGAAACCAAATGGAATTGCTTGAAGCTCAGGGCCCTGGGGTGTGAGTACAAGATGGTAACTAATTAGAACTCCCAAGCATTGTTCCTGTGAAGTGACAGGCACATGTGGCATTAACGGCTTCTGAATTCCCAGTATGACTTTTCTAACAATTGTCTTATTCTTTTTGCAAAAGGAAATTATTTTCCTACAAGTTATCAAAAATTTCCCATTGCCATATTCTCTTCTCGATGTGATGCCGTATTACATGATTTGATGAGTACACTTTCACCACAAATGTTCTGAAGGATGCCACATGAATACAATGTGAAATACAAAACGTCCCTTGCTTTTCAAATGACTTTGACAATGATTGACAAGCCTCTGATTACAGTAGCCATCACCATGACAGATTTGCTGTGGCAGAGATTGACTGATACCAGGTCTTCTTCCTTCCGTTTTGCAGTATATAGCAGCTTTGGTGAATTCTGCTGCCACTTATAAATATAGTTCACTTTGAATGGTACCATTTGGCATTGAAAATCACAAATTGGTAAGTGGGCTGTTAGTTACACTAAGTTGTGTCCTAACAATTCTAGCTTTTAGACTACCATTTAATTTGCACATTCTAGGCACAAACAATAGTCTCTCAGCCCTCAGGCCTTGCACTTGCTCTGTATTCTAGCAACTGTGACAAAATGAAACACCAGCTGCTGTTTCCCTTCAGTCACAGGCCAAAAAAACTAGAGCATGGCTTCTTCTAGCCGGAAGAGCTCCTATATCAGTCAAAATTTAAATCATTGACATTTGAGATAATATCACTAATTATTAAATTAATTCACATTTTTCCAAAGTGTCATATTGCATGCAGAGTGTACAGCTTGTGACATTATTCTGCTCATAAAGCTGATGGGATGTTATCCATGCCAAATAGGTTGCACACATGTCAGGAACAAGTTCCGTATAGAAGAAGGTTATTTGAGCCATTTTAAGAAGCCCTTTCACAACAGTGAGTTTCATGAGGCAGTCTTAGAGACCAGATCTCCAGGTTGATTGATGCCTTGGAGTCTACGGGTACAAGGGCTCCTAGCTATTCAGATTGGGAATGAGATAACTTATTAGCTGCAATATAGGTTCTCTGGATCTCTTACAGCTAATTGAAGTACTTGCATTTGAATAGAATGGCATCCTCTAGCAATGCTGAACAGATCCTGCCCATGGAATGAGGCATGGTGAATGAATTGTTCACCCAAACAAATCACCCTGAAAACTGGAATGAACAGGATCAAAAAATGCTGCAGAGTGTTGTGAACTCAGCCAGCTCAATTATGGACACCAGCATCAAGGACATCTTCAAAAGACGATGCCTCAAAAAGCTGGCATTCATCTTTAAGGACACTCACCCATCCAGCACTTGCCCTCTTCTCATATCTACCATCAGGCAGGAGGCAGGAGGTACAGGAGCTGAAGACAAACACTCAACGTTTGAGTGTGTCATTCTCCACCATCAGATTTCTGAACGGCCCATTAACCCATCAAAAGCACCTCATTATTTTTGCTCTCAGATATATATATATATATACATTTGCAAGAATGTGAAAGGTAGCAACACCATCTTGGAGCAAGCTTCATACAATTAAAACCTAATTTCATTTGTGATGTACTAGAAACATAGAAATCTACAGCATATTAGAGGCCCTTCGGCCCATAATGTTGTGCTGACCATGTAACCTACTCAAGAAACTGCCGAGAATTACCCTACCACATAGCCCTCTACTTTTCTAAGCCCCAGGTACCTGTCTAAGAGTCTCTTAAAAGACCCTATTGTATCCACCTCCACCAACTTCGCTGGCAGTGCATCCCACGCACCCACCCTCTCTGTGTGAAAAACTTACCTCTGACATCGCCCTTATACCTACATCCAAGCACATTAAAACTACGCCCCCTGGTGCTGGCCGTTTCAGCCCTGGGAAAAGCCTCTGCCTGTCCACATGATCAATGCCTCTCATCTTCTTAGATGGTTGATGGAGGCCAACACACCACACGCCTTCTTAGCAACACTGTCAACCTGCGCAGCAGCTTTGAGTGTCCAATGGACTCAGACCCCAAAATCTCATTGATCCTCCGCACTGCCAGGAAGCTTACTACTAATATTATATTTTGTCTTCAAATTTGATCTACCGAAATGAACCACTTCCCACTTATCTGGGTTGACGTCTATATGCCACTTCTCTGCCCAGTTCTGCATCCTATCGATGTTGCACTGTAACCTCTAACAACCTTCCGGACACCCCCAATACCCCCAACTATTGTGCCATCAGCAAACTTATTAATCCATCCTTCTGCTTCCTCTTGCAGGTCATTTATAAAAATCACAAAGAGGAGGGATCCCAGAACAGATCCCTGCAGAACACCACTGGTCACCATCCTCCATGCGGAATACGAACCATCTACAACCACCCCTTTCCTTGTGTGGGCAAGCCAATTCTGGATCCACAAAGCAAGGATTCCTTGGATCCCATGCCTTGTTACTTTCTGAATGAGCCTCGCATGGAGAACCCTATAAGATGTCTTATCGAAATCCATATGCACTTTATCACCTGCTCTACCTTCATCAACATGTTTTGTTACATTCTCAAATAATTCAATCAGGTTCATAACGTATAAGCTGCCCTTCAAAACAATACAGACTATCCCTAATCAGATTATGTTTCTCCAAATGCTCATTAACCTTGCTTCTCAGGATCTTCTCCAACAACTTGCCCACCACTGAAGTAAGACTCACTGGTCCATAATTTCCTGGGTTATCTCTACTGCTTTTCTTAAACAAAAGAACAATGTTTGCAATTTCCAATCCTCTGCTACTTCTCCCATCCCTATTGATGATGCAAAGATCATCACCAGAGGCTCAGCAATCTCCTCCCTCAGTTCCCACAGTAGCCTGGGGTGTATGCCGTCCGGTCCCAGTGACTTATCGAACTTATTACCTTTCAAAAGCTCCAGCACATCCTCTTTCTTAATGTCTATACACTCAAGCGTTTCAGTCTACTGTAAGTCATCCCCACAATTGCCAAGGTCTTTTTCACTGGTGAATACTGAAGCTAATATTAACCACAAAAGGGAAATGTTCTAATCTCATCATTGTGCAATGTATGTTAATCCAGTTCCCAAAGGTGGAGGTCCATAGTGCTAACTCACTGAACTCAAGTCTCTTTGCATAAACTGCAAGATGATGAATATCCAAAAGAACTGAAAGAATGGCAGTTTTGAAACATTCTGCAATCAAATTGTTTTCCAATTACACAAAAAAACCTACAAACATGTTATAAATAAAAACTGTGTAAGTATTTGATATTAAATGTAGCAGTATACATCTCAAATGCATTGAATATAAGACAAGATCTTATTACAGCTGACAAACCTGGATACTCAGTCAAAATGTAAACCCTGGTAAATGCCAAGGTGCCATCAAAAATGATCAACACTTAGCAGCAGACACAATGGTTCTAATAAAGCGTATTTTTATACAACTGGTGTTATGTCTCACAAGATCTATCACATTGTAAGATGATAAAAAATGTATTATGAGGTGTGACAACATCAGAACCTCAGCTACCCTTTGCTTCTTTTATCTTCATGTGATTTGCTATAAATCTCTCTTAATCAGGTATTTTGTGACTGCCAATTCACAATTACCAGCTTTGCTAAAAGCAGAGTGATGTTTCTGATTATTGTCTCCTTAAGAACAAATCTGGCTTTAATTGAAACTTATTATTTATCCACTCCAATGCTGTGACCAATAAACCTCAGTAAATTCGTTCTGGACTGTATTTATTATGGCGGAAAGAGGTGGCGCCTCCTCCATTTTAGTCCCTGTAAGTAGATGGTTTGGAAGTGAATTGGGGGCTCAATGTGGAAGTGCAATCCAAAGTCAACCCACTGTCTTCCATCCTGTGACTGAAAATGTCAGTCTGTGAGTGACAAGCTCCCGCAGGGTAGGCCGTTAACAACTTCGATATGGTAACCTCTTACTAAGAGAAATATTAGCAACATTGTTGACCATTGGATGGTGCACCAGTTCACTAAACTTCCTGAAATGTGCCAGAAAAACTAAGAGAAGAGAGCCAATGTTCAACAATGGATGGACAAACCTGTCAGTAAATGCTAAAGTCTCACAGTTTCCCTTTTGCTTGACCCTAGGCATGTGGAACAATAGCCAATTTATTGCTTGAAAAACCATGGAGGTGCATTTTTAACCAATAGAAAGGAAGGTTTTTCAAACTTTGTAGATCAGATGTCAAATTTTACGGGTGATTGCATGTGGAGTTTACCTTACCAAGTCAGTAAAATCATGCTCAGGCTCACTGACTGAAGGGTAGATAAAACCACAATCAATATCATCCAAAGCCTGGGGAATATCAGCAAGCTGTTCTTAAAATTCCAGCTATTAGATGAGAGAATGGATAAGAGTAGACACCTCTCACATTCAGGGCTAAAATAGAAAGTGCAATATGTTCTAAGGCAGATCTTCAATAATGCTGGAGTTCAGGTAAATTGTACTTGTAATAGCAGTTACACAACACGGGGGTTTTGAACAACCACGCTTTTTACTGATTCTTATAGGGAAGAAAGCACTACATCTTGCACTCACATCATTGATTATGTAATTGTGTCCTCTGATTTAAGAGATTTTATATAACTACATGATACTTTAGTCCCTATTCCATGAAAATGTGTAAATACTTATCAGGGTATACACAGTTGGTTACGATTCAGCCTGATGACAAGCTTCCTAGTTGGTTTATTCTCCTCCACTGCATACTTGTCTAACTCTGAGTTTGCTCATAGAATTGAGGAGGTCACAGTATCTCAATGCGACTCGTCATTGTTCTGGTATGCTTGAGCAGTAGCTGATTCTGTACTGATGTCAGGAATAAATTCATTATCACACATTACTTCAGTACCTAAAGGGGTGCCTCTAGCTGTGACTATGGGCATTTAAGTTATGATTTCAGACAGGAATTAAATAATCTTTCAAACAGCAGACTTGGACTACTTCATCAGAATTCCATTGTTGACTCTCATCTCCAACATGCGCCTTGTAAGGCATGAAAATGCCTGACGCAGGCCTCTCATGGTTTGAGTCAACGTTTCCCCTCTCATATTTTCTCACTAGTCTGGTGATTTTTAACTTACATTGAAATTATTTTTTCCTTCTTTAAAACATTGTTCTTTGGTTGCTGCCTCTCTTCTTTTCTTTGTAGAGTTGACCATACTTCACCATTCAGTGCCTGGGGGTCATATTGTCAAATTCAGCTTTCTAACAAAGCAGCAGACTCTTCCAGGGGTCAAAGAGTTGTTTTTGAATAAGTTAAACTTCCAATCTATATTCTTGTCTCGTGTCCTGTTGTAAACAAGAACCAGTCTGAAGTTATTAATGTAAATTGTAAGCAATTTGAAGTTAAAAGGACACCTAGGTTGGCTGCTCAAGAGATGCAGCACAGGACATTGGGCCTATGTTAATTGGCTTAAATTAAACCAGGCAAATACAGCTAAGTTATTTGCACCATTGTCCTCAGAAGCTTTTTAGCTAGCTTGTAAATTACTTTGTCCCAGCAAAGGCATTTGATAAACATCACATGAAGATGGTGTCATCTGGTAGAAAATAGTATGAAATTTAGAGGGCAGTCAGGTTTGTTAGGAATAGTCAAGGATTGATAAGAAGATTGACAGTAAGAAAGGGGCGATTAGAAATCCATTCCTCAGTTTTTGATGCTTGTGATGATGACTCATTCATCTGCAACTCATTGGTATGTACTTTTAGGTTATAGGAATTGTACCTGTGTTTTGGAAATCCTTTGTGTTTTCGAAATTGTTTCTAATTTGGAAACCTTTTATAAGATAGAGAACCTCTTTGAGATTTAAATATTTTTTAATGATTTTATCTAAATTTAAACATGTATGACTAAAAATAAATGGATTGTTGTTTAAGCTGCCTTGTAAGCTGTAAGTGTCTCCTCCTTGTAAGGGCGGGGGCTCACTGCTCAAAGAGTGGGTATTGGCAGCTAAACTTGCCATGGAGGTTAAAAGAGAAGCGTAGGTGACTACACTGTAATCTCCCTTTATTGAAGGAACCTGTAGCTATCTATATCAGATAGGCTTTCAGATTTTCATTTGGCTTCATAGCTTCATGGACAGCAAACCCAATCCCATCACATCTTAAGCTCAGCTATCCATAAGGCTAAAGATATCTTTGTAGCTCTGTTGTTACCATGCATAGCAAATATATTAATTCCACAAATATATTTTCATGACAATAAAATATACCAATATACCTAATATTATTCCATTTTCAGTGAGTACCAATAAGAAAAAGGAACCAATTGTTTTCTCTTTGATATAAGTCAGCACATTTAGTTAGTAATTTCCATGGTTTTGGGCATTCCAGGAGATTTTGCTGGTAAGCAGTATACATGGTTACAATGTACTCCAACTCTTTATCAGTGTTTGATCTTTGTATTGAGGATTTAGTGTGTTCAGCACAGAATTTGTCTATTATTATCTCTTAACTGAAAACACTTGGAGTAATGATGTGACATCCCCATCTTAAAAATAATAGATTAGTAGATAATTTATACCTTTGTTGTAGTGGTCTAAATATTATTTTGTGTAGTGCGACATCATGTCAACATGAGTTGATAGATATATTGTATTATCTATAAAGTAAAAGTGGCAGGCCGACAAATCCAGGGCAAGCATTAAAAAGGGCCACTTTTCAGCATAATTGTATAAGGGCTAAGAGAGTTGTAAAAGAGTGCCTGAAGGCTTTGTGTGTCAATGCAAGGAGCATTCGTAATAAGGTGGATGAATTGAAAGTGCAGATTGTTATTAATGATTATGATATAGTTGGGATCACAGAGACATGGCTCCAGGGTGACCAGGGATGGCAGCTCAACGTTCAGGGATATTCAATATTCAGGAGGGATAGACATGAAGGAAGGGGAGGTGCGGTGGCGTTGCTGGTTAAAGAAGAGATTAACGCAATAGAAAGGAAGGACATAAGCCAGGAAGATGTGGAATCGATATGGGTAGAGCTGCGTAACACTAAGGGGCAGAAGACGCTGGTACAGGCCACCTAACAGTAGTAGTGAGGTCAGAGATGGTATTAAACAGGAAATTAGAAATGTGTGCAATAAAGGAATAGCAGTTATAATGGGTGACTTCAATCTACATGTAGATTGGATGAACCAAATTGGTAAAGGTGCTGAGGAAGAGGATTTCTTGGAATGTATGCCGGATGGTTTTTTGAACCAACATGTCGAGGAACCAACACGGGACAGAGGGTCCAGTGAGATGGAGGAACTGAGCGAAATACGTGTTAGTAGGGAAGTGGTGTTAGGTAAATTGAAGGGATTGAAGGCAGATAAATCCCCAGGGCCGGATGGTCTGCATCCCAGAGTGCTTAAGGAAGTAGCCCAAGAAATAGTGGATGCATTAGTGATAATTTTTCAAAACTCGTTAGATTCTGGACTAGTTCCTAAGGATTGGAGGGTGGCTAATGTAACTCCACTTTTTAAAAAAGGACGGAGAGAGAAACCGGGAATTATAGACCGGTTAGCCTAACGTCGGTGGTGGGGAAACTGCTGGAGTCAGTTATCAAAGATGTGATAACAGCACATTTGGAAAGTGGTGAAATGATCGGACAAAGTCAGCATGGATTTGTGAAAGGAAAATCATGTCTGACGAATCTCATAGAATTTTTTGAGGATGTAACTAGTAGAGTGGATAGGGGAGAACCAGTGGATGTGGTATATTTGGATTTTCAGAAGGCTTTTGACAAGGTCCCACACAGGAGATTAGTGTGCAAACTTAAAGCACACGGTATTGGGGGTAAGGTATTGGTGTGGGTGGAGAGTTGGTTAGCAGACAGGAAGCAAAGAGTGGGAATAAACGGGACCTTTTCAGAATGGCAGGCGGTGACTAGTGGGGTACCGCAAGGCTCAGTGCTGGGACCCCAGTTGTTTACAATATATATTAATGACGTGGATGAGGGAATTAAATGCAGCATCTCCAAGTTTGCGGATGACACGAAGCTGGGGGGCAGTGTTAGCTGTGAGGAGGATGCTAAGAGGATGCAGGGTGACTTGGATAGGTTGGGTGAGTGGGCAAATTCATGGCAGATGCAATTTAATGTGGATAAATGTGAAGTTATCCACTTTGGTGGCAAAAATAGGAAAACAGATTATTATCTGAATGGTGGCCGATTAGGAAAAGGGGAGGTGCAACGAGACCTGGGTGTCATTATACACCAGTCATTGAAAGTGGGCATGCAGGTACGGCAGGTGGTGAAAAAGGCGAATGGTATGCTGGCACTTATAGTGAGAGGATTCGAGTACAGGAGCAGGGAGGTACTACTGCAGTTGTACAAGGCCTTGGTGAGACCACACCTGGAGTATTGTGTGCAGTTTTGGTCCCCTAATCTGAGGAAAGACATCCTTGCCATAGAGGGAGTACAAAGAAGGTTCACCAGATTGATTCCTGGGATGGCAGGACTTTCATATGAAGAAAGACTGGATGAACTGGGCTTGTACTCGTTGGAATTTAGAAGATTGAGGGGGGATCTGATTGAAACGTATAAGATCCTAAAGGGATTGGACAGGCTAGATGCAGGAAGATTGTTCCCGATGTTGGGGAAGTCCAGAACGAGGGGCCACAGTTTGAGGGTAGAGGGGAAGCCTTTTAGGACTGAGATTAGGAAAAACTTATTCACACAGAGAGTGGTGAATCTGTGGAATTCTCTGCCACAGGAAGCAGTTGAGGCCAGTTCATTGGCTATATTTAAGAGGGAGTTAGATATGGCCCTTGTGGCTACGGGGGTCAGGGGGTATGGAGGGAAGGCTGGAGCGGGGTTCTGAGTTGGATGATCAGCCATGATCATAATAAATTTGCGGTGCAGGCTCGAAGGGCCGAATGGCCTACTCCTGCACCTATTTTCTATGTTTCTATGTTTCTATTACTTCATCTAGATAAATAATCTGACCAAACTGACAATTACCAGAGAATCTTAATCCATATAGTGTAGTGAGGGACAAACTTTCTTCAGTGACTCATGTGCCAGTCTGAGGAGAGATGTATCAGCTGTCAACTATTCCATCAGACGTTATTAACCAAGTTTAGTCCTTCATTGTTAGTTTAAGTATATTGCACTGTAATTGTGATAAGTTAAGACACTAGGCATCATCAAATAGCATTGATCCCAAGGCTTCCAGAGCTTGTTTTAAATAAGTTTTAAAGACTCACTTCATTCTTTTTTAAAGGTCAATGGCTGAAATATTTGATATAGTCAAGTCAAGTGAAGTTTATTGTCATTTAACTACATAAAGCACATAACACACATAACACGCAATAGCTTGTAAAGGTAAGGGTAAAATCTACCTCCTGTGTGATTCTTCCTTCAAATGGAATTGTTTACTTCCATTTCAATTTGTTTTTCTTTTATCTTCCCGTTAATCAAGAATGTGATCTTGTAGTTTCACACAATTTGCTTATAGCATTCAAGTTAAACAATGTAAATTCTGTATAATTAGTAAAACATACTACTGTCAGGTCCTCATTCTGTGACATGACTTCATGTGACAAACCCATTCTTTCCGTCCTGATGTTGCATGAAGTGGTAGTTCTGTCTCACTTATATAATCCTGATATACTGAATGTCCTTTCTCCTTATGTCATTTTGGTTCTTTAAATTGTCAGGTCATGATGAGTGACTGCTATTATGTCTACTATATTGACTTGGATCACTTGTCACATGATGCTATTCCTGTTTAGATAGATAGATACTTTATTGATCCCAAAGGAAATTACAACCACAGTAGCATTACAAGTACACAGATATAAATATTAGAAGAAAATTGGAAAGAATAAAAATAAGTTACCACAAACAGTGTAACAGGAGGGGGGGGTCATCACTTTCCCGCCTATAGGGTGACTCATTACAGAACCGAATGGCCAAGAGTCAGAATGACCTCATATAGCGCTCTTTGGGGCAGTGCAATTGCCATAGTCTATTACTAAAAGTGCTCCTCTGTTCAGCCAAGGTGGCAGACAGTGGGTGAGAAACATTGTCCAGAATTACCAGGGATTTTCCATAGGGCCCTTTGTTCTACTGCAGCCTCCAGTGTGTCCAGTTTGTCTCCTATAACAGAGCCAGTCTTTCTAATCAGCTTATTGAGATTGTTGGCATTACCCATTGCCCCAGACAACACTGCATAGAAGATTGTACTGATGACAACAGATTGATAGAACATGTGAAGGAGAGGGCTGCATACTCCAAAGGGCCTTAGTCTCCTCAGGAAATAGAGGCGACTCTGGACCTTTTTGTACACAGCCTTTATGTTGGTGCTCCACTCAAGTCTGTCATCCAGGTGCACCCCCAGGTACTTGTAGGTCTTCACCACATCCACCTCCTCACCATCAACAGTAACAGGGAGCAATGCAGGCTTGGTCTTCCTAAGGTCCGTCACTATCTCCTTTGTCTTATGGATGTTGAGCTACAGATCATCCAGCTTGCACCACTTGACACAAAGTTCTCTACCAGGGCCTTGTATTCATCCTCCCTTTATGCACCCAACTATTGCTGACCGAAGCTTTGGAAATTGTCCCTCATTGTACACTGCTATGTGTTTGTGGGATCATGGAACAATGTAACCTGGCATTCTTAACAACCATATCCATGAAAATTTCAAAGCTGTAAGCCAAATCAAAAATTTGATTTTTTTACCTAACAGCTTCAATTGGGTTTCTTCATTTCATATACCATACATAAACTGTCTCGGAGTATTCAATCTAAAATCTGTCAGCTGCAATACCTCTAAGTATTTCAGTATGACAATGTAAACACTTACTGCTTCCAGAAGCTTTTGAACATTTGGGTTGAACTTATTCTTCAAACATCTGAGAATCAAAGTATTCTTCTTACATCTGTGCTGCTTCTACAAAGTGATATCTGTAGCTTTCTGTGGAACATTGTTGAACTGTGGAGCAAGTATGATGTGTGCAATAAACTTCAGAACAGATTACTATAAGTAATATTGGTTTCCACATTTCTCCCATTGCAGTATTCAGTGTCGCTGTGTTATGAGTGATTCCCAGCTGAAAAAGAAGCATACTTCTATTTGAGCCATAATTTTCTTATTTTTCTTGCTCGAAGTGTTCTTAATTACAATGCAACTGAATGATGTATTATCAGACAACACACATCAAAGTTGCTGGTGAACGCAGCAGGCCAAGCAGCATCTGTAGGAAGAGGTGCAGTCGACGTTTCAGGCCGAGACCCTTCGTCAGGACTAACTGAAGGAAGAGTGAATAAGGGATTTGAAAGTTGGAGGGGGAGGGGGAGATCCAAAATGATAGGAGAAGACAGGAGGGGGAGGAATGGAGCCAAGAGCTGGACAGGTGATTGGCAAAGGGGATATGAGAGGATCATGCTCTTCCTTCAGTTAGTCCTGACGAACAACAACTTTGATGTGTGTTGCTTGAATTTCCAGCATCTGCAGAATTCCTGATGTTTGATGTATTATCGGAACCCACTTTCTACCTGTATTGCTTTGATGTTTTTCTCTGTCATTGCAGAGTTTTCCTAGCATTTCCAAGATTATAATGTTTCTCTTAAAGATCTATTGAATTTTTATTTTTTTTTCACCAATTAACTTTGCTAAATAGACAGTACCTTTGGATGCCTCCAAAGTTCTAGTAATAAGCAATTGAAGGGAGGAGTCCAAAGTTCAAAGTAGATTTATTATCAAGTACATTTATGTCCATCATATACAACCCTGAGATTTTTTTTTTGTGGGCCTATTAACAAATCCATAATAGAATAATAACCATAACAGATCTAAGTTGCTTTTCAGGTGGGAGCTCATATCTTTCATTACCAATCTCTTAAAACACTTCATTTCTGTGGATCTAAGTGTGACTGGATGATAGCCATTGAGAGAGGTTATCATAGTCTTCTTAGGTATCTTTACAATTGATGTCTGCTTGAAACAGGTGGGTACCTCAGGCTACCGAACAGAGAGGTTAAAGATCTCACTGAACACTTCAGCCAGTTGATCATCACAGGTTTTTAGTACTTGGCCAGGTTTGGCAGAGGCAGTGGGAGTTTGTGATGGTTCCTCCATGTTCCAACAATCAAAGCAGGCATAGAAGGCATTGAATTCATCTGGAAGCAAAGTCCTGCTATTGCCTATGTCACTTGATTTAACATTATGAGAGGTGATAGTATTTAAGCCCTGCCACAGCAGTCGAGCATTCTTTGTTGATCCAAGTTTCATCTGGAATTGCCATTTCACCTGTTAAGTGGTTTTCCAGAGATCATACCTGCACCTCTTGTAACTTTTTTGATCACCAGACTTGAATGCCTCAGATCTGTCCCTCAGCAGTTTGCAGATCTCATGGTTCACTGAAGGCTTCTGATTGGGGAAGACTTGAATGATTTTGTGTGAACACCCTCATCTAAACTGTTCCAAATGAAACTGTTTATTCTTACACTGATATTAAGAGCCTCACTACAAGTGGTGCTTACATCTGCTGGCAAATATATTACTGTGTCCTCTCTGAAGCTTCTCTGTATAGAACTATAGAGAGGCTAAGTATCATTTATATGTCTCAAAGATGGCTTTGCTTGGGTGATGTCACTGTGACCAGCCTGAGTCATCCTATTAGTAATTCTACCGGTCATCACTGTAGGAGATTCGCAGGACAATGCCCGAAGCCCAGATATCTTCACCAACTTCAATTCCTTTACTTCAGGGGTCCCCAACCTTCTTTGCACTGCGGACCAGTTTAATATTGACAATATTCTTGCGGACTGGCTGACCTGGGGTGGGGGGGGGTGGGTGTAGGGTTGCCAACGGACAAGAGTAGCAGTCAAATACGTTGTTTACCCCGAGAAAGACCACAATGACCATGACGCCTTGCACGGGCACCAGTGCAGATGCGTGTACGAGCCAATTTTTTTCTCCCCACAGATAGTTTTTGGCAATTCTGTTCAGGGGGGGTGATGTTAATCACAACTGGAATATAGGTGATGTGGCTAATACACTCAATTTCGTTTCTAAAAGGGTTTATCTAACAAATTTAATATTAAACACACTGCGAATATTTTCCTCGCATGAATATAGTGGTAAGTCAATTATCAGGGGAGGACAGGGGAGCTTGAAGTAAGGGTTGAACGAACTTCCAGTAGAAGTGGTAGAGGCAGGTTCGATATTATCATTTAAAGAAAAATTGGAT
Source organism: Mobula birostris (assembly GCF_030028105.1). Classification (NCBI taxonomy): domain Eukaryota; kingdom Metazoa; phylum Chordata; class Chondrichthyes; order Myliobatiformes; family Myliobatidae; genus Mobula; species Mobula birostris. Next base: position 119,219,533 of record NC_092376.1, read on the forward strand.
AGGTATATGGACAGGAAAGGAAGGAGGGTCATGGGCTGAGTGCAGGTCGGTGGGACTAGGTGAGAGTAGCGTTCGGCACAGACTAGAAGGGCAGAGATGACCTGTTTCCGTGCTGTAATTGTTATATGGTTATATAAGTCAATAGCATCATAACATTTTAAGTAATATTTGCATATTAAACACACAACACATATTTTCCCCGTGTGAATATATAAAGTCATTGCAACACACCAATATCTCTGAATCAGTGGGAGCCCTGGACTTGTTTCCCTGCAACAAGACGGTGCCATCGAGGAGTGATGGGAGACAGCTGTACTCGAAGGGGGTTCCTTATGTCCGGTCTATTCCGCAATTTAGTTTTCGTTGCATTCATTGCAGAGATATGTTGGAAATGGAAGCAACGTTTTCAGTGCTTCTGTGGCTATCTCAGGATATTTAGCCTTGACTTTGATCCAGAATGCAGGAAGGGATGTTATGACAAACATACTTTTCAGCCTGCTGTCATTTACAAGCTCGAGGAGTTGATCTTCTTCCCACGCTGACATGGATGAGGCGTGGGTAATGACCTTGCGTGCGTTCAAGCTCAGCAGCGGGTGTGACAGGGAATGAGGAAAGGTGCAGCTGACTCTTATCACCAAATCATATCGTTTCCTCGCTGCCCGGTAGCACGTGCTTTGCAGCCCGATACCGGTCCGCGGCCCGGTGGTTGAGGACCGCTGCTTTACTTTCATTATAAAGACAAAGATTCAAATGTTTGCTGCTGATTGCAGCATTTAATAACTTTCACAGCTCCTAATCCATTGATTATTGAGTGGTTGCACCTAAAGACAGTTACACACTTACATAGAACATAGAATAGTACAGCACATTACAGGCCCTTCGGCCCACAATTTTGTGCCGACCCTCAAACCCTGCCTCCCATATAAGCCCCCACCTTAAATTCTTCCATATACCTGTCTAGTAGTCTCTTAAACTTCACTAGTGTATCTGCCTCCACCACTGACTCAGGCAGTGCATTCCACGCACCAACCACTCTCTGAGTAAAAACCTTCCTCTAATATCCCCCTTGAACTTCCCACCCCTTACTTTAAAGCCATGTCCTCTTGTATTGAGCAGTGGTGCCCTGGGGAAGAGGCACTGGCTATCCACTCTATCTATTCCTCTTATTATCTTGTACACATCTATCATGTCTCCTCTCATCCCCCTTCTCTCCAAAGAGTAAAGCCCCAGCTCCTTAATCTCTGATCATAATGCATACTCTCTAAACCAGGCAGCATCCTGGTAAATCTCCTCTGTACCCTTTCTAATGCTTCCACATCCTTCCTTTAGTGAGGCGACCAGAACTGGACACAGTACTCCAAGTGTGGCCTAACCAGAGTTTTATGGAGCTGCACCATTACCCTGTGGCTCTTAAACTCTATCCCTCAACTTATGAAAGCTAACACCCCATAAGCTTTCTTAACTACCCTATCCACCTGTGAGTTGACTTTCAGGGATCTGTGGACATGTACCCCCCAGATCCCTCTGCTCCTCCACACTACCAAGTATCATGCCATTTACTTTATACTCTGCCTTGGAGTTTGTCCTTCCAAAGTGTACCACCTCACACTTCTCCGGGTTGAACTCCATCTGCCACTTCTCAGCCCACTTCTGTATCCTATCAATGTCTCTGTGCAATCTGTGACAATCCTCTACACTATCTACAACACCACCAACCTTTGTGTCGTCTGCAAACTTGTCAACCCACCCTTCTACCCTCACATCCAGGTTGTTAATAAAAATCACGAAAAGTAGAGGTCCCAGAACAGATCCTTGTGGGACACCACTAGTCACAATCCTCCAGCCTGAATGTACTCCCTCCACCATGACCCTCTGCCTTCTGCAGGCAAGCCAATTCTGAATCCACCTGGCCAAACTTCCCTGGATCCCATGCCTTCTGACTTTCTGAATAAGCCTACCGTGTGGAACCTTGTCAAATGCCTTACTAAAATCCATATAGATCACATCCACTGCACTACCCTCATCTATATGCCTGGTCACCTCCTCAAAGAACTCTATCAGGCTTGTTAGACACAATCTCCCCTTCACAAAGCCATGCTGACTGTCCCTGATCAGACCATGATTCACTAAATGCCCAGAGATCCTTTCTCTAAAAATCTTTTCCTACAGCTTTCCCACCACAAACGTAAGGCTCACTGGTCTATAATTACCCGGACTATCCTTACTACCTTTTTTGAACAATGGGACAACATTCACCTCCCTCCAATCCTCCGGTACCATTCTCGTGGACAACGAGGACATAAAGATCCTAGCCAGAGGCTCAGCAATCTCTTCCCTCACCTCGTGGAGCAGCCTGGGGAACATTCCGTCAGGCCCCGGGGACTTATCCGTCCTAATGTATTTTAACAATTCCAACACCTCCTCTCCCTTTATATCAACATGCTCCAGAACATCAACCTCACTCATATTGTCCTCACCATCATCAAGTTCCCTCTCATTGGTGAATACCGAAGAAAAGCATTCATTGAGGACCTCACTCACTTCCACAGCCTCCAGGCACATCTTCCCACCTTTATCTCTAGTCGGTCCTCCCTTCACTCCTGTCATCCTTTTTTTCTTCGCATAATTGAAGAATGCCTTGGGGTTTTCCTTTACCCTACTCACCAAGACCTTCTTATGCCCCCTTCTTGCTCTTCTCAGCCCCTTCTTAAGCTCCTTTCTTGCTTCCCTATATTCCTCAATAGACCCATCTGATCCCTGCTTCCTAAACCTCATGTAGGTTGCCTTCTTCCACCTGACTAGATTTTCCACCTCACTTGTCACCCATGGTTCCTTCACCCTACCATTCTTTATCTTCCTCACCGGGACAAATTTATCCCTTACATCCCACAAGAGATCTCTAAAGGTCGACCACATGTCCATAGTACATTTCCCTGCAAAAACATCATCCCAATTCACACCCGAAGTTCTAGCCTTATAGCCTCATAATTTACCCTTCCCCAATTAAAAATTTTCCTGTCCTCTCTGATTCTATCCTTTTCCATGATAATGCTAAATGCCAGGGAGCGGTGGTCACTGTCCCCCAGATGCTCACCCACTGAGAGATCTGTGACCTGACCCGGTTCATTACCTAGTACTAGATCTAGTATGGCATTCCCTCTAGTCGGCCTGTTCACATACTGTGACAGGAATCCGTCCTGGACACACTTAACAAACTCTGCCCCATCTAAACCCTTGGAACTAATCAGGTACCAATCAATATTAGGGAAGTTAAAGTCACCCATGATAACAACCCTGTTATTTTTGTACCTTTCCAAAATCTGCCTCCCAATCTGCTCCTCTGTATCTCTGCTGCTACAAGCGGGCCTATAGAATACCCCCAATAGAGTAACTGCTCCCTTCCTGTTCCTGACTTCCACCCATACTGACTCAAAAGAGGATACTGCTACATTACCCACCCTTTCTGTAGCTGTAATAGTATCCCTGAGCAGTAATGCCATCCCTCCTCCCCTTTTTCCACCCTCGCTATCCCTTTTAAAGCACTGATATCCAGGAATATTGAGAATCCATTCCTGCCCTGGTGCCAGCCAAGTCTCTGTAATGGCCACTACATCATAATTCCATGTATGTATCCAAGCTCTCAGTTCATCACCTTTGTTCCTGATGCTTCTTGCATTCAGGTACACACATTTCAGCCCTTCTACCTTACTGTCTTTACACTGTTTATTCTGCTTCTCTTTCCTCAAACCTCTCTGTATGTTAGATCTGGCTTTACTCCATGCACTTCTTTCACTGTTCTATCGCTTTGGGTCCCATCCCCCTCGTAAATTAGTTTAAACCCCCCCGAACCATGCTAGCAAACCTACCTGCAAGGATATTGCTCCCCCTCGAGCTCAGGTGCAACCCATCCAATTAGTACAGGTCCCACCTTCCCCAGAAGAGATCCCAATGATCCAAATTCTAAAACCCTGCTCCCTGCACCAATTCCTCAGCCACGCATTCAACTGCCATCTCCTCCAATTCTTACCATCACTGTCACGTAGCACTGGCAGCAATCCTGAGAATGCCACCCTTGAGGTCCTGTTCTTCAGCCTTCTGTCTAGTTCCTGAAACTCACACTTCAGGACCTCATCCCTCTTCCTGCCTATGTCGTTGGTCCCAACATGTATCATGACTTCTGGTTGCTTTCCCTCTCGTACCAGGATGTCGTGCACCCGGTCAGAGACATCCCGGACCCTGGCACCCGGGAGGCAGCAAACCATGCGGGTGTCCTTCTCACGTCCACAAAATCTCCTGTATGTTCGCCTGACTGTAGAGTCTCCAATGACGACAGCTCTCCTCTTCTCCGTCCCACTCTTCTGCACCACCGGGTCAGACTCAGTGCCGGAGGCTCTGCCACCGTGGCTCACACCGGGTCGGTCGTCCCCGCCAACAGTATCCAGGATGGTAAACTTATTATTCAGGGGAATGGCTACAGGGGTGCTCTGCACTACTTGTCTGCTCACCTTCGCTTTCGCCCCTCTGACTGTGACCCAACGACCTGCTTCCGACAGCCTAGGTGTGACTACCTCCCTGTAGCTCTCATCTATGACTGCCTCATTCTCCCTTATGAGTCGAAGGTCATCCAGGTGCTGTTCCAGATTCCTTACATGGTCTTCCAGATCGCCCAGTCGTATGCACTTCTGGCAGATGTGACTCTGCAGGAGAGGGGCGTTCCCCCAAGACTGCCACATCTCACATGAGAGGCACATCACCGTCTCAGGAGACATGGTAAAGACTAACTGCGAGCAAGCTTCTCCTCCGCCTCTTCTCATCGAAGCCTCTTGAGTCAAAGCCTCAAAGCTCCACTCCTTCACTGGCCCACTCACTCACTGGCTGCTTTTTAGTTTAGTCCAAAAGCATCTATTAAACACACCAAGACGGAGAAGGGCAGCGGGTGGTGGGAATCAACAGATTCCTTTCTAAATTACCCAATATCCTAACTTGGAAAAATGTTGTCAGATCTTAGACCGTAAGACCATAAGACATAGAAGTAGAATTAGGCCATCTGGCCTATCAAGTCTGCTCTGCCATTGAATCATGGCTGATCTTTTTTTCTTCTCCTCCTCAACCCCAGTTCCTGGCCTTCTCCCCGTAACCTTTGATACCATGTCCAATCAAGAACCTATCAATCTCTGCCTTAAATACACCCAATGGCCTGATCTCCACAGTTGTATGTGGCCACAAATTCCACAAATTCACCACCCTATGGCTAAAGAAATTTCTCCACATCTGTGTTTTAAAAGGGCGCTCCTCTATCCTGAGGCTGTGCCCTCTTGTCCTAGACTCTCCCACTATGGGAAACATCCTTTCTATATCTGCTCTGTCTAGGACTTCTAACATTCAGAAGGTTTCAATGAGATCCCCCCTTATCCTTATAAATTCTAGTGAGTACAGACCCACAGCCATCACATGTTCCTCGTATGATGACCCTTTCATTCCTGAAATCATCCTTGCGAACCTCCTCTGGACTTGCTCCAATGCCACCACATCTCTTCTAAGATGAGGGGCCCAAAACTATTCACAATACTCAAGGTGAGGCCTCACCAGTGCCTTATAAAGCCTCATCTTCATTGTTATTGGGTCTCCATCTTGGAACTCCTTATCCAACTAGCAATTTAGGAATACCTTATCCAATAGGATAGTGACATTTCACCACCAGCATTTCAAAAACACTCAATTTGTATTTGACCTACTAATGAGAGCCACGCACTACTTACAGTCCCCCAACAGGCTTTTTCCTCTTATTGAAAGCCCTATAGTCAATCTGTGTGCATGACTACCCTTCGTGACATCAAGAATCTGACCGTTGTATACATGCATCTATCAAAGTTCCTCCAGGGGCGGTTGTCAACCAGAGGTCTTTTCACACTTACAACTTATTGCTGTCATGGAACCACAGAAAGATTTCTAAGCAGGTGTGTGCAAAACTCTCTAACAGCTTCAATGATGTCCTCATGCTGTGGCACTCCAATCATCCTGATAATACCTAGAGGAACACAAGAAATGAAGACCAAGAGTTGTAACAATTAAAACCATCTGACTGCTGGGCACTTCAATGGAGATGTTGATAAAGTACTCAAAGGCTCATCAGGCTTGTCAATATGATCAGGATGTCAAAAGTAGTGGAAGGAAATTCTGTCCCTCATCGCAGAGATCAGTAGTGAAGACTAGACTTGTGAGGCAAAAGCTATGGAACACACAGCAGTTTTAGTCAAGGATGAGGATCATGAGATAGAGAAGGAGAATAATTATGCCAATAATGAAAAGAAGAAGCTCAATTTCTAACCTAGTATATCTGGGTTATGTTCCTCAAGGGGAGGTTCTTCTACATTCCATCAGCTCATCCCTTTGACAGACATTTTAAACACACAGTCCTGCAAAAAATAATGTTTGCCCTTCTGCTGTAAAAATTGACAACCCTCCACTCTTCCCACAGTTTTAATGAAGGGTCTGTGGTAAACCATGTATATATGTTGTAACTCAGTTACCTGTCTGGACACACCCCTCTGCTGACTGCCCCTGTGGCTCCTCCCACAGAGTCCTGTATAAAGGTGTTTGCCTTGCCCCTCCCCCTCAGTCCGGGGGCAGACATTCACTGTGGAGGTCGTGTTGTACAGCGAATAAAAGCCTTTCAGTATTTTACCAAACCTCAGTCTTTTGGAGTAACTGAAGGTGCTTCAGGGTCCCTTTATCTGTTTTTTCTTTCCACATAAACATTTTGACTAGCTGTCTCCTTCCAGCCTTCTGCTTTTGTTTTGCAGTCCAGCATCAGCAATTCTATTTCCTTTCTAACGCTTGCATTTCATGGTCCACCTTTGCTAAGCATCAGCTCCTGTTTGCTGTTTCTGAAATTTTCTTGGCAAAATGTCCATACAAAAGTTATTGCAGACAAAAATCTGGAGCAAAGAAATTATGTGTTTATGTGTCAAAATAACCAAAAATTAACACTTTAACAATGCATAGAACACCCACGTCTAAATCTGTGAAACTTTCAGTTACTCTGCTTTCCTCTTGCTGGAAGCTTTGCATGCTGCAGTCTCTGGCTTCAGCAGATATGGAGTCAGGCTACCTATTTTCCTGTGCTGACTACTGAGACTTTCTCGATCAATCTTTTATGCATTTTGGTGTCCATGGGTACCCAGAAAGGGGTAGGCCAGACATGGCTGCAGCGAACTGAACAAAATATCACCCTCAGGTCTCCATCTGTTTCTAGTGCTCTGAACTGTGCTTCTGCAAAGAAGGCTGGGAAGTGCCTATGATTAAGAGTCGTTAAGTGTATAGACAGATGGGTGAACATAAAACTGAAAGGGCACAGGAGAGACAAATCATAACATGAGTTTGTATCCCAGTGGTGGACAGGTAACTGGAGATAGAAGGAACTACATGAGTATAAGGTTGAGAAGTCTGGTGTAATATGGATTGCAGAATGCAGGTGATGCTACTGAGCTCAAATGTTTCTGGTGCCATGAAACCTCTAGCTTTTTATTATCAAATAATTGCTCCACGTGTCTAACTCTCCCATTAATATAAAGAGTTATATTCAAAAAGGGGGAGAGGAAGTTGATCTGGTCTACTTTCATAATACTCTGTTGTGTACTGACTCTAAAATCCACCAAGTCTCATGTTTACAATGTTCCTTTAAATGGCAGACTAGGAACTGAAGTTTCCATACCATAATTATGGTACCTGTTTGCTTGCCCAGAGACAAAACATCCATATAATAGTGATTTAAAAATCTCCATTCATCACTCTGAAGAAACCTTAAGGTTCCCAATTCTCCCCCAACCTTTCCCATTGTACCTGCACTCTCACACTCTCACACCCATATCAACTGTAACAACATGGGTTTCCCTTGGATACTCCAGTTTATGCCCACATCCCAAAGCTGCGTTGGTGAGCAGTGGCCTGCTATAGGTTAGCAGTTAGAGTAGCTTATTTTTCTGTTCGTCCATTGTCGACGTCGATGGGGACCTCAACACCATTATGATGGTGTCGAGACTAGCGTGTGATTTGGATTTAAGTGAGGGGGAGTTGCGTAGCGTCAGCCTCACTCTCTCTTCCCAATTCCCATCTGGATCCAGTGAAGACAGAGTCGAGATGGCTGGAGATGGGACTAGGCGCAGTGTATGACCAGGACGTCTTCTGTGTCTTGTCCTGCTCTTCACGTTCCACGACGCTTGCAGGGACTGCCTTCTCGACCGTTGGACCTTCCATTGGTCTCATCTGTTCAATCCGCCGGAGTCTGTCTTCACATGCTGGGATAGACAACTCCCTACCTCACCGAGGCTTTGAGACTCGTCGGTTACCCTCACCTGGTTTAGCAGGCTTGTCGAACCCATTGCCCGGGGTGTGGCCACTGTCGCGTGCAAACAGCTACAGGGAGCCACAGGTGAGAGCTGAGTGCCAGGTGGGGACCAAAGGTGGACTAACCACCTTGAAAAGGACGCGACATGTTCCCCCACCAGAGGTGCTACCCCTCGCTGACACCCCATACACCCTAGAGTAGCTTAATGATGAATGAAGTCACAAAGCATTTGATAAGCATGTGTCAGTTGCAGAGAAATAAGGAAAGTTAGAACGGGGCTAATGTCATTGCTCCCTAGAGAACTGGTTTGGCCCTGGTGGGCTGAATATCCCTTGTGAGCATCAGTATAAGCATAGGCTAGATAAATGAGAACTGCACCAGGGAATCAAAATTTTCCCTATTGTTTTGGTTTTAAAGAGCTCCCAAGGACAGAGACATTATTGGAAAGTGTGACTTAAAATCTCTTCAGAAAACATAGAGTCTATTTTCTGCACACCTTTCTCTTCTGATGAATAAAACTGTCGCCATGGTTTCAACAGGAATTAATGTTTCCACTTTAATCACTTGGTTATGCATGTAAAGAATGGTTATTGAGTTGTGATATTTTACTGTTAATGTTTCCATCATTCTCCAATAACCAGGATCACCTGTATCTTAGGCAAGTGAACGTTATTTGGAAAATGTGAGTTCATTTCTCTTTCTCTTCAAGCCTTCACAATTAATTTAAGCAGCTCAATAGGTTTTTAAAGCTCTCAAACTTTGAAACTGGATTGCCTAGCATTTGCTTTTTTATGTGGACTATGATCCAGATTTGATTTTTCCTGAGCAGCAAACTTTGAAGATTGTTTCTGATTGATGCAGGATCAGATATACAGTTTTCATCAATACACCTAGAGTATTCCCAGTGTTAGTTATTCATTTTTTGCATGTCAGCACCTGTGCTGTCATAAGCTGGAGCAAAAAAATACCTCATTTTAATCACAATTCAACATTCTCAGTAGCAGAACAATACCCAAGTTTGGGATTTCTCTGGTTAGTTAAGGATGTATGGGGCTGACATCAGGAGATCCACCTAGGTACTTTCAGAAATGTTGGCAGGTTTTCCTACCACTTTCAAAGGTTCACAGAGGTGAAGGATTTGCTTTTTACAACATCTTGTTCCAGTGGTCATACTCCTGAGAGCACTCCATTACTGGAGGTTTTGACATTGCCACTGTGACCCTTCAGGGTGTATCAAGCACCTTGGATCAAGAGTCAAAGACTCTCTCCCAGTGATAACCCTATTTCCATTGAACCTTCAGGGAAACCATGTTCTCATGAGAACTTCCTAATGGGCAATATATTTACATTTATTGTGTTGCAATGCATTCATTACTGATAGATATGAAATACACAGAAAATGCTGGAGGAACTCAGAAGGTCAGGTAACACCAATGGAAAGGAATAAAGAGATGATGTTTCCCGAGGAAGGGTCTCAGCCTGAAATTTTGACTCTTTATTCCTTTCCATAGATGCTGTCTGACCTGAGTTCTGCCAGCAATTTGTGTGAGTTAGTTTGGATTTCCAGCATCTGAAGAATCTCTTGTGTTTAGTTATAAGGTACTCTGGGAAGAGTTTCAGTTCTTTCCATGGAGATCGCAGTCATGTTGATTCATAACTTCCTTACCATTGGATCTTTTGGAGCAGTTGCATTAGATCAAAGTTGCTGTTCACTGTTGCATTAGAGATCCTTCTAGCACTTTACTCACAAAGGCATTATATCATCTACTTTGATTTTTGTGGGAAAGAGTTGACATCTCAGGCATTGAGATTTGCTAGTAAAATTCCGATAAGATGATGCCACGCTCGAATGCAATGGCTTCTCTGGGGCCAAGCGAAGGTATTTTTGTTGTTTTTAAACATCTTTTTTACAATTGTAAGACAATGCTGGACATTGCAGGCTTCAAGTACTGCAGGACTACGCATCAGCGAGTAGCTTGTTAGTGGAGATGGACTGTGTTACTGCTTGCTACAGAAAGGCATCGGAGACCGTGCGTGAAGGCAGTGTGCAGTCCAACAGCGAGTGATTGTATTACACATTTTACTGGTGATCATAAGACGCTGTTAGACATTGGTAATGTGGAGTACTCCAAATCCGATTCACTGGTTTATTGGCAAGATTGATGACGGGGAGCTGGGTGGCCTCAGCTGTAGCATAAACTAGGCCTCATGCCACAGTGTCGTCTGTCGCAGGCGCCAGGAGAAGAGACACTGGAGGTGGTGTGGCATGGCATCCATGCTAGATTTCAGGCAGGCTTCTCCCATCTGTGCTGCCCTGTGGTATTCGCTCACTGGAAGACAAGCTGGATTTCATGCATGCATGTGTGAATATAGGAACATAAGAACATAAGAAATAGGAGGCAGCAGAAAGGAAACTATAGACCTGTTAGCCTGACATCAGTGGTTGGGGAGTTGTTAGAATCGATTGTTAGGGATGAGATTACGGAGTACCTGGAGGCACATGACAAGATAGGCCAAAGCCAGCATGGTTTCCTGAAAGGAAAGTCCTGCTGGACAACCTACTGTAATTTTTTAAAGAAATTACAAGTAGGGTGGACAAAGGAGATGCAGTAGATGTGGTGTACTTGGGTTTTCAGAAGGCCTTTGACAAGGTACCGCACATGAGGCTGCTTAGCATGATAGGAGCCCATGGAATTACAGGGAAGTTACTAGCATTGGTGAAGCTTTGGCTGATCGGCAGAAAACAGAAAGTGGGAATAAAAGGATCCTATTCTGGCTGGCTGCCCATTACCAGTGGAGTTCCACAGGGGTCGGTGTTGGGACCGCTGCTTTTTATGACGCATGTCAATGATTGGACTATGGGATTCGTGGATTTGTGGCTAAATTTGCTGATGATACAAAGATAGCTGGAGGAGTGGGTAGTGTTGAGGAAACAGAGAGCCTGCAGAGAGACTTAGATAGTTTAGGAGAATAGGCAAAGACGTAGCAAATGAAATACAATGTTGGAAAGTATATGGTCATACACTTTGGTGGAAGAAATAAATGGGCAGACTATTATTTAGAGGGGAAGCAAATTCAAAATACAAAATACAGAGATGCAAATGGATTTGGGAGTTAGGAGTCCTTGTTAACCTCCAGGTTGAGTCAGTGGTGAAGAAGGCAAATGTAATTTTGGCATTCATTTCTAGAGGTATAGAACATAAGAGTAGGGATGTGATGTTCAGGCTCTATAAGGCACTCGTGAGACCACACTTGGAGTATTGTGTGCAGTTTTGGGCTCCTTGTTTTAGAAAGAATATACTGACATCGGAAAGGGTTCAGAGAACATTCACAAGAATGATTCCAGGATTGAAAGGATTACCATATGGGGAACGTTTGACAGCTCTTGGGCTGTATTGCCTGGAGTTCAGGAGAATGAGGGGGAATCTCATAGAAACGTTCCGAATGTTAAAAGGCCTGAACAGATTAGATATGGCAAAGTTATTTCCTGTGGTAAGGGAGTCTGGGACAAGAGGGCACGATTTCAGGGTTGAAGGACGTCCATTTAGAACAGAGATATGGAGAAATTACTTTAGTCAGAGGGTGGTAAATCTGTGGAATTTGTTGCCACGAGTGGCTGTGGAAGCCAAGTCATTGGATTTATTTAAGGCAGAGATAGTTAGGTTCTTGATTAGCCAGGGCATCAAAAGGTATGGGGAGAAGGCAAGGGAGTGGAGATGACTGGAAGATTTGGAACAACCCATGATTGAATGGCGGAGAAGACTCGATGGGCCGAATGGCATATTTCAGCTCCTATATCTTATGGTCTTATGGTCTATGGTCTTAAATAAGCAGGACAAAAAGAGAAAAAAAGTAGTGAGGTAGTGTTCATGGGGTCAACGTTCATTCAGAAATCTGATTGCAGAAGGGAAGAAGCTATCCTAAATTACTGAGTGTGTGCCTTCAGGCTCCTGTACCTCCTCACTGATGGTAGCAATGAGAAGAGGCATATTCTGGATGATGGGGGTCCTTAAAGATGGATGCTGCCTTTTTGAGGCATTGCTCCTTGAGGATGTCCTGGATACTGTGGAGGCTAGTGTCCATATAGAGCTGACTAAGTTTACAGCTTTTTGCAGATTATCTTGTGAAAAAAATGTCATTTATTTGTGATGAAGCCCCATTGTGTAGAGGTTCTCAGTCCTGGGGATGATGAATAAAGTCACTTCATGTCAGGTTTTCCTTGTGACTGAGCTGGCATTCCTGGCACATACATCTCTTCCTTTCATTAGGACTTATTAACCAAGATATCCAAGTGTTGAGTGGATATGGGAGCTGACCCCCTCTTCTTAAGCCTTTAACTCTTCCATAGTAGTCAAAATGTTTCTTTCGTTGTTGTTGTGTGGTTGTTATAGGGAGTGTGCCTTTAAGTTTGACACCTTTTTTGAAAGTGGCGCTGCAAAAGGTCAGATAATATAGAAACATAGAAACATAGAAACATAGAAAATAGGTGCAGGAGTAGGCCATTCGGCCCTTCGAGCCTGCATCGCCATTCATTATGATCATGGCTGATCATCCAACTCAGAACCCCGCCCCAGCTTTCCCTCCATACCCCCTGACCCCCGTAGCCACAAGGGCCATATCTAACTCCCTCTTAAATGTAGCCAATGAACTGGCCTCAACTGTTTCCTGTGGCAGAGAATTCCACAGATTCACCACTCTCTGTGTGAAGAAGTTTTTCCTAATCTCGGTCCTAAAAGGCTTCCCCTCTATCCTCAAACTGTGGCCCCTCGTTCTGGATTTCCCCAACGTCGGGAATAATCTTCCTGCATCTAGCCTGTCCAATCCTTTTAGGATCTTATACTTTTCAATCAGATCCCCCCTCAATCTTCTAAATTCCAACGAGTACAAGCCCAGTTCATCCAGTCTCTCTTCATATGAAAGTCCTGCCATCCCAGGAATCAATCTGTTGAACCTTCTTTGTACTCCCTCTATGGCAAGGATGTCTTTCCTCAGATTAGGGGACCAAAACTGCACACAATACTCCAGGTGTGGTCTCACCAAGGCCTTGTACAACTGCAGTAGTACCTCCCTGCTCCTGTACTCGAATCCTCTCGCTATAAATGCCAGCATTATAATGTGTGAGCATGGGTGAAGCCCAGTCGACAGAAACAGTGGTTGCATTTTAACCCTCATTTCTAGGTGGAAACTACTCCATGTTGTCTGAAGCTGTTGTCCTGCTTGGGCTTTAGCAAGAACCACAGGACCTATTTAGTGCACAAAAGGTGCCTTGAAATTGATTTCTAAGCTTATTTCCTGAAGAAGTACAGTACTGACTTTCAGGTGATTTTTCTCAATATCTGTTTAGTATAGCTTTCATTGTTTAAAAAATTGCTGGGACCATAAGAGCTTCTGGGCCATCTTGACTGTGACATGGACTCGACCACAAGTAATGTGATGTGCTTTTTGATAAATTGCATATTATACATCAGTGCTTCTTTTTAAGGTAAAATTGGTTTGCTACTGTTCTATTGCACATATTCTGCTTTAGACAATAAAGCAGATCACATAATGATTATTTTTGATCCAATCTCTTCCCAAACTATCATTAGCAAAATCCTGTTATGACTTACAGAAGCCCGTTTACAATTAGCATACATCAATAGAGAATATTGCTCAGTGCAGAGTATTTCCAGCATCAAAAGCCATAAATCACTTCGGAAATTGATTTGGAATTTAGTGCATAAAATTTTGAAAGGAAAATTCAAAAACAAATAGTGATCAGACAAAATTATTAAACAAGATACGATTAATTAATCAAACCTTGGCCAGTTGAATAGCTCAAATGTAATTAAAACTGCTCAAGAAATGTATTTTTTTGAAATAATTATACATCAATTGAATCAAGTATTTATAATACTAGGCAAAGATAGACATCCATAGCATTGTGCAATAGATCTGAACCTTGGCTGTGGATGTTAGTCACTCAACCTTTGATGTGAATTCCTGTGACAAAGCAAGTAAGGAGACACACTCCTGTGACAGTGTTGTTCATTACATGTTGGCACAGGATTAAGGCAATAGGTAACAGGGGAAAATAACATCTTAGACATAGAAACATAGAAAATAGGTGCAGGAGTAGGCCATTCGGCCCTTCGAGCCTGCACCGCCATTTATTATGATCATGGCTGATCATCCAACTCAGAATCCCACCCCAGCCTTCCCTCCATACCCCCTGAACCCCGTAGCCACAAGGGCCATATCTAACTCCCTCTAAAATATAGCCAATGAACTGGCCTCAACTGCTTCCTGTGGCAGAGAATTCCACAGATTCACCACTCTCTGTGTGAAGAAGTTTTTCCTAATCTCGGTCCTAAAAGGCTTCCCCTCTATCCTCAAACTGTGGCCCCTCGTTCTGGACTTCCCAACATCGGGAACAATCTTCCTGCATCTAGCCTGTCCAATCCCTTTAGGATCTTATACGTTTCAATCAGATACCCCCTCAATCTTCTAAATTCCAACGAGTACAAGCCCAGTTCATCCAGTCTTTCTTCATATGAAAGTCCTGCCATCCCAGGAATCAATCTGGTGAACCTTCTTTGTACTCCCTCTATGGCAAGGATGTCTTTCCTCAGATTAGGGGACCAAAACTGCACACAATACTCCAGGTGTGGTCTCACCAAGGCCTTGTACAACTGCAGTAGTACCTCCCTGCTCCTGTACTCGAATCCTCTCGCTATAAATGCCAGCATACCATTCGCCTTTTTCACCGCCTGCTGTACCTGCATGCCCACTTTCAATGACTGGTGTATAATGACACCCAGATCTTGTTGCACCTCCCCTTTTCCTAATCGGCTACCATTCAGATAATAATCTGTTTTCCTATTTTTGCCACCAAAGTGGATAACTTCATATTTATCCACATTAAATTGCATCTGCCATGAATTTGCCCACTCACCCAACCTATCCAAGTCACCCTGCATCCTCTTAGCATCCTCCTCACAGCTAACACTGCCCCCCAGCTTCGTGTCATCTGCAAACTTGGAGATGCTGCATTTAATTCCCTCATCCAAGTCATTAATATATATTGTAAACAACTGGGGTCCCAGCACTGAGCCTTGCGGTACCCCACTAGTCACCGCCTGCCATTCTGAAAAGGTCCCGTTTATTCCCACTCTTTGCTTCCTGTCTGCTAACCAACTCTCCACCCACACCAATACCTTACCCCCAATACCGTGTGCTTTAAGTTTGCACACTAATCTCCTGTGTGGGACCTTGTCAAAAGCCTTCTGAAAATCCAAATATACCACATCCACTGGTTCTCCCCTATCCACTCTACTAGTTACATCCTCAAAAAATTCTATGAGATTCGTCAGACATGATTTTCCTTTCACAAATCCATGCTGACTTTGTCCGATCATTTCACCGCTTTCCAAATGTGCTGTTGTCACATCCTTGATAACTGACTCCAGCAGTTTCCCCACCACCGACGTTAGGCTAACCGGTCTATAATTCCCCGGTTTCTCTCTCCCTCCTTTTTTAAAAAAGTGGAGTTACATTAGCCACCCTCCAATCCTCAGGAACTAGTCCAGAATCTAACGAGTTTTGAAAAATTATCACTAATGCATCCACTATTTCTTGGGCTACTTCCTTAAGCACTCTGGGATGCAGACCATCTGGCCCTGGGGATTTATCTGCCTTCAATCCCTTCAATTTACCTAACACCACTTCCCTACTAACATGTATTTCGCTCAGTTCCTCCATCTCACTGGACCCTCTGTCCCCTACTATTTCTGGAAGATTATTCATGTCCTCCTTAGTGAAGACAGAACCAAAGTAATTATTCAATTGGTCTGCCATGTCCTTGCTCCCCATAATCAATTCACCTGTTTCTGTCTGCAGGGGACCTACATTTGTCTTTACCAGTCTTTTCCTTTTTACATATCTATAAAAGCTTTTACAGTCTGTTTTTATGTTCCCTTCCAGTTTTCTCTCATAATCTTTTTTCCCCTTCCTAATTAAGCCCTTTGTCCTCCTCTGCTGAACTCTGAATTTCTCCCAGTCCTCAGGTGAGCCACTTTCTCTGGCTAATTTGTAAGCTTCTTCTTTGGAATTGATACTATCCCTAATTTCTCTTGTCAGCCACGGGTGCACTACCTTCCTTGATTTATTCTTTTGCCAAACTGGTATGAACAATTGTTGTAGTTCATCCATGCAACCTTTAAATGCTTGCCATTGCATATCCACCGTCAATCCTTTAAGTGTCATTTGCCAGTCTATCTTAGCTAATTCACGTCTCATACCTTCAAAGTTACCCCTCTTTAAGTTCAGAACCTTTGTTTCTGAATTAACTATGTCACTCTCCATCTTAATGAAGAATTCCACCATATTATGGTCACTCTTACCCAAGGGGCCTCTCACGACAAGATTGCTAATTAACCCTTCCTCATTGCTCAAAACCCAGTCTAGAATAGTCTGCTCTCTAGTTGGTTCCTCGACATGTTGGTTCAAAAAACCATCCCGCATACATTCCAAGAAATCCTCTTCCTCAGCACCTTTACCAATTTGGTTCACCCAATCTACATGTAGATTGAAGTCACCCATTATAACTGCTGTTCCTTTATTGCACACATTTCTAATTTCCTGTTTAATACCATCTCCGACCTCACTACTACCGTTAGGTGGCCTGTACACAACTCCCACCAGCGTCTTCTGCCCCTGAGTGTTACGCAGCTCTACCCATATCGATTCCACATCTTCCCGGCTTATGTCCTTCCTTTCTATTGCATTAATCTCTTCTTTAACCAGCAACGCCACCCCACCTCCCCTTCCTTCATGTCTATCCCTCCTGAATATTGAATATCCCTGAACGTTGAGCTGCCATTCCTGGTCACCCTGGAGCCATGTCTCTGTGATCCCAACTATATCATAATCATTAATAACAATCTGCACTTTCAATTCATCCACCTTATTACGAATGCTCCTTGCATTGACACACAAAGCCTTCAGGCGCTCTTTTACAACTCTCTTAGCCCTTATACAATTATGCTGAAAAGTGGCCCCTTTTAATGCTTGCCCTGGATTTGTCGGCCTGCCACTTTTACTTTTCTCCATAGTACTTTTTGCTTCTACCCTCACTTTACACCCCTCCGTCTCTCTGCACTGGTTCCCATCCCCCTGTTGTGAACTAACCTCCTCACGCCTAGCCTCTTTAATTTGATTCCCACCCCCCAACCATTCATGATGCTTCGGAAAGCAATGTGGGAGCAAACTGATAGGGTGAATTGGTCATCTCAGCTCTTGAAGGGCTGGAATCAATATTTTCATTCAATACTGTGCTATTGTACCTTTCTTTGAACTTGGTCATTTTTGAGTAGAATAGTGATAATTTAGTTCTGCCCATAATCTAACACCTTGCTCCCAGTCACAAAACTGTGAATGTTCTTGACCACACAAATGTCTTTGATTCAGGTCACTTTCAGATCCCCAGTGTAGGTCACACCTGGGCCTCACTGAGTCACACAGCTTGACCCCATTCCAGGTCATACACCTTCCACATTCCAAGTCATCCAAGTAACAAAACTGGCCCCCACCCCAGGTCCCGTACTTGGGCCCCCAACCCAGGTGCACATCAAGAATGTTATTACAAAATCCTCCAATCCACAGGTAACGCAAACAAGCCAATATCATAGTCCTCTCCCAGGCCAACATTCCTGAGGACCCAGTTACACGTAGGTATTTCTGTCAGGACTCTTTGTCCACATACCTGGCAGCCAGGCCTCCAAAACAGGACATCCATTCCAAACCCTAAGATTATCATTATTATTCCTCTCAGCACCTAGTGGTGCATCGGGTGGCAACCTTACTGTCTCTTTAGCATTTTGTCAGGTTTTTTTAATGATGCTGAGGAGTTGCTAGCTTGACGCTCAACCCAGTATGGTTGGTAAGCATGTAAGGAACTAGTTGGATTCGAACCCAAGACCACTCCCCTCAAAGACTAGTGTTGATGACACTACCCCATTGGCTGGCAAACTCTAAGGTAGATAGAGGAAAAGATTCAAGGAGGTTTATTGGAATGTGTATCAATATCTTATATGTGCTAACTGCATCTTAATTGATAAATAGTATTGAAGTCTATTTTAAAGTATATAGTGCTCCGAGCAATAATGACAGCATCTTATTAATTTTTATAATCTTACATCATGTAGAGCTGTCAATATGTACATTTTGAATGCTGTAAGTCTGACAGTTTTTGAAGCAGCAGCTTATGAACTTTTTCTCCTAACAGCACACACAAAATTCTGGTGGAACGCAGCAGGCCAGGCAGCATCTAAAGGAAGAAGTACAGCCGACGTTTTGGGTTGAGACCCTTCGTCAGGACTTTTTCTCCTGATAACTCGCACTGGTTAACACAAGGATAAAAAACAATGGAGATTTCACACACCAAAACCAGACCAAAGTTCAAGAAAGCATCAATACAAATTCACTTAAAAATATCATCATAGCAAAATCAGTGCTGAGAAAGATTTTAGTTTCAAATGTAATGGTTCACAGGGATCTAGTATGAGATACACAGAGGACCCTGTTAGGTGACAAGTGTTCAATAAGGTGATAGAGCTTTAATTTTTTTCATAGGCATGCTGTTTTCAAACCTCAATACATCAATAACATTTAATTCAACTTGATGCTTCATCCATCTTTGTTCCTCAAATAAAAGCATAGAAAAAATAATTATTATTTAAAAGACAGCATCCATAAACAAATCTATAGTAAAAACTACACTGCAGTTTCATTATAGAGTTCTATTATAATAAAGATAATAATAGTCACTGATTTCTATAAGGCTTTTGATTGAGGAAGATATCAATCATTCTGCAATTATGATTAAGTATACATAGGCAATAGTTATAGAAAGAGTAGCTTAAATTTAATGTGTTCTGGTATTCCAGTTATGATTTGCCTTTGCTGTCCTCCTACTTTAATATTGATTTTGTTTTCTCAATTATACTAAGCTAATAGAAATGAGACCATAAGAGTTTACGATATAGAAGCAGAATTAAGCCATCTGGTCCATCATGTCTGCTCAGCTATTTCATCAGGGCTGGTGCGTTTTCTTCTCAGCCCCAGTCTTCTGCCTTCTCCCCCAATCCTTCATGCCCTGACCAATCAAGGATCTATCAACCTCAATGTGCCCAGTGACTTGGGCTCTGTGGAAGCCTGTGGCAATAAATCCCGCAGATTCACCAAGCTGGCTGAGGAAATTCCTCCTCATTTCCATTCCAAAAAGACACCTCTCTATTCTGAGGCTGTGTCCTCTGGTCTTAGGCTCCCCCACCAGAGGAAACATCCTCTCCACATACAGTGCACTCTATCAAGGCCTTTCAACATTTGATAGGTTTCAATGAGGAGAGCCATTTCAAAAAAGCATGGCACAAGAGTGGAATGTGTGACATTTCTATATGATGGAGCTGTTGGTGAAAGTATAAGAGAATGGGACATCAGGGTCCTGAATTTCACATTTTCAGATCCCCTGGTGGGGGATTGCAAATTTAAATTAAACAAACAAGGAAACAAATATTTGAAATTAGGCAATTTTATCCACCTACGTATAACAAAGTAACTGGGCATTGTGGGAAGAGGTAGCTTTGACAGTTAACTCACTTGAACTCGTCCCTAATAGAATACTGAATAAAGTTACATACCTCCACCAGGTATCACTGACAGTCAGTCTAAGAGTATCTGCGGTATCACCTTATAGTGCACATGTTTACACTCAAGCACCCTCTTCTTCATGTTTAGTAGTACTTTATGGGGCTTTAAGTTACAGCCACCAAAGGATTAGCTTGAACCTTCAGATGGAAAGGCACTTGAGTTCCAGGAAGGAAACATGTAAGAAAAGGCAACACATCTCCTATCCATATTTCATGTCTGTTTATAATGACAAAATCTAAGAACTGAGCAGCCTTATGATGAAATAACACAAGACAGTAAAATAAGAAAACAATTGTAGTTGCAGCATGGGGACTGAAGAGATGGTTTTTGATCTTCACCTAAACACTGCGGGATTTTTATTTTGTAACGGTGACACATCTCTATTTATTTTCTAAGATTCAACTATGCCACTATCTACCCGAGTTCCTGTTTGTTCCAATGCCAGGTAATTTTGTACAAGAAGTCAAGTATTGAAGGGTATAATGGAATTTTTTTCTTGTGAACTGTTTGTATCTCTTCAGAATCAGGTTTAATATCACTGCTATGTATCATGACATTTGTTGTTATGTTGCAGCCGTACATTGCAATACTTATAAAAATATATAAATTACGGCAAATATATATATATTAAGAAAGTTAAATTATATAAGTAGTTTGCCCTTTGCACAAAGTGTCACTCTCTTGTTCCAAAGCACAACCTAAAGACTGCTACATTCAGTCAGTTGATGGTAATTCAGAGGTGCTTACAGAGTGGGAGTTGCTGAAGGAGTTTAAGATTGAACAAGAGAAGTTACCTGCTTCTGAGTGATACACTCGTTTCCAGATATCGGTTCCTTGATATTAGAGCCTCCGCATTCAAAAAGAAGGATATTACCTGAATGTTATGACTAAGAATTTTATGGACCGTGGGAATGTATTCATATTTTTTACATGTTGAAAGTGATCCAACAACCCACCTAGTCAAATGTTGTTCCAGGCTTACTTTTACTGAAGCTGTCAGCACAGCATTTTCAAGGTCAGTGTTAGCTTCTGGCAAGTGTTCTTAAACTTCTGTCTTTGGAGGCTAGGGTAGCAGTTTGGAAATGACTATTTTCAGTAGCTTCAGATCCAGTGGTACAAACATGTAGGCTGCAGAGAGGCACTCAGAGAGATCAAGTGCTGAATACTTTGCTCACGTGATGTGTCACATTTCATGGCATTTCCCACCAACACCCTCAGATGGCTGAACACTTGCCACAGAAAGGGGAACAAGCGATTCATCCTACGCCAGTTCCATTCTTAGTTTTGAACTTCCTGATACAAAGGACATTCTTGTGAAAACAACCAAAGACTTCACTAGCCTCCTCCTTTTGTTGTATGTGGGAGTTATACTAGATTAGTGCTATGAAGTACTAATCATGCACCGACAGAAAGGTGAATACGGCTGTATGTTAAAGGCAGCACAGTCGAGAGTTTCACATAAAAAACTAATTAGAATGTGAACTTAATGTTTTGAAGCCATTGCTTTGGTTTGACATGGGAATAGTTTTGAAAGGCTCATGAAAATGAGAAGGGTTTGATTTGATATTCACAGAAGAAATTGTTAGTATCTAGTAACTATTAAAAAGAAGGTTCATCAGAGCAGATTCTGTAAAATTGTGTTCTAAACAAAAGGCTGCCATTTATTTCTTCTTTAAACTGTTGATCATAACTATCTCTGACTTGTTATCTCGCTATTCTCTTAAGCATTTCTGTTATGTTTTATAACTTCAAAACATTAAACTAACTCTTAGCTGCATCTTTACTTTCAGCAAGGTGTGCACGTATCACGTGGTAGCATGATGATGTATGCAATTAATGTATGTTTACATATAACCTGTAATTATTTAAATGAACAAGAATGCTTAATCAATCAATATATTTATACAAGAGTACTCAAATATAACTGAAATATTAAATACACAATAATCTCCTCAATAATATTGATGATAATTTAAACTTACATAGCTCAGTTAAAATAACAAAATATCAAAAGGAATTTGATGGGCAAAAATCAAACCACCCCTTCTCCTCCTCACCTTTTTTATACTGGCTATCTCACCCTCTCCTTCCCAGTTCTAATGGAGAGTATAGAAGGCAGATGCATAGCTGCATAAAGATGAAATAGAGATATGAAACCAAGACGCTGATGAAATGGGAGTCAATCTTAGTCAGCAAGCACAGAGATAGTGATTGAAAGGGACCTGCTGAGTTAGACAGCTAAGTTTTGGGTGCCCTTGAGTTTACAAAGAGTAGATTAAGGAAAAACTCCCATACATTTGCTAATATATACTCGGAGGAGTGGAGCAAAGTCAGGATGACGCTAAATGGCGACTCCTTTGCTTGCATCTTCAGAAGCAGCTCTGCTTCCATCATCTTTTTATCTATTCCTTTTCAAGGTTCTTTTGAGGATCCTGACCTGGAGTTACACTCTGACTTTGGTTCTTTGCAAGGATGGGACCCACTCTCAGGTCCTCTTGACCGGCCACTTATTGATAAGCCAAGGATTCAGCCTGCAAGACTAGAGCACCTTCAGGCTGCCAGATTTTCTTGGCTCTGGAGACATGCTGATTCGAGGCTGCTGCCCCTGACTGAGGCATCACGGTAGAACTCGGAATTTCGGGTGCAGCAGGTTAGCTGCCGTGGGTTGTCTATCCAGAGGTCTGAGCCTTTCCGGGGCTGACCCTCTGGGCGCAGAGCTCAGGAAAAGCAACTCAACAGATTTTTAATACTGTAAATCAGTAAGTTATTCGTTATGTCTCCCCTCTTGCTGTGAAATGGGGACACCTCTTTTTCCCTCATTAGGGAGAAAGAGAGCCTGTAGTATGTCGTATTAGTGGGTGAATTTAGTAGTCGTTGGGGCACTGCAAATCTGTGTCTTTATTGATGCTTGCTGTACACTTGAGTGCTCGGTGGAGGGCGCTGATGCTTTTTTGCTGGTGTTGCCTTGCTGTTGCTTGTGCGTAGGATGGGGGAGTTTGTGGGGGTCTTTGAGGTTGTAACGTTTTAATAGTCATTCATTCTTTGGGGCACTGCTCTGTTCTGTGGATGTTTGTGAAGAAAAAGAATTTCAGGATGTGTATTGTATACATTTCTCTGATATTAAATGTACCAACTGACCTATTGAAAATATAACAGAAATGTGGATAAGAGTTTCATCATCAGATGGGCTGAAGTTTCAACTAATTTGAAGAGATTGAAGTACATGAGAGTATGTTAATCTCAAGGTCAAGTCTAATTGTAGGGTTGTGAATCTTTTGGCACAGCTTGAGAAATGTCAGCTCTTTTCTTTTGTGTGCCACAATCTACCAGAGCCTCGCTGACCACTTTTCAAGCAGTTGTCTTGGAGGAACAATTCTGTGAGTGGTCTCCCACGTCCTTCTCATAGCACAGTTTTTTTTTCGAGGCCGAGTTGCGAGCTCGACACTCAACTCAGCATGGATGGAAAGTGTGCCCGGGAGTGGCCAGACTGGATTCAAACTTGGGAACCTTTGCTCCGGAATCCGGCGCTGATGTCACTGCGCCACCAGCTGGACTGTCAGCTCTTGGAGTTGTTTTTTTTTCAGGGCAATGTTATGACATATGGATTATATTACCATATTTCTTGGAGTCGGAATTTACCCAGCTTCAGAATAAAAGCATCGTGAAAGCAGCTAGAGAAATTTGCCATGCAACATACACACAAAATGCTGGAGGAGCTCAGCAGGCCAAGCAGCATCTATGGAAAAGTGTAAACAGTTGATGTTTTGGCTCGAGACCCTTCATCAGGACTGGAAAAAAAAGATGGAGTGTGTGTTGCTTGGATCTCTACCACCTACAGATTTTCTCATCTTTATTAACTTGCCATATTTGATTAATAAGTGAGGCTTTTTCAATACACATGATGTGGTTAGAGAAAATAGTGACCACATAATGCAATTAATGGATTTTAGTACTGTTGGCCAAGATGAAACCATACTGATGCCAGGAGACATTGAAGAAATACAGCCAAGTAAATCTTTGTTTTTGCTTGATGAATTTGGACACAGCAGATTGGCTATAGATGTCATTAGGTCCTAAACCAAATACCTGTCTTTCTGAAGGTTCATACTGGCCTTCAATACAATGGGCTATGTGCGTAGTTCATATGAAGAACATATTAAAATATAGCAATTGATTTTGCTCATGCCTGTCTCCTCTTGTGAGATACAAGAGAAATTGTTGCTCCTAACTCACGCTGAGCTGGTATACTTCAGTGTGAAAGTCCTGGCAGAAAGATAATTAACACTTTTAGAGAGGATCCCCTATAAAAAGAAGAGTTTTCTTCAAATTCCTTCTAGATTAGATCAGACCATTTTGGCTACAAATCACACCTACTTATCTTTAGCCATTAATATTGCAGACATTCAAGTTTCAGTCCTGACAGCCTGCTACATGGGAGCTATACAAAATTCTGGGACCACCCCAGTTTTGAAAACAATCCAACTTGTAATTGTAGTTTAGCTTGTGCAGTATAAAGTTTATTTCAACCTTTTACAAATGTAATTTCAAATTCCAAATATTGAAGTATAGAAGTAACTGAATTAATATTATTACTTTTTATCGTTAGTTAATTGTTTTATGCTTTGCAAACAGACCAAAAAAAAAGCTCTTGGATATCATATTCCAGACTGCACAGGTAACAGTGGTGGTAAGTTCCTTCTGGCTGTATGTCACTAAAAAGCAGAATATTTACTCTGTGTTTCTGAGAAGAAAACTCATGTATGTTGAAGAATATGGAAATTTAGGACACATTGTTTACATTCATAAAAATGTAAAACTTACTCTAAAGAAAACTTGGACAATCATACATAATTCGTCAGAAGATAGCTAACAGAACGATTGAAGTTTACTCCTGTTCAAAGGAACTTTGCATCATATTACAGTGGCTAACTCTAAAGTTGAACTTCAATGGATTAAGTGAAATGAAGTTCTGTTGCTGTGCTAAACTTCCCATCTAATGACATTCCTACATGGAATATATCATAGAAAGATAGACAAGGGAAACCTTTTAGCATTTAATACCTGCTAATTCAATGGACTGATCCCACAGATTCTGACACTTGCCTATGCACTGTGAGTATAGTGGCCATTTAATCCGCACATTTTTAGTATGTAAGAGGGAACCATACCACCCGGATGAAACCGATGCCACCTCTGGGAGAACTTGCAAACTCCCCACAGGCTGGTCAGGATTAACTTCAAGTCACTGGAGCTGTGAGACAGCAGATCTATTACCTTTTCCCCAACACTGCCATGAGTGTATATGAAAGAAGTGTTTCACAGCAGGATTTTTGAATATGACCCAGGGAAAATGATCTCTGAAACTCTGTTTCAAAAGAAAAAATATTCTTCTCTAATTTTTTTACAGCTATTAAATTCATAATAATATTTTCTGTAAGTAGATTACCATTGATTAATCTTCTATAACTAAATTCCAACAGTAACTAGTGTTCTTAAACTCTACTGTGCTGTGAACATAGTTAGGTTTGCAATATCTTTTTTATTTCTTGAATAAGAACAGAACACTGTGGAAAAACTCAGCAAGCAGCATATGCAAAACAATCATGGCAATGATCTTTCATCATTTCTGATAAAGGTCATTATCTGAATGGTTTGTTTCTTTTGCTACAAATGCTACCCAATATATCAAGAGAATTGTCGGCATCTCCTGTTTACAATGCAGATATTTCACATCTGTAGTTTATTTTTATATGTTTTAAACTTTCTCTTTATTTGTCAGCTTTTGTCATAGTCATTGACAGCACAGACCTATGATTAGAATATTGTCAAGTAAGATAAAAATTTGCTTGCATTCTCCCCCTGAGTTCCACACATGCAGTTTTCTATTTTCAGGTCTGTACAAAACGACCTTTGGTCCCAATTGATTAATTGATTTCAATTTATGAGCAGATTGTGTCCTTAATTTAAACTGGTCATGGATGAGGGTTTCCCCACAGAATCTTTCAGAGTCTTCCCCAACCAGAAGCCCTGGAATAACCAGGAAAACTGCAATCTGCTGAGGGCCAGATCAGTACCATTCAGGTCTCATGAACAAGCAAAATTCAAGAGGTTCAGGTACGATCTCCTGAAAGCCATCTCACGGGCAAAGTGGCAATTCTGGAGCGAACTTGAATCACCGAAGGATGCTCGACAGTGGTGGCAGGACTTGAATGCTCCTACCTCTTACAAAGTGAAACCAAGCGATGAATTCAATGTTTTATATGGTTGCTTTGACCATCAAATCATGGGGGAACCTTCACAACCTCCAAAGCGCCTAATGACCCTATGATTTCAGTCTCTGAGGCTGACATGAGAGCATCCTTGAGAAAGGTGAACCCACACCCAGGTGGGGTACATGGCCAACTACTAAAGATCTGTGAAGATCAAGTATCTGGAGCATTCACCAATATCCTTAACCTCACACTTCAATAGACTGAGGTAGCTAGCTGCTTCAATTATTCTGGTGCCTAAGAAGAACGTGGTAACCTGCCTCAATGTCTATCATCCAGCAGCACTTGCATCTACAGTGATGAAGTGCCTTCAGAGATTGGTGATGAAACATATCAACTCCTACCTGAGAAGCAACTTGCTTCTGCTCCAATTTGCCTACCAACACAACAGGTCCACACCAGATTCCATTTCATTGGCTCTGCACTCAACATCTGGACAGCAAAGATATATACTTCAGGATGAACTTTATTGACCACAGCTCAGCAATCAATACCATCAT
The DNA here is from genome assembly GCF_030028105.1 of Mobula birostris. Classification (NCBI taxonomy): domain Eukaryota; kingdom Metazoa; phylum Chordata; class Chondrichthyes; order Myliobatiformes; family Myliobatidae; genus Mobula; species Mobula birostris. Next base: position 119,246,337 of record NC_092376.1, read on the forward strand.
CCCCTCAAAACTAATCATTAAACTTCATGACTTTGGCCTCACTACCTCCTTGTGCATTTGGATCCTCTACTTTCTCACTTGCAGATCCCAGTCAATTCAGATTGGCAACAACATCTCCTCCACAACCTCCATCAGCACAGGCTTAGCCCCCTGCTCTACTTGCTTTATGCTTATGACTGTGAAGCTAAGCTCAGCTCCAATCCCATATTTAATTTTGCTGGTAACATCACGGTCATTGACCAAATCTAATGTGGTGACAAATCAGCATATAGGAGGTAGAATGAAAATCTGGCTCAGTGGTACCACAGTAGTAACTTCTCATTCAATGTCAGCAAGACCAAACAGCTGATTATTGACTTTAAGAGAATGAAACCAGAAGTCTATAAACCAGACCTCATCAGAGGATCAGAGGTGGAGAAGGTCAGCAACTTCAAATTTTCTTCAGTGTTATTATTTTAGAGGACAGGTGTTGGGCCTAGTATGTGTGTGCAATTACAAAAAAAACACAGCAGCACCTCTACTTTCATAGGGGTTCGTGAAACTTCTGCATGAATCTTAAATCTTTGACGAGCTTCTATAGATGTGTAGTGGAGAGTATATTGACTGGTTACATCATGACCTGGTATGGAAATACCAATGTCCTTGAACAGATAATCCTACAAAAAGTATTGGATGCAGTCCAGTCCATCACAAGTAAAGTGCTCACCACCACTGAGCACATGTATACAGAGCATCCATCACCAAGGAGCCCCATCACCCAGACCATGATCTCTTCTCTCTGCTACCATTAGGAAGAAGGTAGAGGAGCTTCAGGATCTGCACCACCAGGTTCAGAAACAGTTATTACCCCTCAATCAGCAAGCTCTTGAACCTGTGGGGATAACTTTACTTGCTCCATCACTCAACTATTCCCTCAACCTATGAACTAACTTTCAAGGGCTCTTCATCTCACGTTCTCAATATTAATCATTTTTTTCTTTTGTACTTGCTGCCTTTTGGACATTAGTTGTTTGTCCCTCATGTTGGTCTTTCATTGATTCTATTATGTTTCTTGGTTTTACTGAGCATGCCTACAAGAAAACAAATCTCAGGGTGGTATATTGGTAACATATATGTGATTTGATAATAAATTCACTTTGAAATTTGTTATTGTACTCATGTCAACCACTTTCTTTGGCTACTTATCCATATACGTATAGAACTTCCCTCTGTGCAAATAGAAGATGTCCCTCAAATCTTTCCTTTCATACGTTAAACCTCTGTCCTCTAGCTCTTCATTCACCAGCCTTGGGGAGAAAGATTGAATGTATTCACTCTGTGTTTCAGGTGCTCCTGAATGGGCATTGCACATGTATGAATATGAAAATTTGATATCTGGCAGAGTGAAAGATTCTAAGGCACAGAGCACTGAGAGTTGGTGTACTTGGCATGAGGGGAATGGAGTCTTAGGGCTCTCAAATTTAAGAATACACTGAATACTAGGGGATCAATATGTTAAGGAATGAAGGGTACGGAGGACCAGTCAAGAGCTGAGACTTGGGGAAGATTGGGGGATAAGGACCAATGCAGGCTCAGATTTGGGCCTAGAGTTCAGAAGAAAGGTTATGGACTGGGAAAGGTATTAGGTTATATGTGGATGCATCAGTGACATGTGAGGATGGAATGAGACGGGGCAGAAGTATGGGATTTATCGTGCAAGATCTCAATTTGGTGTTACCTTGTTGAAATTTTTAAAAATCTGCAGATGCTAGACATCTGAAATAAAGTCTACAGTGTTGAAGCTTAGTTTTCTCAATGTTGCCCAGCAATGTTTGTTCCTAGGCTAAATTGTTCTATTTTCCACTGTCAAGCTACAAATGGATACCCGAAAGGAGGGTAAGATCGTCCCACATGCAAATTACAGGAAATTCCATCAGTCACTGAAAGGTGGGTCACTGCAGGATGAGCCTCCTTGAATTTCTGTCTGTGAAATGACTTGGAAAACTTCTGTCTGCCCTCTCAAATGACTGACATAAACAGCAGAAGGTTCTCCATGAACAATTTGATCTTCAACCCTCATTATGAAATCTATTTATTTGATAATTATCGAAGAGTTGTTTGAGGAGCATTGTGCTGTTAAATAAATGACCTCATTTCCTCCACCTTATCTATTCAAAGTTACTCTATTAATGTCAATGAAAAGCCATAGAAATTATTACATTAAGTATGAGCTTTTTCTATTTACTGGCATATAAATGATTATTTTTCTTTTTGACTAACTGGTTATGCTATTTATTTTTTTTTGTTCAGCAAGAGAAAAGGAATACATTGTTTCATCAGATGCAGAAAGCAACATACTATCTGCATTTTGGATAATTTAATAAGTATTTTCTTTCCATGAAACCAAGGAAGGTAGTGCACCCGTGGCTGACAAGAGAAATTAGGGATAGTATCAATTCCAAAGAAGTAGCATACAAATTAGCCAGAGAAAGTGGCTCACCTGAGGACTGGGAGAAATTCAGAGCTCAGCAGAGGAGGACAAAGGGCTTAATTAGGAAGGGGAAAAAAGATTATGAGAGAAAACTGGCAGGAAACATAAAAACGGACTGTAAAAGCTTTTATAGATATGTAAAAAGGAAAAGACTGGTAAAAACAAATGTAGGTCCCCTGCAGACAGAAACAGGTGAATTGATTATGGGGAGCAAGGACATGGCAGACCAATTGAATAATTACTTTTGTTCTGTCCTCACTAAGGAGGACATAAGTAATCTTCCAGAAATAGTAGGGGACAGAGGGTCCAGTGAGATGGAGGAACTGAGCGAAATACATGTTAGTAGGGAAGTGGTGTTAGGTAAATTGAAGGGATTGAAGGCAGATAAATCCCCAGGGCCAGATGGTCTGCATCCCAGGGTGCTTAAGGAAGTAGCCCAAGAAATAGTGGATGCATTAGTGATAATTTTTCAAAACTCGTTAGATTCTGGACTAGTTCCTGAGGATTGGAGGGTGGCTAATGTAACCCCACTTTTTAAAAAAGGAGGGAGAGAGAAACCGGGGAATTATAGACCGGTTAGCCTAACGTCGGTGGTGGGGAAACTGCTGGAGTCAGTTATCAAGGATGTGATAACAGCACATTTGGAAAGTGGTGAAATGATCGGACAAAGTCAGCATGGATTTGTGAAAGGAAAATCATGTCTGACGAATCTCATAGAATTTTTTGAGGATGTAACTAGTAGAGTGGATAGGGGAGAACCAGTGGATGTGGTATATTTGGATTTTCAGAAGGCTTTTGACAAGGTCCCACACAGGAGATTAGTGTGCAAACTTAAAGCACACGGTATTGGGGGTAAGGTATTGGTGTGGGTGGAGAGTAGGTTAGCAGACAGGAAGCAAAGAGTGGGAATAAACGGGACCTTTTCAGAATGGCAGGCGGTGACTAGTGGGGTACCGCAAGGCTCAGTGCTGGGACCCCAGTTGTTTACAATATATATTAATGACTTGGATGAGGGAATTAAATGCAGCATCTCCAAGTTTGCGGATGACACGAAGCTGGGTGGCAGTGTTAGCTGTGAGGAGGATGCTAAGAGGATGCAGGGTGACTTGGATAGGTTGGGTGAGTGGGCAAATTCATGGCAGATGCAATTTAATGTGGATAAATGTGAAGTTATCCACTTTGGTGGCAAAAATAGGAAAACAGATTATTATCTGAATGGTAGCCGATTAGGAAAAGGGGAGGTGCAACGTGACCTGGGTGTCATTATACACCAGTCATTGAAAGTGGGCATGCAGGTACAGCAGGCGGTGAAAAAGGCGAATGGTATGCTGGCATTTATAGCGAGAGGATTCGAGTACAGGAGCAGGGAGGTACTACTGCAGTTGTACAAGGCCTTGGTGAGACCACACCTGGAGTATTGTGTGCAGTTTTGGTCCCCTAATCTGAGGAAAGACATTCTTGCCATAGAGGGAGTACAGAGAAGGTTCACCAGATTGATTCCTGGGATGGCAGGACTTTCATATGAAGAAAGAATGGATGAACTGGGCTTGTACTCATTGGAATTTAGAAGATTGAGGGGGGATCTGATTGAAACGTATAAGATCCTAAAGGGATTGGACAGGCTAGATGCAGGAAGATTGTTCCCGATGTTGGGGAAGTCCAGAACGAGGGGTCACAGTTTGAGGATAGAGGGGAAGCCTTTTAGGACTGAGATTAGGAAAAACTTCTTCACACAGAGAGTGGTGAATCTGTGGAATTCTCTGCCACAGGAAACAGTTGAGGCCAGTTCATTGGCTATATTTAAGAGGGAGTTAGATATGGCCCTTGTGGCTACGGGGGTCAGGGGGTATGGACGGAAGGCTGGGGCGGTGTTCTGAGTTGGATGATCAGCCATGATCATAACAAATGGCGGTGCAGGCTCGAAGGGCTGAATGGCCTACTCCTGCACCTATTTTCTATGTTTCTATGTTTCTATGAAACATTGAGGGACACAGAAATAAGTGATCTAATTATAGAAAATGCATTTTGTAAGTTGACATTGGACTCTTAAATCCCACCGTTCCCCAAACATTTGGGACATATTGGCAGTGTACATAACATCAATATAAGTTTAATTTTATATCAAAAATCACAATGGTATTAAAGAGAACTGTGACACAAGAAAATCTTTTACATACAGGTATAGATCTCCATCATTCTAGAGCCCTCGCTATAGTGATTACTATACACCATGGTAGCACAGTGGTTAGTGCATCGCTATGATGGCTCAGGACGCTGGAGTTCGGAGTTTAAGTCTGGCATCCTCTGTAAGGATTCTGTGGAATGCATGGGTTTTCTTCATATCTTCCAGTTTTTTTCCTGTAGTTCAAAGACGTACCGGTTAGGTTAATTGGTCATTGTAAATTGTCCCGTGAATAGGTTTCGATTGGGCTGGTCGGGCATTGCTGGGCAGTACTGCTCGAAGGGCCAAGGGGGCGTGTTCCACGCTGAAACTCTAAACCAATAAAATAAATTACTATACTAACTGCAGAAAGGACTTCTTCTCAATCACAGGTAAAGGTGAAGGAGCAGCTGCTAGCTTTCTGATAAAAGACTGGGTTGATCCTGCAATAATGCATGATAGACCAGCAGATTGTTAACTGAACTGAGCTGAGACAGTTATGATACTATTTTATCAATTAAGCTGCCAGCATCTGTTGTGTGTAATGTTGGTCTCTGATCCAATGCCCAGTTGCTGATTTCCAATGAAATTTACTCCTTAGTTCTTTCTGGCTCATAATTTGATGTATACCAGGACATCTCCTTTGGCATTATAATGAATTAGGTTGTGTTTTTTTAGCCAGGTTAGGATGAGGTTTGGGGTGTGGAAGCAGGGGATGGTGAACATTCTCACTGAAATTATTTGGCGTGTTCCTTATACGACGTCTGCCGAGAGATGGTCAAACAAATGCTTTTGATTGATGTGCGAAATATAATTATTCTGGCATAGAAGCAGAAAGCTTCACTGAAATAATTTCGTATGAAAGCACACTCTGAAGTGTGAATAAATTCGGGCATGATGGAGAGAGGAAGAGATAGAAAAAAATTGTTCTCAAAGTGCAAGAAAATTTAAAAATTCGGACCTCCAATGTTCCATTTAAGAGAAATTTCTAACTTCAAATAGTGATTGAAGCAATTGGTAGAAATCTGCTCAGTGGCTCAACTAGCGGAATATTGACTATTTCTCTCTTTCCACAGATGTTACCAGATCTACCAGTATTCCCAGATTTTGTTAGGAATAAGCAGGAGGGTAAGTAAGCACCTGAAGGGCTTCAGCAAAATGTCGGCAGGCTGTAAACTAAAATAGCAGTTAGATCCCCATCGATACCAACCTCTCCCATTCCCCTATTCCCATCTTTTAATGCTGCCTCTATCATTTTCTCTGAAATGGGACAAATAGCTGATGTAACAGTCAAAAATGATTGGAATATTGTAGTAGTAATGAAGTTACTCCTTTAACTTTTTCACCTATCGCCTCTAAGCTTCTCACGTCATCCTGCCTCCCCCACCCACCTACGTTCCCCTTACCAGGCTTCACCAATCACCTTCCAACTTGTACTCCTTCCTCTCTCCCCATTTCTTATTCTGGCTTCTTCCCCCTTCCTTTCAAGTTCTGATAAAGAGCCTTAGTCTGAAATGTTGACTCTTTATTTCTTACCATAGATGCTGACTGACAAGCTAAGTCCTTCCAGAATTTTGCGTGTGTTAATACTGAAATGGGGACACCTCTTTTTCCCTTATTAGGGAGAGAGAGAGAGAGAGCCTGTGGTATGTTGAATTACCAGGTGAATGAGTGGTCTTTGGAGTACTGCAAATCTGTGTCTTTATTGATGCTTTGCTGCACACTTGAGTGCTCGGTGGTGGGGGGGGGGTGCCGATGACTTTTGCTGGTGGGGGAGGGAAGGGGTTGTTGTTTCACTGCTGATTATGCATGGCAGGCAGGAGTTGAGGGGGCTTTGGGGTTTAAACATTTAACTGTCATTCACTCTTCAGGGCACCCCTCCATTTTCGTGGATGTTTGTGAAGGAAAGGAACTTCAGGATGTATATTGTATACATTTCTCTGACATTAAATGTACCTATTGAACCTAATGCAAAAATTAAGGTGAGTAACAAAAGATTGTGTTTCTGACAATCAGTCCCTAAAACTATTGTTAATCCTACTCTTCTGCCTTAGTCTATTAGTCTATTTCTTTTTCTTCACCTTGCATGAAAGTATATGAGTGCAACTAGATACAGCGAATAGTTCAAGTTTAATTGTCATTCAACCATCCATGAATACAGCCAAATGAAACAGTGTTACTCTGGGGCCAAGGTGCAAAACACAGTACCAATAGTCATATACAGCATAAAGTTCAAAGTACATTCATTATCAAAGTATGTATACTATATGCAGCCTTGAGATTTGTCTCTTTGCAGGCAGCCAGAAAACAAAGAAATACAATACAACCCATTAAAAAAAGAAAACAATCAAGCACCCAATGTGAAGAAAAAAAAAACAAATCCAGCAAACAATCAAAGTAAGCTAACACTCAGAACTGAAGTTCTTGAAAGTGAGTCCATAGCCATGAAGCCAGTCATCACTGTAGCCGATTCAGGAGCCCATTTGTTGCAGGCCACAGCATCAGTTCAGTACATTAATGAGTAAACTTCTGGCTCCAACACCCCGACCACTTCAATCTGGCCCAGCGCCTAAATCGTCCAAAACTTGCATCATTCATCACTCTCAGACCTACGCCCTGCCGTAGTAAGCATATCTAAGGTATCAGCAAAATACTATCACACAAAAAATAAATGCTGCACCATATGAAGTAGCATCCATTAACCTGAGGTGCACTGATAATACCATTCTGTACTGCCATTGTGTTATTTAACAATAATTTTCTAGCTTATTTTTAGCGTTCCTTCTATTGTAAGCATTAATTTCATGTTAATTTATTAAAACAACATGGTTACTATATATCCTGTAAAGCTTGCTATTAGAATTAAATAGATGGAAATGCCTTGAAAACTAGTTATATTTTGTGTGAAGCTATGAGATTTCAGTAGTACTAATGAGCTCCTATCTTGGGATATAACTGAATCGGGAAGGAACTCCTAAAGTTTTATAGCACTAGTATTTCTGTTCGAATGAGTCTGAAGCTTTGCCGCTAAATACTGGAGAAAGTTTTAGAGTTTAATTGTGCTCAAGACAAGAGTCTGCTTCTAAAAGCAATGAAGTAGAAGTAAGGAACAAACTGAATTTGCCAAAACTGGAAGATCTCAGGGAGTCAAGCAACATGTGTGGAGGTAAAGAATTGAAACTAACATGAGCCTTGATGTAGGGTGTCATCCCAAATTCTGATCATCCCTTTACCACCACATATGCTGTTTGACCCTCTGGCTTATTCCAGAAGTTTATTTCTTTGCCCATAATTGTTTTCTATATCTTCTGATTATTTCTGCAACTTAAAATATGCTTTTAACTTTAAAAAAAAATTTCCAATCCTGATGAATGTTTCATCAGGACAGAGATAAATAGAAATCATTTTGCTCAGGTGTTGACTCTTGGCAATTTTCTATCCTGAATGGCTACAGAAATGGTTAAGTCATTGAATTTATTCAAAGCAGAGATCAATAAACTTTTTGATATTTAGGGACCTGAGGACTATGTGGATGGTGGAGGAAAATGGTGCTGAGGTGGAAGATCAGCCATGATTTGATGAATAGTTAAGCAGAATTGAAGGGTTATGTGTCCTACTTCTGCTCCTGATTATGTGAAAAAGAGGTATAAAATGTTTATTTATTCTCACTGTAGCTCTTCAAGTGAAACTGAAATGAAATGCATAAGAAAGTGCATCATATTCCAATCATTTTCCTGCCACAGACATTGCTTTGAAAGGTCCAGTGTGATTGGTTACATAAGTGCACCCATTCTACACAGGATTAGCACTCTGTAATTCACTTCTTTGGTAGATTGTAAAGACAAATAGGTATTTGAAAAAGATGTAGGTACATTTTTGAAAGCCCAAGGAAGTGGCAAGAGCTATTGCGATGGGTGAGGATTGAATGGAAGGGTGGCCAACCCTTCTTCTTATGTTCTTACTTGGTCTTTTAAATACAGTGCATTCCAGTTAACTGGGACGCATTGGGACCAGTACATTTTAGCCGCTGAATGCTTGAAGCTGCATTGAGCAAAATGGTTCTGAATTGTCTCACTCCTTATTTCTCGCCAACGATCAGTGACAAAAGTTGCTGATTTTTCAACACAAACACATGCAACTGGTTGGCTGACATCCGTCTGTCTTGAAGGACAATAGGTAATGATGATCATCATCACAAGCCCGGGCAGAATGTATGGAGATCCTGAAGTGCCCAGTTGTCAAGGTCCTCTCTGGGCCTCACCAGTGTAGTCCAAAAGAAAGCTTATGACGCAATACGCTTGGCACCAGTTTGACTGCAGGAACTGCCAGAAGGATGCTTAATGACTTCCAGCTGCCTTAGTGGCTCCACTCCGGATTTGCTGTCCGAGTTTACTCCCATAGCCTTCATCTTTCCTGAGGCTGCCCACCAGGCGGTGGGGCCAATTACCCATAGCTGAGACTCTGGTGAATGAGCACCAGGGTGGGTCAGTGTGCTACGTGAGCAGGGGCCAGACCTCCTCCCCGTTCCGTCTTCTGTAGTTCAGCCTGAGTCCGAAAGGTGTTTAGTGTCCGTGTGTTGCCAGCAAGGAAGCACTACATGATATACCATGTCTTCTCAAACTTCTAGTGAAATATAACCTTTGCAAAGCCTTACTTGTAATTACATCAATATGTTGGGCCCAGGATACATTTTTGTGTGGCGCGTGGCCAAGTGGTTAGGGTGTTAGGCTCACGATCTGAAGGTCGTGGGTTCGAGTCTCGGCCAAGGCAGCATGCTGTGTCTCTGAGCAAGGCACTTAAACACACACTGCTCCAGTCCACCCAGCTGAAAAATGGGTACCGACAAAACGCTGGGAGTCAACCTCGCAATAGAGTGGCGTCCTATCCGGGGAGGGCGGAGTCTTGTACTCTCAGTTGCTTCACGCCACAGAAACCAGCATAAGCACCGGCCTGATGGGCCACAAAGGCTCGGGACAGAATTTAACTTTTAATTAAGGATACATTTTCACAGATGTTGACACCCAGGAACTTGAAACTGCTCAGCCTTTCTACACTTGTTCCCTTGATGAAGACTGGAGTGTTTTCCCTCGATTTCCCATTCCTGAAGTCCACAATCAATTCCTTGGTCTTACTGATGTTGAGTGCAAGGTTATTGTTGCGACACCACTCAACCAGCTGATCTATCTCGCTCTTGTACGCCTCCACATCATGATCTGAAATTCTACCAATGATAGTTGTGTCATTGACAAATTCATAGATGGTGTTTGAGCTGTCCCTAGACACACAGTCGTGGGGACTTTCATGGTGGATACTGCTTCCTTTGGCAGCACGCTTGTAAATGTGCTCAATGTTGGGAAGGATGCTTCCTGTGTAATATAGAGAAATATTACTTCTGTATGTAATCTTTTGAATGTATCCACCTATCAAATCAGTAAGAACATTAGAACATAAAGTATAGAAATCTAGAGCACATTACAGGCCCTTTGGCCCACAATGTTGTGCAGACCATGTAACCTATTGTAGAAACTGCCTAGATTATCCTATTGCATAGCCCTCTATTTTTCTGAGCTCCATGTACCTATCCAAGAGTCTCTTTAAAGACCCTATTGTATCCACCTCCACCACCATCACCGGCAGTGCATTCCACGCACCCACCACTCTCTGTGTGGAAAAACATACCCCTGACATCCCCTCTGTACCTATTTCCAAGCACCTTAAAACTACACCCCCTCGGGTAGGCCATTTCAGCCCTGAGAAAAAGCCTCTGGCTATCCACATGATCAATGCCTCTCATCAACTTATACACCTCTATCAGTTCACCTCTCATTTTCCATCACTCCAAGGAGAAAAGACCACGTTCACTCAACTATTCTCATAAGGTGTGCTGTCTAATCGAGTCAACATCCTTGGAAATCTCCCCTGCACTCTCTCTATAGTGTCCACATCTTTCCTGTAGTGAAGTGACCAGAACTGAACACAGTACTCCAAATGGGGTCTGACCAAGATCATATACAGCTGTAACATTACCTCCTGGCTCTGGAACTGAGTCCCATGGTTGTTGAATGCCAACACACCATACTCCTTTTTAACATGTCAACCTGTGCAGCTGCTTTGAGTGTCCTATGGACATGGACCTTAAGACCTCACTGAATCTCCACACTGCCAAGAGTCTTGCCGTTAATACCATATTCTGCATTCGGATTTGACCTACCAGAATGAACTATTTCACACTTATCTGGGTTGAAGTCCATCTGCCAATTCTCAGCCTAGTTCTACATTCTATCAATGTCCTGCTGTAACATATGACAACCCTCCAGACTATCCACAACACCCCAACCTTTGTGTCGTTAGCAAACTTACTAACCCACCCTTCTACTACTTCTTCATCCAGGTTATTTATAAAAAATCACAAAGAGGAGGGGTTCTAGAGCAGTTCCCTGTAGAATGCCACTGGTCACCGACCTCCATGCAGAATATGAACCATCCACAGCCACCCTTTGCACTCTGTGGGCAAGCCAATTCTGGATCCACAAAGCAAGGTCTCCTTGGATCCCATGCCTCCTTACTTTCTGAAGAAGCCTTGCATGGGGAACCTCCTCAAATGCCTTACTGAAATCCATATTACACTACATCCACTGCTCTACCTTCATCAATGTGTTTTGTTACATCCTCAAAGAATTCAATCAGGCTCGTAAGGCATGACCTGCCCTTAACAAAGCCATGCTGACTATCCTTAATCAGATTATGTCTCTCCAAATGCTCATAAATCCTTCCTCTCAGGATCTTCACCAGTAACTTGCCCACCCCTAAAGTAAGACTCGCTGGACTCTAATGTCCTGGGTTATCTGTACTGCCTTTCTTGAACAAGGGAACAACATTTGCAACTCTCCAATCCTCCGGAACCTCTCCAGTCCCTACTGATGAGGCAAATATCATCACCAAAGGCTCAGCAATCTCCTGCCTTGCTTCCCACATTAGTCTGGGGTATATCTCGTTCAGTCCTGGTGACTTATTTAACTTAACTCTTTTTAAAAACTACAACACATCCTCTTTCCTCATGTCTATATGCTCAAGTGTTTCAGTCCACAGTAAGTCATCCCCACAATTGCCAGGGTCTTTTTCCCTGGTGAATACTGAAGCAAAGTATTCATTAAATACCTCCGCTACCTACACAACTCCATGCCCGCATTTCCACTATCGCACCTTATTAGTCCTATTCTCACACGACTCATTCTCTTGCTCTTCACATACTTGTAGAATGCCTTGTGGTTTTCCTTAATCCTGAACACCAATGCTTTCTCATGCACCCCCCTTCTAGCTTTTGTAATTTCATTCTTAAGCTCCTTCCTGATAACCTTGTAATTTTCTAGAACTCTATCAGTACCTAGTTTCTTGAACCTTTCATAAGCTTTTCTTTTCTTCTTAACTAGATTTTCCACATCCTTTGAAAATCATTGCTCTTTTAACCCTACTATCCTTTCCCTGCCTCAGTGGAACATACCTATGTAGAATGCCATGCAAATGTTCTACTCCCAATTTATGCTCCCAAGTTCCTGCCTAACAGTATCACGTTTCCCCCTACCCCAATTAAATGTTTTCCCAAATTGTCTGCCCCTATCCCTGTCCAGCACTATGGTAAAGGAATAGGTATGTGATCACTACCTCCAAAATGCTCTCTCACTGAGAGATCTGACACCTGACCAGGTTTCCCAATACCAGATCAAGTACAGCCTCTCTTCTAGTTGGCATATCTATATATTGCATCAGGAAACTTTCCTGAATACACCTAACAAACTTCACCCCATCTAAACATCTTGCTCAACACTGATCAAGCAACTCACACGAAATGCTGGAGGAACTCAGCAGGCCTGGCAGCATCAATGGAAAATAAAATACAGTCGACTATAAGAAACATTGACTGTACTTTTTTTTTCCCATGGATGCTGCCTGGCCTGCTGAGCTACTCCAGTATTTTGTGTGTGTTGCTTGGATTTCAGCAATTGCAGACTTTCTCTTGTTTGAGAACATTGATCAATACATACAAAACACTGGAGGAACTCAGCAGGTCACATAGTACCTATAGAAATGAATAAAGAGTTGACATTTCAGAGCAAGACTCTTCATCAGGACTGGGTAATAACATTGATTAATTTTGACAGCTGTCAGCAACTTTTCACTTTTCTGGGTGAAGTTTTCTGGTTCTGCTTAGCATCTTAACAGCTTCAACTTCACGGCACCTGCTGCAAAATCTAGGAATCTGATATTCTATTTACAGATCATCCACAGAGCCCAGTTACAAACTCCTCCTGAACTTCTCTGGAGAGTGTGCACTAGAAAAGTGGCCCAGATTTTACCAACATCGGGTAAATGGGTCCTTTCAGCACCCAAGTTTTCCATGTAACCTGGAAGCCTATTTTGTTGGTATGGAGCATTTTAACCTATTTGCAAGGCTTTGAGGCCCAGCAGGCAATAGTGAAAATGACATATGTAGAATGACCAGCATCAGAATCCAAAAAAGGGAAATCTTTGCTGATATAAGAGACTGCAAATATTGGAATTAAAGCTACAAACAACGTAATGCATGGTTTCACCTCAAAGCATCTAACAATTTCCTTTTCTCCCACCGATTCTGCTCAGCCTGCTGAGGTCCTCCAGCAGACTGTTTGTTGTAGGAAGTAAAATCATTAACTGATGGAAGGAAATCAGTAGCAAAATAGTAAATGACAATAGTAACTGGAAACCTGAAATGAAGGCAAAATATGTGGGAAATAGTTAAAAGGTCTGTGGAGAGTAAAGTAATTAATGTTTCAGGTTAATGATGTTTCATCATATTTCGTAGCTCTCCAGCAATTGGAGGCCATTCAGCCCTTCAGCAATTATTCACTTGGAAAACCTTTTCTTAATCCAAACACGAAAAAATCTGCAAATGATGGAAATCCAAACAACAGAAAACATTGGAGGAACTCAGCAGGCCAGACAGCATCTACGGAAAAGAGTACAGTTGACATTTTGGGCCAAAACCCTTCAGCAGGACAAGGCAGAACCTTTCCATAAGCCATTGTTTCTCACAGATCAAAATAATAAAAAAGTTAGAAGATGTGAATGTTTTAAAAGAAGGTGGAGAGACAAAGGGAACAAAGGAAAACCTTGCTCTATGGCAGCATCCAAGAGAGTCTGAATGCCACAAATGGTGCTGGGTTTGGCTGAGAAAGGGTGGTAAAAGCTTATTAGTTAGCTTAGATCATGATGACACTCAGTCCTCATTTATTGTCATTTAGAAATGCATGCATTAAAAAATGATACAGTGTTCTTCCAGAGTGATATCACAAGAAACACAGGACAAACCAAGACTAAAGCTGACAAAACCACATAATTATAACACATAGTTACAACAGTGCAAAGCAATACCGTAATTTGATAAAGAGCAGACCATGAGCAAGGTAAAAAAAAGTCTCAAAGTCCCGATAGCCTCATCATCTCACGCAGATGGTAGAAGGGAGAAACTCTCCCTGCCATGAACCTCCAAGCGCCGCAAACTTGTCAAAGCAGCATCATTGGAAGCACCCGACCGCAGCGGACTCTAAGTCCGTCCGAAAACTTCGAGCCTCCGACCAGCCCTTCAACACCAAGCACCAAACACCATCCTCTGCCGAGCGCTTCAATCCCGTCCCGGTCACCGAGCAACAAGCAAAGCTGAGGATTTGGGGGCTTCCCCTCCAGAGATTCTGGATCACAGAGTAGCAGTGGCAGCGAAGCAGGCATTTCAGAAGTTTCACCAGATGTTCCTCTGTGCTCTCATGTCCATCTCCATCAAATCACAATTGTGCACAGCACCCTACTTGTCGAATAACAGACATCACCACCGAAGTGGCCGCTGCGAGCTGCGTCGCGCCACCAGCTTCTCCTCTCCTTTTTGCCGCTTATCTTTCTGGAGTAGGTGTAAATAGAGGGAGATGAATAACAATAAGGAAAAAATAAAAATAAACTAATTGTAGAATTACAATTTAAGAAGTATTTAGTCAGGTTTATGAACAGGCAGGGAATGGAGGAATACTGATCAGGTGCAGGTAGATTGGATTATTTGGAGAGGTATCATGGCCAATGCAGACATTATGGGCTAAAGTGCCTGTCTTGTGTAGGGTTTTATGTACTTGACATTTCTAATGAAAGATAATCGAGCAGATCAGGCAACGTTAATGAAGAAAGAAATATTTCAAAGTTCTAAGTAAATTTATTACCAAAATACATACAGGTATCTATCACAACATACATTCCTAAGATTCAATTTCTTGAAGGCATACTGAATAAATTCATAATAGAATAATAACCACCATAAAGTCAATTAAAGACCATTCATCTTTTGTTCAACTAGTGCGCAAAAGACAGCAAACTATGCAAGTACAAAAATAAAGAAATAATAATAATATATAAGCAATAACTATAAAGAACATGAGATGAGGAGTCCTTGAAAGTGAGTTCATAGGTTGGGGAAACATTTCAATGATGGGACAAGTGAAGTTGAGTGAAGTTATTCCCTTTGTTTCAGGAGTTGAACCTTTGAACCTTTGAGGAGGTTGATGGTTGCGGGGTAATAACTGTTCATGAACCTTGTGATGTGAGTGCTGAGGGGCTCCTGTACCTTCTTCCTGAAGGCAGCAGCAAGAAGAGAGCATGTCCTGGTTGGTGGGGGTCCCTGATGATAAATGCTGCTTTCCTGTGACAATGCTTCATGTAGATGTGCTCAATGGTGAGGAGGGGTTTAGCAGTGATGGACTGGGCCACATCCAGAACTTATTGTAGGAGTTTCCTTTCAAGGTGTTTCCATATCTTTGCTGCAGCCAGTCAATAATCTCTCCACTACACATCTATAGACATCTGTCAAAGTTTTAGATGGCATGCCAAATCTTTGCAAATTCCTAAGAAAGTAGAGATGTTGTCGTGCTTTCTTCTTAATTGCACATACACGCTGGGCACAGGACAGGTCTTCCAAAATAATAACACTGAAGAATTTAATGTTGCTGATCTTCTTCATCTCTGATCCTGTGATGAGGACTGGCTCATGGATCTCTGATTTTCACCTCTTGAAGTCAATGATCAGCTCCTTGGTCTTGCTGACATTGAGTAAGAGGTTGTTTTTATGGCACCCCTCAGCCAGATTTTCAACCTCCCACCTATACACTGATTTGTCATCACCTTTGGTTTGGCCTATGCCAGTGGTGGCATCAGCACCCTTGAATATGGCATTGGAGCACACAGCCATAAGTGTAAAGTAATCAGGGTGCTACGCACACAGCCTTGCAGTGCATCTGTGCTGATGGAGATTATGGAGGAGACGCTGTTGCCAATACAAACTGACTGAGGTCTGCAAGTGAGGAAATCAAGGATCCAATTGCGCAGGGAGGTATTGACGCCAAGGAGTTAAAGCTCACTGATTAGTTTTGAGGGAAAGATAAGTATTGAATGCTGAGCTGTAGTCAATAAAGAGCATCCTAATATATGCATCTTTGCTGTCCAGATGTTCTAGACTTGAGTAAAGAAAATATTTAGTTAATTTTACAAGTTGATGAGCTCATAGTAGGAGTGATCGGTTTTGATACAAACTGAAAAGTCGGATTATCTGAAACTGTTGTATTTAATAAGGCCATTACCTGCCCAATCAGACAATGAGGTCATGAATCTTCATTTGAGCAATGCAGCAGGTGAAAGACAAGGCAGTCAGAGTGAAGTGAGGAACTAAACTGACAAGTAAATGGAAACTTAGGGTTATGGCTGACAGCAATTAATGAATAAATGTCAGTTGCTAATAAAAGTAACACTTTACAAACTTTTACATGGTTGGCACATTATAAATGTTTACATTGAGTGTTTCCATTGTGACATTTTGGCCTATTGATTTTTCATTGTAAAGCTATTTCCCAGAAAATAAGGCAAATTGAACAGAAAATGCTGACAAAAGAAAAATTTTATTAGTACAGATGGATGGAATATTTAAATTATTTTGTGACACATTGAACAGTCTATTTAGGACAATAAAGAGATTATTATTTACACATATGAGCACTGGAGCATTTGTTATCGTTGCATTATACCAGAAGACTAGATTATTAAAAGTGATGTTTACATTTGCAAGAAACTGCCAGAGTAGAAACATTAGAACAACAAACCAGTTAGTTAGTTATCAGTAATGAGAATCACCTGAACTCTCAGAGAAAATAAATAATTAAGATTATCAGGAAGGACTGAATTTAATAAAGAGGGTCTAGAGTGTATTCATGAAAGCAATGTCATGCTCAACAAATTTATTGGATTACATTTGGAGATCTCACAAAATCAGTTTGAGTTAATGCATTTAATATATTTAACTTAGCTAACACAGGGAAAGATGTAGATTTAAAGGTGAACTTGCAAAATAGCTTCACATAAAAATAGATAGAATATATCAATGAAAATCTATCTAACCAACCCTGCATGATTGAAATTTGTAAACCTGTCTGATGATCTGAGGCATGTTGTAAAGTATTGAGAACTGAATAATTACATACAATAGGCGGGCAATATGTGATAGAGATGTAGACATTGCCCAAAAGATTTTAGAGTCATAGCCCACTTTTGACCTGTATCTGGAACTGGAGGAGCTGGAGCTGCATTCCAACATGAGAAACTGAGGCAGGAAAGGACGGTTTAATCCTTTGCTTTTGATTCATAATTTAAAGAGATCTTGGGTGACCTTTTTCCTTGACACCTTTGTCCAGCACTATCCTCATCTCCCTTGTTTCACTTATTATATAAAAAATTTATTGTTCTCTGTTGGGTTGAAGAGCCTGTTTTCATGCTGTAGGACTATCTTGAATATATTTAATGATTAAGTCTCCACAACACTCTTAGGTAGAGAATTCCAAGGATTCACCAGACTCTTAATGAAGAATCTTTTTTGTTTGGCCAACCCCTTATTCTTTAACAGTGGAGCCCATTCATAGGTAGCCAATCAGAGGACATAGCAGGTCCATATCTACACAGTCAAGCCCTTTAGAGTTTTCAATACTTCGTTGAGTTCAGCATAAATTCTAAAGTAGCCTTAATCTCTCTTACTAATACAAACCCACCATTCCAAATAGTAATCTGGAGAATCTTTATTGCAACTTTAGCTTTTCCATTGTAACGTTCCTTGGACAGGGTGATCAAAACTGTGTATGATATTCCAGATGCAAAATCATGAGTGCTCTACTCTTGGAATCCAATCCTTATGTAATAAAAGGGAAACACTGTTTGTCCTCTGATATGCTTGCTGAGCCTGCACGTAAGACAAAATGGAGGTGGTCCCTTCAGCCCAACAAGTTCATGCAAAGCGACAGACACATTATTTACTCTTATGCCATACAGCCATGAAGCAATACCACATAGATCAGCCCCTTCAGCTCAGTGACCACTCAGCTAGTCCCAAAATCCTGCATTTGGCTCGAATCCCCCTAAGCTCTGCCTCTCTATGTACCTATCCAAGTACAAGGGGTGATTGATAAGTTCGTGGCTGAAGGTAGAAGGAATCAATTTTAGAAAACCTAGCACATTTAGTTTTCCTACATTTACACACTTAGTCCAGCGGTCGTAGAGCACACGGATCCCTTCTTTGTAGAGGTCGGCGCCTTGGACCTCCAGAAGTGTCCACAGATGGGTGGTTGATAAGTTTGTGGCCTAAGGTAGAAGGAGATGAGTTATATAGCTCTCATTACATGCTCGTGCAGTTCAACTCTTTGAGTGATTATGCAGAAAGTTTGAAGTCAATAACTCATCTCCTTCTACCTTAGGCCACAAACTTATCAATCACCCCTGCTGTGGACCACAAGACGCTGACTTCTACAAAGAAGGGATCCGTATGCTCCATGACTGCTACACTAAGTGTGTAAATGTAGGAGGGGACTATGTTGAAAAATAATGCTAGGTTTTCTAAAATTGACTCCTTCTACCTTAGGCCACGATCTTATCAATCACCCTTCGTACTTCTTACAATACTATTGTACTGCCTCAACTCCCTCTGCCAGTTTGTTCCATATTCTTACCGTCCTCTATGTGAAGATGTTGCTCCTCAAGTCACATTCAAATCTTTCCCCTCTCATTCTAAATCTATGCTCCCTAGTTTTGATCTCCCCTACCCTGGAGGAAAGACTGCCATCATCTGCTTGATCTATGTCATCCATAATTGTAAACACCTCGAGAAGATTGTCAATCATTCTCCTACATTCATCACCCTGACACAGTGGTGTCAAGAAAACAACCTCTCCCTCAATATCGCAAAAACAAAGAAGCTGGTTGTGGACTACAGGAGGAATGAGGACAGGCTAACCCCTGTTGACATCAATCGATCTGGGGTTGAGAGGGTGAACAGCTTTAAGTTCTTTGGCATACACACCACTGAGGATCTGACGTGGCCTGTACATTCCGGCTGTGTGGTGAAAAAGGCACAACGGAGCCTCTTTCACCTCAGACGGCTGAAGAAGTTTGGTATGGGTCCCCAAATCCTAAGAACTTTCTACAGGGACCCATTGAGAGCATCCTGACAGGCTGCATCACTGCCTGGTGTGGTAACTGTATTTCCTTCAATCGCAGGACTCTGCAGAGAGCTGTGCGGACAACCCACTGCATCTGTAGATGTGAACTACCCACTATTCAGGGCAGTTACAAAGACAGGTGTGTAAAAAGGGCCTGAAGAATCATTGGCGACCTGAGTCACCCCAACCACAAACTATTCCAGCTGCTACCATCTGGGAAACGGTACTACAGCATACAAATCAGAACCAACAGGCTCTAGGACAGCTTTTTCCACCAGGATATCAAACTGAATAATTCATGCTGATACAATTGCATTTCTATGTTATATCAACTGTCCTGTTGTACATATGTTTTTTTATAAATTACTATAAATTGCATATTACACATTTAGATGGAGATGTAATGTAAAGATTTTTACTCCTCATGTATATGGAGGATGTAAGTAATAAAGTCAATTCAATTCAATTCAATTCCAAGGAATAAAGATCTAGCCTAGCCAACCTCATCCTTTAACTCAAGCCCTCTAGTCTTGGCAACATCCTCATAACATCTTTTTTGCACTCTTTCCAGTTAGCTACACCTTTCCTCAAACAGAGTTACCAAAATTGTGCATTGCATTCTAATTGCAGCCTCAGCAATCATTTATACAACTGCAACATAATTTTCTAAATCCTTTCTCTACTCAGTGCCCCCGCTGATGATGCCCTGCACGCTAAAAGACTTTTTCACCGCTCTACTTTTCTGTGATGCTGCTTTCAATGGACAATGCTTTCATACTCCTCGGTCACTTGGTTCCATTACATTGCCAAGTGCACTAACATTCTATAGTATAAGCCCTACACTTCCCTAACTGATCAAGTTCCCCATATAATGTACAATCACCTTCTTTACAATTCCTTACAGCATGTAATCTGCAAATTTACTGATCAAGCCTTGTGCATTTGCATTTAAATAATTTATATAAATAATAAATAACAAGGTTCCTAACACCAAGCTATTTGACACACAACTAGTCATTGCCCTCCATTCCTAGAAGTGGCATTCAGCCTCTGTCTCCCACCTCCAAGCCAATTTTGAATTCACTAAACTAGCTGTCCCTGGATTGCAAGGGATCTAAAATTCCAGACCCAATCCCATTTTATTCTCCCAGAATTCCTTCAAATCCCCACTGAGACTCACTGCACAAGAAGCACTTTGTAGTTGTCAGCTAAATTCCTAGATTGCATTTCTTTCGGAAGTGGGTGGAAAACGAAGTTTTTTTCTGGAAGACAGAAATGATACTTCCAGTGAATTGTGTACCAAAGCAGGGCAGGACAATTATTTCTCTCTGAACTTCATCATTTGTGTATTTCTCATCATTTAGTCCA
Source organism: Mobula birostris (assembly GCF_030028105.1). NCBI lineage: Eukaryota > Metazoa > Chordata > Chondrichthyes > Myliobatiformes > Myliobatidae > Mobula > Mobula birostris. The sequence goes on from NC_092376.1 coordinate 119,266,879, forward strand.
CATTTCTATATATTGAACCAAAACAGTGATCTTATATTTCTCAAGTTAGTTAGCTTTTTACCACTGTGTCTTTACTTATTCATCTAACACCTCAGTATCTCCCAAAGCTTCTTTGCAAATTCCTCTGAGCTTTGCACCAGTAAACCCTATTGACCTGAAAAGTGTCCCTGTTTCTCTCCCAAATTTGCTGCCCATTTTGCTGAATATTTCGATTTTGTGTTTCCTTTTGGATAAATTATACATATCTCTCTCATTGAAATGGAATGTGAACAGCTTGGGTCCCAGTACTGGATCCTATGACTAACCACTGATCACAATCTTACATCCCGGAAATGATTCCTTAGTTCTTCTCCACATTATCTGTCCATTAACCAAATCTCAGTCCAAGCTGGGGGCATGCTATGTTTGTGCCGGAAGCATGGCAACCATTGCAGGCTTATCCCAGCATATCCTCAGACTATATTGGTCGATGATGCAAACGATGCATTTAACTGTATATTTCAAATTTTTTAAATTTTTTAAAGAAAGGGACTTCCCTTCCTCCACTATCAACTCTGCTCTTAACGCATCTCCCCCATTTCACGTACATCTGCTCTCACTCCATCCTCCCGCCACCCCACTAGGAATAGGGCTCCCCTGGTCCTCACCTACCACCCCACCAGCCTCCGGGTCCAACATATTATTCTCCGTAACTTCCGCCACCTCCAACGGGATCCCACCACTAAGCACATCTTTCCCTCCCCCCCCCGCATTCCGCAGGGATCGCTCCCTACACAACTCCCTTGTCCATTCGTCCCCCCCATCCCTCCCCACTGATCTCCCTCCTGGCACTTATCCGTGTAAGCGAAACAAGTGCTACACATGCCCTTACACTTCCTCCCTTACCACCATTCAGGGCCCCAAACAGTCCTTCCAGCTACGGCAACACTTCACCTGTGAGTCGACTGGGGTGATATACTGCGTCCGGTGCTCCCGATGTGGCCTTCTATATATTGGCGAGACCCGACGCAGACTGGGGGACCGCTTTGCTGAACATCTACGCTCTGTCCGCCAGAGAAAGCAGGATCTCCCAGTGGCCACACATTTTAATTCCACAACCCATTCCCATTCTGACATGTCTATCCACGGCCTCCTCTACTGTAAAGATGAAGCCACACTCAGGTTGGAGGAACAACACCTTATATTCCGTCTGGGTAGCCTCCAACCTGATGGCATGAACATCGACTTCTCTAACTTCCGCTAGGCCCCACCTCCCCCTCGTACCCCATCTGTTACTTATTTTTATGCACACATTCTTTCTCTCACTCTCCTTTTTCTCCCTCTGTCCCTCTGAATATACCTCTTGCCCATCCTCTGGGTCCCCCCCCCTTGTCTTTCTTCCCGGACCTCCTGTCCCATGATCCTCTCGTATCCCCTTTTGCCAATCACCTGTCCAGCTCTTGGCTCCATCCCTCCCCCTCCTGCCTTCTTCTATCATTTTGGATCTCCCCCTCCCCCTCCAACTTTCAAATCCCTTACTCACTCTTCCTTCAGTTAGTCCTGACGAAGGGTCTCGGCCTGGAACGTCGACTGCACCTCTTCCTAGAGATGCTGCCTGGCCTGCTGCGTTCACCAGCAACTTTGATGTGTGTTGCTTGAATTTCCAGCATCTGCAGAATTCCTGTTGTTTTTGTATATTTCAAAGTTTTGATTTACATGTGATAAATAAAGCTAATCTATTTCCATTTATCAGCACTTGATCTGTAGTCTTCTATGTCACAGCAATTCAAATGCTTGTCAAAATAGCTCAGAAGTGTTGCAAGAGCACCTGCCTCCACCATTCGCCTCAGACAGTGCAGTTCAGATTCCAACCGCCCTTCTGTTGAATATGATCTTCCTCAGAATGCCTCTAAGTCTCTTAACCCTTTACCATGAATCTATACCCCCTGTATTAGATACTTCTGCCATGGGAGAAGTTCCTCGATGTAAAGCCTATTTGCATCCCTCATAACTTTGTAAACCTCTCTCAGCTTCGGAAGCAATCTTGTCCAAGAAAAATAATCCAATCTACACAGTCTCTTCTCATAAATGAAACACCCCATTCTCGGCTACAGCCATCACAATCACCAGTGCAATTCATCCCTAATGAAATGTGGGGTCCAGAAGTGCAAACAGTACTCCAAGTATGCACTACTAAATGTTTTAATAAATTTTATCATGACCTTCCTTTTCTTATATTATGTCCCAAGTCCAACTCAGCCAATTACCGCCCTCACACGAGGAAATCTGCAGGTGCTGGAATTTCAAGCAACACACATAAAAGTTGCTGGTGAATGCAGCAGGCCAGGCAGCATCTCTAGGAAGAGGTACAGTCGATGTTTCCGGCCAAGACCCTTTGTCAGGACTAACTGAAAGAAAAGCTAGTACAAGATTTGAAAGTGGGAGGGGGAGATCCAAAATGATAGGAGAAGACAGGAGAGGGAGGGATGGAGCCAAGAGCTGGACAGTTGATTGGCAAAAGGGATATGAGAGGATCATGGGACAGGAGGCCTAAGGAGAAAGAAAAGGGGGAGGGGGGATAAAGCCCAGACGATGGGCAAGGGGTATGGTCAGAGGGACAGAGGGAGAAAAAGGAGAGAGAGAAACAGAATGTGTGTATATAAATAAATAACAGATGGGGTACGAGGGGGAGGTGGGGCATTAGCGGAAGTTAGAGAAGTCGATGTTCATGCCATCAGGTTGGAGGCTACCCAGACGGAATATAAGGTGTTGTTCCTCCAACCTGGGTGTGGCTTCATCTTTACAGTAGAGGAGGCCGTGGATAGACATGTCAGAATGGGAATGGGATGTGGAATTAAAATGTGTGGCTGCTGGGAGATCCTGCTTTCTCTGGCGGACAGAGCGTAGGTGTTCAGCAAAACAATCCCCCAGTCTGCGTCGGGTCTCGCCAATATATAGAAGGCCACACCTTACTGCCCTATCAGCTTGCTCTCAATCATCAGCAAAGTAACGGAAATGGTCATCAAGAGTGCAATCATGCAGCACCTACTCGGCAATAATCTGCTTACGTGTGCCCAGTTTTCGTTCTGTCAAGATCACTCAGCTCCTGACCTCAACACCTCCTCCGTCCAAACATAGACCAAAGAGCTAGATGCCAGAGGGGAGATGAGAGTAACAGCTCTCAAGTCAATGGGAACTGGGGGGGAGCACTCCGCTGGTTGGAACCATACTTGACACAAAGGAAGATGGTTGTGGTGGTTGGAGGTCAATCATCTCATCCTCAGGACATCAATACAAGAGTTCCACAGGGAAGTATCCAAGGGCCAACTATCTTCAGCTGCTTCATCGATGACTTTCCTTCCATCATAAGATCGGAAGTGGGGATGTTCACAGATGACTGCACAACGTTCTGCATCATTTGTGTCCTCAGACAGTGAAGTAGTTCATATCCAAATGCAGCAGAACCTGGACAATATCCAGGCTTGGCTGACAAGTGGCAAGTAACATTCGAGCCACGCAAGTGTCAGGCAATGACCATCTTCAACAAGAGAGGCTCTAACCATCGTCCTTTGACATTCTGTGGCATTACCATCACTGAATCCCCTACTATCAACATCCTGGGGGCTACCATTTACAGGAAACTGAACAGGTCCAACCATATAAACACTGTGGCTAGCAGAGCAGATCAAAGGCTAGGAATCCCATGGTATATAACTCACCTCCTGACTCCTCAAAACCCATCCACCATCTAGGAGTCTCAGGTCAGGAGTGTAATGGACAACTCATCACTCGCCTGGATGAGTGCAGCCCTGTCAACACTCAAGTAGCTTCACACCATCCGGTACAAGGCAGCCCACTTCATTGGTACTCCTTCCACATGCATCCAATTCCTCCACCATCGACAAGCACTTGCAGCAGGGTATACTGTCTACAAGATGCACTGCAACAACACACCAAAGTTCCTAAGGCAGCATCTTCCAGACCTACAGCCACTACCATCTAGAAGGACAAGAACAGCAGATACCAGGGAACACCACCACTTGGAAATCCCCCTCCAAGTCACTCACCATCCTGATGGGGAACCATATCACCGTTCCTTCATCATCGCTGGGTCAAAATTTTGGAATTCCCTCCCTAACAGCACTGTGGGTGTACCTACACCTCAGGGACTGCAGCCGTTCAAGAAGGCAGCTCATCACCACCTTCTCAAGGGCAATAAATGCTGGCTTAACTGACAATGTCCACATCCCATAAATGAATAAATTTAAAAAGAATGATGGCAAGTATTCTTCTGCACCATACCTTCTTTAAAACCTTACCTACCCGTGCTGGAATGTTGGACTTGTATACCAAAGTCACTCTGTTATCTATTCCCTTAGGGCACTGCCATTCAATGTGCATGTACACTACTGGTTACAATCTTCCAATTACAAAAGATCACCTCTCCACCATGAGAGCTCAGCCTTTGGGTTAGGATGACACAACCTGTCACTTTCACATGTCAACAAGTGGACCATTGAGAGTCAATACTATAGTTCAGGACTCATCAGATCATGGGCAGGAAAATTGAGGTTCAACTTATAGCACGGTGAGATAAAGAAGTATATTACTGACAAGAAATGTAGATCGAAGTTTACTTCAACTGGTAGAGTTCAAACACTCAAATTCATTGGCTCAGAAATGTCTTTTATTTGATATTATATTCTGAAGGAAGAGCCAGATTCATGTGTTGTGTGATAAACGTTAGTGATTTTATTTTTAGATACCATTGTAATGGACACTGAGTAATTGGTCTAGAATCAAGATAATCAAGTGCCAAGCATTGACCATCTCCAACATGAACGAGCCTAAATACTTCCTGTCAAGATTCAGTGACATTATTATTACTGCATCTTCTATTATTAATAAACTGAGGGATAGGGGGAAATGTCATCATTGATCAGATCATTAAGTGGATCAGGCATTGAAGCAAGGTACTTAAGCAATCAGGTTTACCTTCTTGTTCATCTATCTCATTTCTGTCTGCCCATCGCCAATACATCAATAGATCTGGGTTTCATTTCCCCATGGCTTACCTTCCCTAGCCCCTTCACCAACAGATTCCATCGCACTTCATCAATCCCTCCTCTGGTTCCAGCTTCTGTCTCTACGTTCCCCTTTTCCTACTTTCAATTCAACTTGACTCCATCTACTTATTGTTCTTTTTTCATTGTCTATTTCCACCTAATATCCACCAACCTTGTCTCTAACATCCCCCTTCTCCCACCTGGCAAATTACCTCCATCTCACCTGGATAGGTACACTATCTATCCATGTCCCTCTCCTCTCTCACCTTTTTATATTGGTTACCTTCCCTACACTCTCAGTCCTGATGCAGGGTCACAACCTGAAACTTTAACTATCTCTTTGCCTCCATATATGCTGGCTATTCCACTGAATTTTTCCAAAAGTGTGTTTTCGCTTGGGATTACTCTCCCTGCTGTCCCCAAATGTATTGTCAAGCCAGATAATGCATTAAAGTTACTGTAATCTCGCAATCTCATCAGAGGTTGTATCATCGCTGAATAAAGAATTGCAGTTTATTTTAATTTATTAGATCCTCTTTGCACACTGGGCAGAGATTCAATCACCAACCATTTGTACACATGGGTAAATAGGCAAAGACACCATACCACATTGAGCAAGTGACGACTCTGCAGGAATGTCAGACGAGAGTGCAATTAGAATATCCTGACTGGCACTTGACGAGAAGACGGTAAAGGGGGAGGGAAGTTAACCTTGCCTGTTTCTGATAGTGCCAACGCAATGTTGCAAGTTAGCCAAGTGAGTCCTTGCAGCAGATGGTGCAGCTCAATAACTTATTTCCTGTTGATTTGAAGCCTGCTCAACCTGTTCTTTGCCAGGTGAGTTTGGCAGGAGCTGTAGATGCAGTCAATAAGTTCAGTCCAGATGTACCCAATCGTATATCATGTAGCCTCAATAAATTCCATATTTCCTTCTTCACCAGCTTGAGGCCTGAAGTGTGTCAATCAGAATTTTTCTGCATGTTTTGCAGCAACAATGATCAGTATTTAATAGAGTTAGAGGTGATGGAATAATATGATGCAGTAGGTGCACTGATTTTTGCTGAAATACTTCTATTCTATGGATTGTCCACTGGTGTTCTATAGTTGTAAGCTTTTGGACATTGATGACAGGAACTCTGTAGCTTGTCATAAAAATCCTTGGTCTGCAGGATACAGTAATATAAAACATTTTAAAATAACTACAAATGAGTATCAGAAACATTATCTTCATAAGTCATTTAAAAACCCAGAACAAATTTACAGCATAACACAGTAAGTCATAGGAGCAGAATTAGGCTGTGCAGCCCACTGGGACTGTTCTGTCATTTCATCATGGGTGATCTATTTCCCTTTTAACCCCATTCTCCCATCTTCTCCCTGTAACCTTTCAAGCCCTGATTAATCAAGAAATTATCAACCTCCACCATAAATACAAACAAGAATCAGGCCTCCACAGCCACCTGTGGCAAAAAATTCTACAGATTCACCAACCTCTGCCAAAAGAAAATTCATCTCCGTTCTATTTCTCTCTATTCTAAGGCTGTGCCCTTTTGGTTCCAGACTCGCTCACCATAGGAAACATCGTCTCCACATCCATACGTTCTAGGCATTTCAACATTCAAAAGGTTTCAGTGAGATCCCTCCTCATTCTTCTAAATTCCACAGAGTAAAGGCTATCTATCACTCCTCATACGATAAGCCTTTCATTCCAGGATCATTCTCCTGAACCTCCTCTGAACTCTCTCCAATGTCAGCACATCCTTTCTTAAATATTTTGCAGCCTGGGGAAAAATGCACACGCAGGACAACAAATACTTTTTCAGGCCTTCAATTTTCTTCTTGTTTAGAAAATAGTCTGTGCTTTTATTGCTTCTACCGAAGTGTATCACCATGCACTTCCCAACACTATATTCCATTTCCACTTCTTTACTCATTCTTCTAAATTGTCCAAGTCCTTCAGCAGCCTCCCTGCTTCCTCAACACTATCTGCACTTCCACCTATCTTCATATCGTCTCAAACTTGGCTACAAAGCCATCAATTCCATCATCCAAATCATTGACGCATAATGTAAAAACAAGCAGTTCTAACACCAGCATCTGTAGAACAACTCTCATGACCAGCAGCCAATCAGAAAAGGCTCCTTTTATTCCAACTCTTTGCATTCTGCCAACCAGCCAAAGCTCCAACCATGATAGAATCTTTCCTGTAATACCATGGTGTCTTATGTGCAGCATCTTGTCAAAGGCCCTCTGAAATTCCAATTGCACAGCATCCACTGAGTCTATTTTGTCTGTCTTGCTTGTTATTTCATCAAAGAATTCTAACAGTTGTATCAGGAAAGATTTCCCCTTAAGAAAACCAGGCTAACTTTGGCTTCTATTTCCATGTGCCTCCAAGTACCCCAAAAGCACATCTTTAACAATCATCTCCAGCATCTTCCAAACCACTGTAGTCAGGCTAACTGCCCTATAATTTCCTTTCTTCTGCCTTCCTCCTCTCCTGTACAGTGGAGTGACATTTGCAATTTTCCAGTCCTTCAATACCATTCCAGAATCCAGTAATTCTTGATTCTGGAGTGACCTGTACAACAAGGACAGGTTGCACATGAATTCCAGGGGGACCAATATCCTGGCAGGGAGGTTTGCTAAGGCTTTTGGGGAGAGTTTAAACTAGGATTGCTGGGGATGGGAAACAAACTGAGGAGACGGAGGAGGAGGCGGTTGGCTCACAAATAGAGACAGCTTGGAAACAGTGCGAGAGGAAGGATGGACAGATGATAGAGAAGGGACGCACTCAGACCGATGGTTTGTGATGTGTCTATTTTAATACAAGGAGTATTATGAACAAAGCTGATGAGCTTATAGCGTGAATCAGTACTTGGAGCTAAAATGTGGCCATTACTGAGACTTGGATAGCTCAGGGACAGGAATGGTTACTTCAAGTGCCAGGCTTTAGATGTTTCGGATAGGACAGGGAGGGAGGAAAAAGAGGTGTGGCATGGTACTGTTGATCAGAGATAGTATCACAGCTGCAGAAAAGAAGGAAAACATGGAGTGATTGTCTACGGAGTCTCTGTGGGTGGAAGTTAGGAACAGGAAGGGGTCAATAACTCTACTGTGTGTTTTTTATAGACCACCCAATATTAACAATGACATCAAGGAGCAGATAGGGAGACAGACTCTGGAAATGTGTAATAATAATACGGTTGTCATGGTGGGAAATTTTAATTTCCCAAATATCGATTGGCATGTCCCTAGAGCGAGGGGTTTAGATGGGGTGGAGTTTGTTAGGTGTGTTCAAGAAGGTTTCTTGACACGATACGTAGATAAGCCTACAAGGGGAGAGGCTGTACTTGATCTTGTATTGGGAAATGAACCTGGTCAGGTGTCAGGTCTCTCAGTGGGAGAGCATTTTGGAGATAGTGATCACAATTCTATCTCCTTTACCACAGCACTGGAGAGGGATAGGAACAGACAAGTTAGAAAAATGTTTAATTGGAGTAAGGGGAAATATGAGGCTATCAGGCAAGAACTTGGAAGCATAAATTGGGAACAGAGGTTCTCAGAGAAGTGTATGGAAGAAATGTGGCAAATGTTCAGGGGATATTTGCATGGAGTTCTGCATAGGTACATTGCAATAAGGTAGGGAAAGGATGGTAGGGTACAGGAACCGTGATCTACAAAGACTGTTCTAAATCTAGTCAAGAAGGAAAGAAACCTCACGAAAGGTTCAAAAAAACTAGGTAACGATAGAGATCTAGAAGATTATAAAGCTAGCAGGAAGGAGCTTAAGAAAGAAATTAGGAGAGCCAGAAGGGGTCATGAGATGGACAGGATTAAGAACAACCCCAAGGCATTCTACAGGTATGTGAAGAGCAAGAGGATAAGACATGAGAGAATAGGACCAACCAAGTGTGATAATGGAAAAATGTGTATGAAACTGGAGGAGACAGCAGAGGTACTTTGCTTCAGTGTTCACTACGGAAAAGGATCTTGGCAATTGTAGGAATGGACTGAAAAGCTTGAGCATGTAGATATTAAGAAAGAGGATGTGCTGGAGCTTTTGGAAAACATCAAGTCATGGGGATCAGACGAGATGTACCCTAGGCTACTGTGGGAGGCGAGGGAGGAGATTGCTGAACCTCCGGCGATGATCTTTGTATCATCAATGGGGAGGGAGAGGTTCGGAGGATTGGAGGGTTGCAGATGTTGTTCTATTATTCAAGAAAGGGAGTAGAGCTAGCCCAGGAAATTATAGACCAGTTAGTCTTACTTCAGTGGTTGGGAAGATGATAGAGAAGATCCTGCGAAGCAAGGTTTATGAATATTTGGAGAGGCATAATATGATTAGGAATAGTCAGCATGGCTTTGTCAAAGGCAGGTCATGCCTTACGAGCCTGATTGAATTTTTTGAGGTTGTCACTAAACACATTGATGAAGGTAGAGCAGTAGATGTAGTGTATATGGTTTTCAGCAAGGCATTTGACAAGGTACCCCATGCAAGGCTTATTGAGAAAGTAAGAAGGAATGGGATCCAAGGAGACATTGCTTTGTGGATCCAGAACTGGCTTGCCCACAGAAGGCAAAGAGTGGTTGTAGACAGGTCATATTCTGCATGGAGGTCGGTGACCTGTGGTGTGCCTCAGGGATCTATTCTGGGACCCCTACTCTTCGTGATTTTTATAACTGATCTGGATGAGGAAGTGAAGGGATGGGTTAGTAAATTTGCTGATGACACAAAGGTTGGATGTGTTGTGGATAGAGTGGAGGGCTGTCAGAGGTTACAGTGGGACATTGATAGGATTCAAAACTGGGCTGAGAAGTGGCAGATGGAATTCAGCCCAGATAAGTGTGAGGTGGTTCATTTTTGTAGGTCAAATATGACGACAGAATATAATATTAATGGTAAGACTCTTGGCAGTGTGGAGGATCAGAGGGATCTTGGGGTCTGAGTTCATAGGACACTCAAAGCTGCTGTGCAAGTTGACTCTGTGGTTAAGAAAGTTTACAGTGCATTGTCCTTCATCAATTATGGGATTAAGTTTAGGAGCCAAGAGGTAATGTTGCAGCTATATAAGACTCAGGTCAGACCCTACTTGGAGTACTGTGCTCCGTTCTGGTCGCCTCACTGTAGGAAGGATGTGGAGACATAGAAAGGGTGCAAAGGAGATTTTCAAGGATGTTGCCTGGATTTGGGAGCAGGCGTTATGAGAATAAGTTGAGTGAACTTGACCTTTTTTCCTTGGAGCGATGGAGGATGAGAGGTGACCTAATAAATGTGTATAAGATGATGAGAGGCATTGACCATGTGGATAGTCAGAGGCTTTTTCCCAGGGCTAAAATGGCTAGCACGAGAGGGCACAGTTTTAAGGTGCTTGGAAGTAGGTACAGAGGGTAAGTTTTTTATCCAGAGAGTGGTGAGTGTGTGGAATGGGCTGCCGGCGATGGTGGTGGAGGCAGATATGATAGAGTCTTTTAAGAGACTCCTGGACAGGTACATGGAGCTCAAAAAAATAGAGGGCTATGCGTAACGCTAGGTAATTTCTAAGGTAAGGGCATCTTCGATGCAGATTTGTGGGCCGAAGGGCCTGTATCGTGCTGTAGGTTTTCTATGTTTCTATGTTTCTATCATGACTAATGTTTCCACAAACTCTTCAAATACC